>NC_136061.1:1750642468-1751174968 GCF_964261635.1 Lissotriton helveticus | reverse complement strand
CAATCTGTGCAAGCAACCATTCAACAACAACTGGTTCAAATATGTTCTCTCAATGTTTCAAGCTTTATTACAAATGTCACAAAAACATGTTAATATTTCACTTCTGTTCTTGGATTTTCGTCACAATAAAATACACTGAACATAATCTACACAAAAGTTATTTACAAAAGTTTAAGCTATTGCCATTATATAAAAATTACAATAGCTTTTATTTAAGTATTAATTATTAAAAAAAAATTAAAAGCCATTGTTATTTGTAACGTCAATACATCTAAGTCACATAAATACAACACATATTGCATTACAAATGCTATAGGTGTCACATTTGCGAAAGTTAAAACTACTGGCATTGTAAATGACAAAGCTATGAATTTAGCTATTTTCAAAACCAATACATAAATAAAAAATGTGTAATTTACAATACCAATAGCTCAAACTTTCCTAATACGAGACCTATTGCATTGCAAATGCTTGTTTTACAAATGTATCCAAGAATCAGAGGTTAAGGGTCGAGTCATTTGCACCACTCCAAATTCTAGATTGCCCATAATGCGAGGTGATTCTGAGGAGATTTTTCAAAAAGTGGTTTTGTGGATACTGACTTTCAAGGGGAAGAAAAACAATATAAAGAAATTTGACAGACATTAGCATACCTCCTTCATCAATCATTCCCACTCTTCTAGCAATTAAAACAGCAGCCAGGGACAGGAAATGCCGCAGAATAAGACTGCAGAAAGCCACAAGAAAAAAGACAGGGCTGTCCAGCACATGGAATACCTTAACCACCCTGACCTCTATGTTTCTCTACCCCAAAATACCTTGGAAATATCAAACTTTAACTAAAAAAACGGAATGTTTCCATATATCTATGATGGAAAATTCTAACATTTGAGGAGACATCCCCATCCATTGTTTGCACATGGCATTTAATAAAAAAATTACCTCAGATATGTAGGTGGGCCTATTGTAACGTAGGTGAAAAGCCCAAAACTGTAACCATGTGAAGTCAATGTAGTGTCAATGCGGTTTTCACACAGTAAAAGATTTGGCCTATTCCTGTCCCGTGCAACTGGCTCTGCCCAACATGTGAGATACTCTTTTATCGCGAGCAGTATTGGAAAGATAGCTGGAAGGATTTGTGCCATTTGCTAGTAGCTCTGGAGTTATGTGTAACAGAAAAATTATGAAACTGACTTTGACATTTGTAGGGAATTCTCTGTAATCAGATGAGATATCAGCACATGTATGCTTCAGATTTTCATAAATGTCTGAGGTTTGTGGCTTTCCCTGGGTGCTGTAATACTGCAAGCATCCCTGATGGAAGCTAAACCTATGAATAATTTCTCAGGGTTCCAGTGGGTGGGCCCTGATCAAACTGATGGAAAACACACACTTGACTGGCAACCCCACACTATGGGCACCAAGGAGAACACAGATATGGGTCAAAACATGAGAGGGATATGCTCCTGCGTGAGGAAGACTGGAAACGCATTACCATGTTTTGGGAGAAAAAATAGCTGAAAATCTGGCAAACACCATCTTCAACGCATTGTCCCAGCCATCCAGTCAGAGCAAGGGAAGTCTGGGACCCAGCAATAGAACCCTTAGAATGTATAGATATAGCAAATATATGGTTGGGGGAGATTTTCATACAACCAAAGGCGATACATGCGACCAAAAACATGTTATCTAAACAGTCATTTAGCTTTCGTTGTAAAAGTCACTTTGAAGTTTCATAGCCTTATAAAGGAACGCGGCCATCGGCCTCATTCCTCATTATGGTCAAGGAATTGCTGTGAGTAGGAATATCCTTATAATGTACGGCAGGGGGTACTCTATTTTTTTTTTTTTTTTTAAATATATTTTTATTGCAGGAATTAGTAAATCGTTACAAAATCGACCAGCATAATAACACAAGCAATATCAGCGAAATACAACCCTCTGTCCCCGCACCGTAAGTTCCGTACATAGCCTTCCGGCCCACAACCCTGGGGTCGGGCGGCGAAATTCAATGGGGGCTCAGAAGGATGTCAGAGCTGGTCCGGATGATCCACTGTCCGTCATCTGCTTTTCCAAACAAGCCTATAAACCCAAAAGATAAACCCCCACCCTCAAAATACTACTAACCAAAGTATATCCCACCCAACCCCGCCATCAGCGCCTGAGAACAACCGCAACAGGATCTACTATGGGACCCACGGGGAAAGCAACAGGACTAATAGTGCAAATGTTTTAATGGGACTCGGGGCGAGTCGCTTCTTCACCTTCAGAGTCGCTGGGGGCGCAATAATCCCTGAGGGCCTGCACTAACATTTCCCACTCCAACGCTGCCTCCTGCGCCTTCTCATTACGCTGCCTCCTAGCCAATTGGTATCTCAGGGTGCTCTCCCCCGCCGCCCACTTCAAGAGCTCGCTGTGCCATCGACTTCCTGTCGGACCAACTCGTGCCTTCCAGTTCCTGGTCACCTCTCGCTTAGCAAGAAGGAGCCCTAGGTCGATAAATTTGCTGGAGATTTTATTCTTAGGGGTATGAGGGAACCAGTGTAGGAGTCCCACCGCCGCATCAAATGATAAGGATCTCCCCATCACCTCCTCCAGGGTCTTCCCCACTTCCACCCAGTAGGACGATAATCCCGGGCAGGCCCATAACATGTGGAGGAGGTCCGCCTCCTGAGCCGGGCACCTAGGGCAATCCGCCGAATTCGTGGCAAAATATCGCTTAATTTTCACTGGGGTCAGATATGCTCTATGGAGAACGTAATAGTGGACCAGCTGAAAACGGGCGTGGCGTGTGCCCCTCCAGGCTCGCCGCACCAACTGGGACCAGGTCGTCTCCGGGATCTCCCTGCCAATGTCCTCCTCCCAGCGGTTTCTCAAAGTAGTGAGAGGAGCCAACCCCTCGTCGATCAATCTGCCGTAAAGGCAAGTGACCGCCTTCACCGTGCCCGCAGACATCATCACGTATTGGCACACCGGAGATAAGGCGGGTTCCTCCTGCCCGCTCTTCCAGTGCGCCTGGATCGCTCGAACAATGGCCGAGTGCAACAGAAAGTCACCACGGGGATCTCGAAGCGGTCGATAAGATCCTGGAAGTGCAAGAGCGCCCCGTCCTCATACAGATCCCCAACCAGCTGTAAGCCAGCGTCCTCCCAGGCCGCCAATCGTGACCAATCGCCTCCATGGGGGAGGGCCGTCAGCATCCCCAAAGGTATTTCGGGCGCATATGGTGTTCTCAGATGGCCTCGGGCGTGAGCCCGATTCCAACAAAGGCGGACGGTCCGCTCCTCCAACGACAAATCCCGCAGGGCCAAACGTTGTCGCAGCGCTATGAAGGAGAGAACATGCCTGGCCATGCCCGTCCCCCTTCTGTCTTCCGGGCCTCGGAATTCCCGGGCGATCGCCTGGGTGAAGGTCTGGAGCTGCGCCGCCAGATAATACTTTTCGAAGTCCGGCACCGCAAGCCCCCCCTCATCTTTCGGCCTCATCAGGGTCTTAAGGGCCACCCGACGGCGGCCCGAGCCCCAGAGGAATCCGACCACCATAGATCGTAATAGTCGAAACGTGGCCGGTGGGACCCAGATCGGTAGTGTCCGGAAATAATATAAGAGCCTGGGAAGCGCCACCATTTTAAGCAGAGCGATCCGTCCCGCCACCGAGAGCGGCAGCGTGGCCCAGAAGTCCATGCAGCCTCGAAGTGCTCGAGTGCTGCGGGCAATGTTCCCATCCAGGAGGTCGGACGGGTCGTGATAGACGAATACCCCCAGGTACTTAAAGCAGTCGGGCTCCCATCTAATCTCCCTACTTGGAGTAGGGGCGGGGGCACCCTTACGAACCGGGAAAAGACAGGTCTTGGACCAATTCACCCGGAGGCCCGAAACCTCCCCAAACTCCGTGAGCGCCGTCGCCGCTCCATGTAAAGCGTCGAGGGGGTCCTCTAGGAAGAGCAACAGATCGTCTGCATACAGCGAAACGTAGTGCGGGCCCGAAGGCGTCCACAGGCCCATATAGTGGGCTCCCGATCGAAGATGCAGCGCGAGTGGTTCCACCGCCAGTGCAAAGAGAAGTGGGGATAACGAACACCCCTGCCTCGTGCCTCGTTCTACCGGATATTGCGAGGAAATCAGTGGTCCCGCCCGGACCCTGGCCGATGCAGAGGCATAGAGAACCGCGGTCCATCTGATGAAGCCCTCACCGAGGCCGAATCTCCGCAGCACCGTGCAAAGGTAGTCCCACTCCAGGCTATCAAAAGCCTTCTCCAGGTCCACCGATAAGACAACCGGGGACGGGGCATCCACAAACGGTTCCCCTAGCAAACGGAACAACCTGCGAATGTTCATAGTCGTGTTACGCCTTGGGATAAAACCTGCCTGGTCCTCATGCACCAGGGAACTCATGTGTCCCAGCAGCCTCGAGGCCAAGATACTGCTTAGTATCTTATAGTCCACCGTCAGCATCGATAAGGGACGGTAAGACCCCGGGTCTGACGAGTCCCTTCCTGGTTTGAGGAGAGGAACCACCAACGCCTCACACATCGAGCTCGGGAGCCGCCCCAGCCTCTTCGCCTCTCTGTAGACCACCAATAACCTAGGGGCTAGGAGGTCAGCATAAGCTGCATAAAACTCCACGGGCAGGCCGTCCAGGCCCGGGGTCTTATTTTTCGCCATCCGTTTAATGGCACCGCGGATCTCCCCCAATTCTATGTCGGACCCCAGGGCTTTCGCCACTTCGCGCTCCACTGTTTGGAGCTCCAGTGGGCGTAGATAATTATCGAGCCGGTCAGGGTCTCGGGCGGAGCGACTGCGGTACAAACTTTCGTAATAATGCCGGAAGCAGCTGAGAATCTCCGGCTGAGTGTATACCTCGGTTCCGTCCGCCTTACGCATACTTGTCGTCAATGAGGACTGACGCGTAGGGTTGGCCAGCCATGCCAACAACGCGCTCGATCTGTCCCCCTCCGCGATGGACCGGACCGTGTAGGCCTTGTAGTCAAAACAGCGAAGCCGTTCGACCTCCGCCGCCACCTTCTCCCTCGCCCCCGCCGTGTGTACCTGTAATTCCGGGCGCCCGGGGCGGCGAACTTCCAGCTCGCGGAGTTTCCGGTCCGCTGCGTCTAAGTCAGCTAGGATAACTCGCCTCATGCCCACCTTTTTAGAGATGCAGTAACCCCTCACCACTACCTTAAAAGCGTCCCACTCTAACGCTCTTGTACTCGCGGTGCCGCTGTTGGACGCAAAATATTCCGATACCTTATCCCCCAGGTCCGCCCTGAAAACACTGTCCTCAAGAATCTCGGGTCGCAACTTCCAGGTAGGCACCGCCGGCGCCCCGGGGAGCCAGCGAAGGTCCAGCAGGAGGGGGTTATGGTCCGAAATGGTCCTGGACAGGTACTCAGATCGGACCGCTGCCGAAACCAGTTCGGGCGAGCCAAGAAATCCATCCAGTCTGACATGCAACTCATGTAGGCTCGAGAAGTATGAATAGTCCCTAGATGTGGGGTGGTGCGCCCTCCAGATATCCGTCAGACCCCAGTGGGACTGCCAATCCTTACGACCCTTAGCCGTGCGACGATCCAGGGGGGTACTCTATCTTCACTCTCTCCGCTCCTCGAAGAGGAACTCTCTCTCTCCTCTTTAAAGAGGAATTAAACACATAAGTCAGCACTGGTGTCCAAAAAGTTTCCTTCTATTCTATAATTTTCAAAATATCACAGACCCAACTCTTTTCGGCTCGCTACCTCAAGCTTTTTTCACGTATATATATATGCTGTGACCAAGAACGTTTGTTCGAAACGCGTAGGAGTTTTGCAATAGACCTGTGAAAATAAATCAAAAATCTACTGCCAAGAAGTGTGCCGCGTGACTTTTTGTTTCTGGAATTAAACAGAGACACGCTCCCGGTCTCAGACGCGGGCACCAACACAAGGAGTTCCCTCTGCGACGGGAACAGTTGAGAGGAGATATATATATATATATATATATATATATATATATATATATATATATATATATATATATATGTTACAGTGGTAGTCATCACTGTGTAGTTAGTGTAGTTATAGTTAAACTCTAGTTTCCATAGAAAATGTCGTTTTTGTTTTTGCTAATAACTTTGGCATCGTTTGATGAAGCTTCATGAGCATACAATATCCCATGTTTTTTCCATAGGTATTTTCAAACTGCGCTACAGACAAAATGGTGAGATCTTTATTTAGAAAGTGTGCTTTTTGTGAGTTGGAGTAAATGCATTCAGTAGTTTTTTAGAAATTAATGTTCAAAATGTGTAGATATTTTGATGGCTGAGTACATGGGAGCCCTGCGGTAGTCCCGCAGGCACTCAACTTACAAGAATAGAGAGATCTGATTTGAGGAGGGGCCATTTTTCTGTCAGCTGATTCACTCCAGCAGGAATAAGAAGCTCCCATGAATCCCGGGGGAGTTCACACCCTGATTGGGTTGCCACAACATTAACAGAAATGTTGCGACCAGGGCCAGCTTCAGTTTTGATGGCACCTGGTGCTAACCTGTCTGTTGGTACCCCCAATTGAAAACCTTATCCACAGATCCCCTCACAACCACAGTTTTAAATATTTTAAACTTTTGTCTGCAGCAGGTGTGCTAAGCCTTTACCTTGTTTAAGAAGGAGTACTACTTGCACCCCAAATGTTAATGATTTTGGAAACAGAGCGCCATATACCTTTCAGCCAATACCAGCAGCGTTTTATGTATTCTCTAAATGCCCACACATACTCAGAGAAAACCGTCACAATGTTAGCCTTCTGATGAATCTCCCCTTTGTTATTATTTATTCTGTATTTTTAAAGTGCAGCATGCCACATTTTAGCCACCTCAAATTTCTTGAGTGTAGCTGCCTACAGAAGGTGAAATTCTGAAACCCTCAATCCACCTGAAGTGCAAATGTGCAGATTAGGGTGCAAATATGGCCCAAATCGGGAAAGTAACTCAAGTAAATGTGCACCCAGTGTGCTTTTGCAAACCAAAAAACTCCACATAAGAACTGATGGAAATCATGTGGGCAAATTGCACACATTTTGAGTTTGTTCCCTCTGGGCCAGGGGAAAAATTGTGTAGTTAATGTGCATCATTACAATTTTTTTAATTTTTTATTTCGAAGTATTTTATCAAAATGTTTTTATACAAGATGCTCAAATTCCACACCAGACAAATACCTCCGCTTTATCAGTAATTTCTGGGAGGGGCGTTTGCTCCCAGAGTAGCGTGGGAGCTGTAATGAGGCCCTAATTAATTGCTTTCATTCCAACTTCAATTGAAAGCAGGGGTGGTTCCTCCGCTATGGCAGATGAGCGCCGCCCCACTTAAAAATAAAGTGATAATAAAACCATTTTATTATAATTTTATTTTTCTTACGTTATTGTCAGCCGAGGATAGGGCAGGGGATGTGCAATGCTGACGAGCATTGTGTCAGCAGGAGAGAGGAGTGGTAGGCACTTATAAGTGCGCATGTCAGTTTGGCTGGCTGTCTTAGGCCGGAAACAGATATGCGCACTTAGGTTTCACCAGCCCAGCTGTGTTGTTTAGCTGGGTTGGAAAAGAACTGCAGACTCCCAGCCCCCTCGCACCAATCCCGCCGCTGCTCCCATGCTAGGTATGGCATGAAAGCAGCAGCTGAATTGGCTAGGGAGCCCAAGCAGAGAAGCCCATCCACTTCAGAGAGGAGAGGAGCAACGAGTTGGCCAGCAGCAGGAGCGGAGCAGCAGCTAAGTCTTTTTGTTTTATTTTTAAGACCTAGCTCCAACCCCCAAACCTCCCTCCACCACCACCCCTGTCCTACCACTTTACTATAGTGGCAGCAGGGCTCGAGTCGGGGTACCACGTGGGTGGATGGCTTCCCACACTTATTTTACCGGGTGGACGCCGTCCCCCCTGCTAGCCAGCTGGCCTTCACTCTTTGGCCTCTCTGGGACGAGGTGCTCGGAGCTCATAGCACGCAGCTCAGGCGCTGACTCCTCAAATGCAATAGCATATAATGGGTGAGGAGGGGAGGCAATGAGCCCGATGGTGCAAACCACCTTTCGTGACGTCACTTCCTGTCGTGACGTCACTTCCTGTGACAGCGTCCCCCCACTTGTGCCCTCAGTGGTAGCCACTATTGACTGAAAGCACAGCAGTACCTGTTCTACCAATATGCAGAAGCGCAGCTGGCCTTGCCCTCCCACCCACACTGTACCACATAGGCTGCAGATGCTATTGTTACGCCACTTCTCAACAACGTATCCCTTTCAATTATTGCACGCACCAGCGAAGGCCTTGCAATCGTCAGGGCATATGCGTGCTCGCAGACACTGCCCTATTGTAACGCAAGCTTTTGTGCGATCCCCTATGATACCCTGGCAGGAAAGCCTCGGGTGCTTCTGTCTCAGTGTAGAGGAAGTTCCTTGACAATCCTACCCTCTATGGCCGCAGTGTAAAGTTTTTTTCTTACGGGATTGCATGGATGTATATATGTATGGCTTAGCATTTGTCAATCCAAACCCCAGCTAAAGAGCATAGAGGTTCTAACCAGGGTCGTAGTTAACACTAGTGCAGAAGGTGCAGTGGCACTGGGGCCCAGGCCCCGAGGGGCCCATTGAACCCTGATAATGGCTGTATTTCTTACCCCAGCATCACTCAAAGGGGTCATTTTACTGGCTTGCACCAAGGCTCGGGCATCCTTGCTATGCTATTTATTCTTACAGGGGTCTGAAGGTCTCTAGCTTCACCTCCTAGTGGAAGAATGTGGAGGCAGTGGAACTCTATTGGTGACCTAAAAGACGTCAGCTCTTTTGACATCATTGAATGATTTTCAGCAGACTTGTGAGGGAATGTTGGGTTGTGGCCGCTCATTCACTGCAGCAGTGAGTCAAACAGAGGGCCTACCATGTTGTCGTGAGACCACGCTTTAGTACTACAGCCTGAGAGGACCATATTAAGGAAGTTTCCCTCTTCCTGCTGAGCAAATGTCTGTTTCCTTTGAGTGTTTACTAATGTTTGCATGTATCGTGGCGTTCTGAGCAGCCCCACTCACTCCCCCAAGTCCCCACTTTAACACCGCAGCACCCCCACAGCCTCCATCGGCTTCCATGTGCCTTTGCATCTCATGCAGGGGTTCTCATGGTGAGGTGCAGGGCAGAAAGGGAAATTGGGGCCAGGCTGCTGATCATAAACATGACATGCACTAATACACACCTTGTGCACGAGGCAGGGTGGCTGTCAAGCTCTCATCAGCAGTGACATGACCCTTCCCTGCTGCTATCTGCCCAACATGGACTATATGGTCACTCGGTGGCACCATCCACTGGCTACATTCTTCACAACAAAATAAAATGGGACATAACCCTTTAATAAAAATAATGAGGTTTCTGAGACTGCTCACATTCTATATCTGATATGAAATAATACTTTGTGATCACTAACAAACCTTTTCTAGTAGAAACATAGGGCCTCCTTTCCCTAACAAATGGCACAGTGCCAAGCTGTGTATTTTTAAAAGTACATGGATGTGCCGTATTAACAACAATATGGCGCATCCGTGTGCGTTCCCCTGTGCTCGCGCACAATCGGCTGCCATGCCCCATCGCAGACACCCTTGCGTCATGATACAAGGGTGCCTGCGTTGCGGGCCTGATGGCATTTTCCTCTTTATATGTGTGCTGCAGAATGCAACACTCAGAAAGAGAAAAAAAGAGGAGAAATAAAAGTGTTTCTCCTCATTGCACCACTCCTACGCCTCCACAGGGAGGTGTAGTATTCTGGCATTTCCAACTCTACAAAACTTTGTAAATCTGAGAATGTGTCAGGTTCCATGGATGTTGCGTGGGAAAACAAACAGCAACACCCATGGAGTGCTTCTTTCACGCAGAGTAATGCGCTGAAGGGGCCCATATTTACACGGCTATGAAAAATCGAGCAGGGTGACTTTAAGTGCCCTATGAAGATATGGGCAGGCACACTGCACCGCCGATGCATGGAAAAAAGTGATGGACAGGTGGTGCAATGGGCTTGTAAATGAGACCCCTGGACTTCATGCCAAACAAGAAGAGAGGTGGATGTTCCCAAACATCTCACTCAGTTTTGAAAATGTCCAGTGCCGTGCATTGCAATCTGTATTTGTTCCTATTTCGACAGTGCAAAGGCAACATTTGCTCTAGATCTATGGACACTATGGATATATTACATAAGGGGTATCCTAACCGAGAGTATTGACGTGGGCCTGAAATATACACTGGGCCACTGGAATTACGTGATTCTGCAACTTCCGCATTTTGTCGTACTTGCCAATATTCTACTGTCTGGTAATTAATTTCCAGATTTTTATTAAAATACAATTTTGTTTATAGCTCAACTGTTTCAGAAGTTACACATGCGCTGAATATAGTGTAATGCAGTGGCAGACCCTTTGCAAAACAGAGCTGGTCATCTTTTAAAAGTTGATTGTTGTATTCAGGTATTAAAGAGGTGAAATGTTTGACCAAACAGTATTAATGTCCCCAATTGGTAGCCAGTGCAGTGGCTTATGTCTGCTCAAGAAATACATCCTTACACATTTAATATTAATTCAAACAGGTTGGAAATGACAACCGTTTCTTTTTCGCATAAATATTGTTTATTTATTTGTGCAAACTCATGTTTCACCACAGGCACTGTCCTCAAAACAGCAGTTGTTTGAAGAGGGCGCTCATAGTACAATAACATTTTTCACACATCTTACTTCTGAAGTCTCTGTCTTGCCTCTTGCAGTGCTTGTCACTTACAAAATATATATGTAATATACAATTCTTTTCTACAGGGTTATGCCTTAATTGAAAGAGACATTTCAAGAGACCCAGAGTGTGGACTTAAAGAAAGACAAAAACAATATTTCCTGGTGAAACCTTTTTCTATGGGATCTGCTGAACATATATACTTTTTTCTCTTCAAGCAACCTTTTCCTTTTCCACCGTGGTAGGGTCCCTTTTAATCAATCTATATTAAGGGCACATTTTAGCAAGATAATACAGCAACAGAATGTGCTGGACTAAATCCCTTAATTTTCCTTGGCTTCCTACATAATTCCGTCAACTCTGCTGTATAATTTTGTCCTTCAAAGCCACATATTTCAGCAGTCGAGATTGCAAGAAATAAAGCAGCCCCTTGGGTGCATTTAAGGGCCTTGTAACTCACCCTTGGGCTCCACGACCCTCTAGATTAATTCAGCATTTGAGCTTGTTCCTATACTGCAGAGGTCTGGGCTAGGCCCTCCCGGGGACCTTAATCGATCTCAGGGGAAGAACCTTGTTCTGGCGAAAAAGAGCATTTATTACAGTCGTGGGGAACAGAGAAAAAGACCATGCTGATAATAAAGCTCTGTTTTTAGTGAATAAATACAGAGCTGCAGGGAGCCGCTCTGTAAATGGCCATTAGGAACAGCTTTTGTCACTCAGGTCTTGGCTGAGAGTACGTGTCAAAGTGGATGGGTGGAGAGTTCCAACAAACCCTCAAAGTCTCTACACCATTTCTGGTAAAGGAATACACTTTTAATACGTTTACACTTTTTAGGGAGACCTGGTTGTCAATAGATTATTTTTATTTGATTATTATTTGGGGTGGGTGAGTACCCACCTTAAAGATTAATCAATCACAACCCTTGTCAGGGTGAACCCTCAAAGTCACTAAATTAAAGTGAGCTGAACTCCTTGGTAGCTATGGCACAGAGCAGATAGGCTTCACTTAGGGCAAAGCGTAAAGTATTTATGCAGCACCAAAACACTAATAAAGGCAAGATGCCAAACAAGAAAAATCTTAAACTACATTAGAAACATAAAAGTAAAATATAATAAACAAAATGACACCAAGATGATAAAACTCCAATATCGAGTACCAGAGATAATAATTTTCAAAGTTTTAAGTAGAAATAGCTCCAAAAAGTGCTAGGTGCCAATGAAAACAATGGTGGTGGTAGGCCAGGACTTATGCACAATTTCATGATGCCCGCAATAGAGCGCGGACCAAACACACCAACCAGGTTTGTTATCCTATATGTCGCATCAATAATTAGATATTTGTCTTCTCTGGTAGCTGGTAGGAGCAGTGTATGTGAAATGTGTGGCTGTATTGCACTCTCAGCCCCCTCCCCTTTTTTTACATCATCAACTTCAGAGAAACCTTAACACAGCACTCCTAAAGAGAATGGTGCTTTTCGTTTTGATTCCTAGTATTAAGTTTATGGGCTTGCATGAGAGGTTTTTTTTATCTCATTGGCTCCTGTTTGTCTAATCCTCTCTCTGCATTCCTGCCCACTGGCCTATCAGTCGATATTTCATCAGCCTTTACATAAAGAATCATTACATCAAGGCAAGGACATCAGGTGAACCTTTGCATCATGTTTTATTAAAGTATTATTTCTAGCTTCATATATTTTATTTCCAAAAATATATGTTAATTTTTTATTTATTATTTAATGTTTACAAATTGCAATGGTAACGTTATATTTAATTTACTTCAAATGTAATATTTTGTATATGTGTATTACATTTATTTATTTATTTAATGTACAGTATTTTAAATTACTCTTCCCTGAACCCAAAAAACCCTTATTACCCCATAATACCACCCTTTCTCGAACCCTACAAACTCCTTACTACCCCTTAATACTACTATACTACTCTTACCTGAACCCTAAAGACACTACCTATCCCTGATTTCTAAAAAGCCCTTAGTTCACCTTAATACCACACCGACCCCTAAAACACCTTACTAACCTTTAACACTACCCACCTCTGCACCCTAAACACCTTTACTACTCCTTAATGCTACTCTTTTGTGAACCCTAAAAAACCCTTACTACTCTTTAATTCTACCCAACCTGGACCCTACAAAATCCTTACTACCCTTTTCAGCTACCCATCCCTGAACTCTTAACCACCCTACTACCCCTAAACACTACCTGTCCCTGGACCCTAAAACACCCTTACCACTGCTCTTTCCTGAACTCTAAAAACACTCACTATCACTTAATGCTACCCATGTCTCAACCCTAAAAAACCTTATACCCCCTTAAAGCTACCCTTTCTGAACCCCCGAAAAACCTTAATATTCCTTAACACCAACCTTCCATGCAGATCAAAAACTCCTTGTCACTCCTGTAGGAGAGTAGGGTCTGCAATCCTATGATCACCCAGATTTTTGCTTTTTGCTGCACTGGTTTACGACTTTCCCTGGCTGTGGGCCTGCTAATCAGACCCACAGCCTAGCTGTTCTCTCTATCCAAATTGTACTTAGGTACTGAATTGGCACTGGGCCCTCTCCAAGTCCCTGTACCCAGGGCTGAGGTGCACCCAGAAGTCTCCCAGGGGCTGAAGCATGTATTGTGCCACCCCTGGATTGACTAACTAAAACTGACACAACTGGCTGCACGACAGCTGGGGCAAGGTGGTGTACTCACCCTTTGCTTTAGATATAGTATACCTATATCTAACCCTAAAATGGACACATAGATCTCCTATCAGTCACTCCTATGGCAGGCCTTAACAATCCTGAAGGCAGAGTGCTTGGAATCGTGTGAGATGGTGCTCTGGCATGAGCTGAGCCTGTCTGCGGCTTTCGGGATCCATCCCTTAGCCGTTTCCATGATATCGCATACCATATACTCTTAAGTGCATTATAATCCTCGCGGTTATGTGCCAACTCTGGTATCGCTTTATCAAAACATGTCGAGTAAGGTGTCATACGAATTGGAATACTAACCCCTCGCCAATTCTGGCGACGGGGTTAGCATTCCACCCTTCTAGAGGGACACGACATGCATGTAACCTATAACCCGGTTAAAAGTCAGACAGAGCCTTAGCATCCACAAAATGGATGCTGCCACCGAGACACAAGTCTGCCCTCCTGCTGCTGGGAGTCCTCCCAGAGCAGGAGATAAGGACAAAGGGTTTCCTGCCAGGGGCGGTGCCAGCACCGTCCCAGACAGGGTTTTGTGTATTGTAGGTAGGCAGGGCTTTAGAGGAAGGTGACTGCACGTGGCACCCCGGTGCTCACTGTGCATAGGCTGGCTGGAACCAGTTCCAGGGTCACTCCAGACCCTGTGCTGGGGAAAAGCCCGCCAAGGAAGTGGGTGTAACCACCCCCCTCCTAGTCCCACCCATAGGGCAGGACTTAGTCGCGTGCCAGCCCCCTTTTACAGGATAAAGGTAGAGACTGGCCCCCTTCCAGATCAGATCATCTTTGAATCCTGAAACTACTTTCTGCGAAAGGAACTCAAGACTTCTTCCTAAGATTTCTCCCTTGTGACTAAGGAGTAGTCACCCTGCATCCGCAGGCACCATCTAAGAACACTGCGGTCTGCTGCAAGTCCTTCCTCCGGAATCCGACTGCCCAGCTCGACGAGAACCGGCTTCCCTGGCACCTCTGACCTCTACCTGCATCATCAGTCACGCTGAGATTCGTGGGTGTGACGAGACCTCGAGGGACCGGCCATCTTCAAGACTGCACGACTTCTTTCCAGCAAGCCCGCCGAGTGAATTCCTGGTGAGTGCTTTGGGGTCCGAGAAGCCCCCACCCTGAGCAGCTCCAGCACCGAAGAGCAGCCCCCCAGCATCTCCACGATCTGCGTGGGGCCCTTCTGCTTTTTGCTGCTCACCGCGTTGTTTGGCTACTAGCCCGCTGGCTTGTGGCCTTCCTGACGACGCCCGACGACATTTCTGCTGCTGGTCTGGTTGCTCCAGACTGGCCCTTGCTTCCCTCCATCGGAGAAGTACCCTGGACCCTCCTGGTCCACCCAAGACGCCATTTTAGGTCCACCGCGTGGGCCTTGCATTTGCCAAGACTTGTTGCCCAATCCTGGGTCCAGCGACGTCGACAGCAAGAACCTTCGTGGGACAGCTCGCACCTCCATCCTGGTCGCCGACAACGCCTCCTGGTCCGAGAGACTGCAGAGCCCAGCAGCGCCCACTCACCTGACTGCGGTGACTTCGCCCGGTGCCATCCTGGTGCCCACTTAATCACTGGCTAGTGATTCAAGAACTTGGTCCCCTCTGCTTTCAGGTTTTCTTCTTCCTTGATCCAGGCTTGGATCCATCGAACTTTTCTTCACTGGTCGCCTGCCAGCAACTTCTTCCTTCCAGGCTCCTGGTCCGGCAACGAGATCCCCAACGTCTTTTCAGACCTATGCAGCTGCAGCCCCTGGGCTAGGTAACTTCGGCACTTCGGTGTCCCAGCATAGCCTCACTATCCTAGGGTCAGGATCCACTGTCGTTTTCTTCCTACCAGGTCGGGTTCGCCCGTGAACACTAACTTTGCCTTTACTAGCCTCCATAGACTTTGTCCCGCATCCCGCGTGAGAGTGCACACTCTGCACCCGAGTCCCCTAGGTCTCCTAGTAGTAATCTAACGATTCCCTAGTCAAGTCCTAGCGATTCCAAAGCCTATTAGAACTGTTACTTACCTGCTAGTAATTCGCATTCCACTTTTAAAGTATATGGTTTTTCGTGCCCCTCGGGCATTTGTGTATAACGTGCTAACTTAAAGTATTTTCGTAAGAGTTTTGTTGTGTGCTTAGCTCCCTGTCTCATAAAGAGCCAGGGTAGTCTTGTTATAAATAAATACACTGTTTATTTTCATAACAACTTGTGTGGTGTCCTTTCACTGGGTGTTCAAGGGGTAATGTGATGGTAAAACAGCTGGCTTAACACGCCCTCTAGAGTCTTAGCCTTAGACTGCTCGTATCCATGCTACTAGGATAGCTGGTCTATAAGGTTGACTTACAACCAATCATCAATAAGGGTTGTTTGGACTGATATATAGTGATCACTAGAATAGTGAGCACTGCACATCAGGCCAACTTCTCACAACTCCTTAACATTACCCTCCCCTGAACCCTACAAACTCTCTACTATCCCTTAATGCTCACTGAGGGACAGTCTTTGCTGAAATCAGGTGGAGCCTAAATGTAAAATATCTGGAAAATTGGGAACCAACGTACTGATTCCCCAGGAGTTACTCATTTCTAATGGGACCCCCAAGGGTCCCACTTGTGTTCCCTATTATTTCTCCTGCAACCTCCTCCCCACCCCCCACCCACCCCCCCCTGAAGTTATAAATGCCGATGGGATCAGTAACTCTGGTGCTACCAGAGATGTCATTCTCACACCCTTAGTGATGTCGATCAACCCGAAAAGCTTGAAGAACGTGTTTCGGGATCAGTGGATGCACTCTCAGGGCTGTGATGGAAAGATGCTGCTATTTATGTATTTCTGCATTGCCATTTCGGAGAGAGGAGAACTGCACCACTAAGGGAATAATTTAGAGAATATTGGACTTTTTTTATTTATTTATATATTTTTATTTTAACAGTAAGACAAGAGTAGGCATTACAAACATCAGGTGTCAAACGGTACAATGCGGGAAAGGGACAGGGGGGGAATATACATACAAAAAACCATTGTAAGGAACACATGGCCTATCGCGATAATGCACAATAGAAAAGGAGAATAGACAGTCTATTATACGATCGAAAACAATCCCACCACACCCGACCCCGTCCGCAATGATACAGGATAATGGAAGCCCGTGTAGACACCCGAGCAAGAAAGGATTTACGAAGAATAAACAGCCCACTTCTCGTAAAAGGCAAAAGGAAAGACAAAAGGGGCCATAGAACAAAACAAAGGCAAAATAAAAAAAAACTCCCCTAACCCCCCACCCTGCACCCCTGCAATGGCTACGGCCTAACCCCACTAGCAGCGTGACTGTCACCCAAGAACTACCCTAAAAGAAGGGAAAAAGAGAAGAAGCGGAGGAGGAGAGAGCAGACACACTCCCGGTCTCCCGTACCCCCGGCCAACAGCGACCACCCCCAGACGCAATAAAGCCAACATTTAGCAAAATATACCAACTAGTCGGGGGAGTAAAGTCAGTAACCACCCAACTCCTGTTACAATATAGGCACAACCCCGGCATTGCTGAAAGCTATATTTTCGGATAAAAGCGATTAAGTTCAGCCCTGGCCAGTACGATCGTTCATAAGAGTCTTCTTCCCTCGAGCCGCCATCTTGCTGGAAAAGGCAAAGCGTCCATAAAAGTTCATGTCAGTGCAGTAGGATCACATGCAGGATAAAAGTTCACAAATAAAACGGAGAAATGCGTCCAAGAACAGCGAGTATCTCGAAAAGTCACTGAAGAACTTGTTACCACACTGGAGACCGTCTATAGATGTATTAGGCGTCAGCAGAGTCGAGCAGGAGACGCTGGCGAGAAGCACGGGCTGGAGTGTCGTTGATTTGGAATCGCCAAGGCTCAATAAGTCCGGGAACTGCACAGGGACCTCGATTCCAGACGTTCGGTGCACCGCCGGTACAACAGCCAGCGGGAAACTCAGCAAAGAATCATACTCCAGGTCAAGGATACCGTCCACTTTCACGATCAGTGTCCGGAACACAGCGATAGTGTGCGAATGGAGCGCCCCAATGGCGGCCACAACGGCCCGCAGCGACGGCGTGCCTTCCATCCGCTCCATCCCCTCTCAGTAGGCGACAGAGCCGGACTTGAACCCTGGAGGCCAGCTACTCTGGGGTAACAGGCCACGCAAAGCAGTTGCTGAACAATGGGCGCTCTTCGGCTAGCAGAACACACCGTCACCTCCAGCGGGAGGTCAGCAAGGTCTTCGGGCACCGGACCCCCCCACGGCAGCCGGTGGAACACGCTGGTGTGTCCTCGGTGTAGATCAATCACAGGATCGTCACCAAAAATCAACAATTCGCGGCACACTTCGGGAGACCGGGCTCAGTCCAGGTCTCACGGCCGATGTTGATCAATCACAGACCGGATAGCCTAGAAATCGAGGTCCCGGCTTCCACACGTTGTTAGGCCAAGAACGTAGACACGGTGTATCTTCGTCAGCCGATGAGGTAGAAAACTCAGGATTGTACCTTTAGAAGCAGGTAAACTTCATGAACAAGGAAATCAGGTGTAAAGTCAGGATTAAAGACAGGATATTCGAGCTGCTGGCGGAGGTCGGCGGAGCCGGGAGCTTACGCGGCCATCTTGGTTGCTAGCGTAGCTCCTCCTCCGAATATTGGACTTTTGCTGTTATACCACAATTCAGTGAAAACATTACAACATCCTCTAATCATGACAGTAACGCAAGTTTAGAGCAAAATCGGAAAGCATTATTTCAGTCTGTTTTTCTGCAACTATTGGTCTAAATTTAGCACCACTTTTCTCTTTGTGCTCTGGTGCTACTATGTACATATTGCAGTACTTTTTCAAAATGCAAAAATAGCATTAAATGCACTGAAAACAGTTCCCCAACCTTGATCTGATTTTTACAGCTTCCTACACGCTCTATATGACCCCCAAAACAGTATGTCAATTAATGACAAAATACACCGAAATATTTGTCCATGAATATTGTAATTTTTTTCATAATAATGGCCAATAGTGTAAGGTAGACTTCACTTTTCAGGCCTGGCTTGACAGCACAGCTGTCTGGGTGACATATTTTTAACATTTCTTTAAAATATACACAGAGTGGGCTTTGACTCCGCTATATCCAAATGAGTATTATTATTCTCTTACCCATTCCTATCAGCTGATGATATAACATTATTGTTTCCAGGAAGTAATTCCATTACTATGCATGCGGCCTACTCTAAATCTGAAAAATGAACAATTATGCTGTTTGTCACATTCTGTCTTTTTCTCTATTTCCATTCAACACACAAAACAATATTTGTTGGTAGTTTTCTCCCCAATACTGACAAAGTCAGTGTGCCATGCTGTAAGGCAATATGCAACATCTGTGCATAAAATGAAAATAAACATAATTTATGAATGCCTGTGTTTACAACTGTTGGTAGATTAAAGCCAGACGTTTGACTTTGCCAATGCTTGCTTGTATGAGTGAAACGTGAACTGTTTCTCTGTGTAGCAATTCTGTTTCTGAAAGGAGTTTGCACTTCTGCTCCTTTTGCTCAAGCTTTGGGCCTTATTTATGAAGGCCTTGCGCCGCCGGTGCGTCACTTTTAACATGGGAAAAAGTGACGCATCAGTGGCGCAAGGCTTTCATAAATAAGGCCCTTTGTATTTTAGAGAACGCAACACAAACACACGCACGCAGGCACTTGTGAACTTCACTAATAAGGCAGATAACGCCTCACTAACTACTACTATCTGAGCGTCATCCAGGACTATCGTGAGCTTCAACATCAGCTTTTCACCTCGTGTTACCCATCTTGGCCAGAAGATGGCAGTAAAATATTGAATTATTGGAGCCACTTCGCAAAATAGAACATTTACATCGCGTAAATGAACGTTTCCCTCACTCACGTATAGGCCTTGCATGCACTCTAGAACCAGTACACATTTTCCTCACAAAGACACAAACAAAACAGATACAGCACGTGCAACAGTACTACAAACTTCCTTCACAAACTGAAAAGCCACCACACTTGCATAAGCAGTGCACGCTTTACTCTGAAAGTGCTGGTTAACAATAAAATAGCGAAAACTTTTAAAGCAGAATAAAGCAACAAAGCAAGTTGTACACAATGTTACAAATACACTACTGTAGTTTTTCTGTACTTTCTTTATTGTCAAAGTTTGTAATATTGGTGGTGCATTCATCCAGACTGCTTGAGTAATACCAGAGACAGACAGAGCATATTTACAAGCGCCTTATCCATACTTTTGTGCCGCCATTGCGTCACTTTTGTGACACAGCGGCGGTGTAAAAAATTTGGCCAATTTACAAAGTGACTCATCTAGGGAGATTTGTCACGTTGTAAAGTCCTGCGTCACATTATACTTGCGTCAGGTATAATGTATGCAGGGTGGGCGTTCACACGCAGGAAAGCCTCGTAAAAGTGACTCAGTGAAATCAACAAGATTTCACTGCGTCACTTCTGGGATGCCACTGCGTCAGGAGTGACGCAGTGTAGTAAATGTAAATGTAAATGTGTTGTATTTGTAAAGCGCACGGCTGCCCGTAAGCGTCCCGGCGCTGGAGACCGCTGGGGAACCCGTCCTGGCTTTCCCTGTGAGATGGTCCCTTCTGGGTATCTCCAAGGTGAAACCAGGCATCCTCGGCGTCTGTGGGGGGCCGTTGTAGAGATGAGGCAAGCTTAATGCCCAGAGTTGCCGAGTGTGATCCCTGGTTAGAGTAAGCGCCGAGGCGAGAATTGTCGAGTCCGCTGACCCTGGTCCACGACCCTGCCGCGTCGGGAATTGTGGGAATAGACCTCAAAATGCAATGCTGGAGTTGCGTCGTGCTTGCGACACGACTCCAGCAATGTGTGACTTTTGCCCCAACAGATGCGAATTTCTGACACATCTGTCAATCCTTGCGCCATGATGCGCCGTCTTGTAAATATGGCGCATCCATGGTGGAGCAAGGGTTTCTCAGGGTGGCGCAGGGAAAGAGACACATCTCTACAGATGCGTCACTTTCATGTAAATCTGCCACACAGTTTTTTTATTTGGCTTTAACACTTGTTCTATTCAGTCATGCCAACTCTTTTGAAAATGTTCGGAATTTTGGTCTTTGGTGTGGAAAGTGGACTGCTGGCCGTGCACTGCTTTAAGAGAGAGAGAGATACTCAAGCAAGATGCTTCAAGGATGTAGTTTACTTTGTGCAAAAGCGTTTGCTGTTTTCATAGGTTATGTTACTCTAGATTGATTTGTGTAATGCACATTGTACTATTAGTATAATCTTGTATTGTACTGCATTGTAATTTTATTTATATATCACTTACTACCCCTTAAGAGGTGTGTAAGAACTTTCTGGCGAGTAGCACGCTACTCCGGAACCCATAAGAATTAGCAGTGGATTAGTATAGTAAATTAGGAGTTAATTTAAGCAGTGGGCACTCTGTCAGATTTTGTGTACATTGAACATGAACTCAAAAATTCCATTGCAAACCTGAGTGGTCGTTTAGGCTGAATCAGTGCATTGCATGTGGTTTATGTGCTGTTTTTTTGGGTTAGTTATCACTCATAACTGGGTTATAGTGCGATGTAATTATTGATTCTTGTAGCCAGAGGAATTAGAAACATGGATACATACCATCTACATAAGTTGGTATGCACATTCTCGGTTGATAGAACGTGGGTGAGTTAATCGTTAATACAGGAGTGTATCTACCATGGGTGCATCAGGTGCAGTGCACCGGGCCCACTGAACCCTGTGAATTGCTGTATATTACTACCCCAACAGCAGGAGGCATTTTTCCTTTTTTGCGCCAAGGCCTGTGGCATCCTGGCTGTCTGCGTCATAGTCCTTTATTTTTAACTTTTTCTCCATGTTTCCTTTCCACATGCCTTCCAACACACTGTACAACATGGCTAAAAAGCATATTGACAAGGCCATTAGCTCTCGTAGGCAAGAAACAATGCTACTGATTGTTTTCAAATTTAATAAGCTTCTTAAATGCCAAAAAGCATCCTGGTTGTAAAAGATAAAGAGCTTTATAAGGAACCATATGGAAACAGAACCACAGTTTTCAAACAGAAAAAAATGAACAATGCAAACAACAATTGCTTGGCAAATATCCAGCTATTTAACTTATTGTAAAACTGAGGTAAAAAGTAATTCTTAATTAAAGAGACAGGTTATTCTAAAACTTAGTTCTAACACCCTTAAATGAACGTCCATCGTTTCATCAGTGCTTATAAGCAGGAACTTTGAGCAAGGCAAGGGAGGCGGGCATAATAGACTAGCTGGTGAGAAAGGGAAGATGCCATTGAGGGCAGAATGTAGAGTTAATTCTGAAGAGGGTCTGATTGCAAATACACAGAGATTTAAATAGTGTCTCATTTTCTACTGCGAGGCAATGAAGTTTAACAAAGAGAGCAGCCACATTGTCAGAGGAGGCGCCATGAAGAAGTCTGGATGCAGTAATCTGGAACAACTAGAGTGTGTTAAAATATATTTGGGCTTAAAGGATCTAAAGACTTGCCTTAATCAATACAGGAGAGTTTTACAGTCTGCACCGCCATCCTCCGATGTTCTTAACGAAAAAGGAAGAGTATTTGTGTCAAAGATTGTAATTATATCTGAGATAGAGTACTCCCTGCGGTATATTATAAGGATATTGGAAGTCACTGAGCACGTTCATGACCATATAGAGGAGCGAGGCAAAAGGCTGAGTACATTTATATGGTTATGGAACTCTGCGATGACTTGCAATATCCTTAGCATGTACGGCAGTGAGTACTGTATTCTTTATAATGCATGGTCACCTCATCCCCTTTCCAACAAACCATTTAAATCCTTGGTGCGTAACTGTTTCATATGAAAGTGAGAGCATGTTTGCAAACATGAACAATAAAAATAGACTGTTTAGTGCAAAATGAAATTCATACAAAAAGTTGGTAGTTATTTGTTGCAAAATTATATCAGAATCAGTTAAATACAAGTTAGTTATTTTTTTTTTTAAACACAGCATCTTGGAATTTGAAGAAACATGCAGAAAGAGTCTAACTCTTCCATAATTAGGTAAGGAGTGCAGAAAATAAACATGTTGCCACAATTATCTCCTTTCTGCTTGTCACTGTGTGCTAGAAAAACAGAGCAGAAGAAAAAAAAACGTTTTGTTCCTTAAACATCTGTTTAATTATGCTTTGTGACCCAACCTGCCTTTCCTCTCAGCTGCTCGCTCTGGCAGCAGGCATTGTTGCATCAGAACTCAACTGTAATAAGTTATTGCACGTAGGCGTTCCGGAGGGAACGGAGGGGCAGAGTGTGGAACTATTCCTTGAGGACTTGATCCTCCTACACCTGAAGCCTAAACGGTTATCCAAGTTCTTCTCGATCGAACGGGCTCACCGAGCGCCGGTCCCCAAACCCAAGCCGGGAGTGCCGCCCAGGACAATAATAGCAAAAATCCTGAACTTTAGAGACCGAGATGCGATCCTCCAGGCAGCAAGGCAACAGGGCGACCTGGCATTCGAGGGGGCCACCATCTGCTTCTTTCCCGACTTCACCTTGCAGGTCCAGCAAGAACGGCGCTCTTTCCAGGGAGTGGAAGCGACGCTCCGGGAACGGGGCATAAAGTACATGATGTTTTTCCCAGCCAAGCTTAAAATCATCGTGGAGGGCAGATCCTTGTTCTTCACCACGCCAGCTGTGGTGCAGGACTGGCTGGACAGGAGAGGGCGGTTTCTCACTCCTGGGGTGGGGTTGGGCGAAAGGCGCTCTGCTAATTGGGGGAGTGGGTAGTTTGAAACCTACAGAGCAGGGTGGGGGGGTTGGTGTTGGGGGAAGGACATGGGGGAGCTGAACGAGGGGCAGGGGGGGCGGAGGGGAGGGGAACGGGGGGTTGGTAGGAGTTGGGGAGGGGGGTGTTGTTTGTTTGGTCACTACTGAGTGGAGCTGAGAGTATCCGTGGGCATGCTGGGACACCGGAGGCTCAACAGATGGTGAACCGTGGATATGGCTAAGAAATGGGACAAGAGCCTCAAGATGCTGAGCTGGAATGTTAATGGGCTGGAGGACAAACTGAAACGCACAATGGTACTCCAATTTGTTAGGCGCCACCTGCCTGATGTCGTGATGTTACAAGAGACTCATTTTCTGGGCAACACCTGCCACGCCCTGAACCGATATGGATACACCTTAGCAATACACTCTGGTTTTACCTCCGGATCCAGGGGGGCGGGTATCCTCCTGCGGCGCGCCCTCCCCTTCCTTCCTGACCGCACTGATACTGACCCGCAGGGGCGATTTGCCGCGGTCGCCGGCACTTGGGAGGGGCGTAGGCTGAATCTGGTGTCCGCATATATCCCGCCCGGTCTCCAGTCGCAGGCATATACTGATCTTGGTGCACTCCTCCTATCCCTCCCTGATGGGCAGTTGTTCATAGGAGGGGACTTCAATGCGGTGGTCTCGGGCACGATGGACAGACACCCACCCAGGGACATTCCTCAGGGGCAGAGGTGGTTGGGAGATTTTCTTGGGACGCTCGGCCTCATAGACATATGGCGCTTGGCGCATCCCACAGAGACACAATACACTTTCTTTTCGGGACCACACCACTCCTTCTCCCGCCTCGACTATATCCTCACTCCTTTACATCGAGACACAGTGGTGCGGGCGGCGACGCATCTGGCGAGGGGCATATCTGACCACTCACCGGTACTAGCCCACCTAACGGTCGGAGATAAGAGGGAGGGGTGTGTGGCACCTATAAACGCCTGGTACCTCCGCGATGAGGACACACGCAAGGCACTTACTCTCTCCGTCACAAACTACTTTAGAGACAACGAGGGCACAGTGGACTCAGCAATCACACTCTGGGAGGACTTTAAAACGGTCCTTAGAGGTGAGGCCCTATCGACAATTGCAGGTCACCGTAAGGACAGAGAGGCGCAGCTGGTCGCGATAGAGTCGGACCTGAGCACGTTGGAAGGCATAGCGTGGACGGAGGACACGCAGGGAGCACGCCATCGGCTGTCCCTCAAAACCGCAGAGTACCGTGAAGTGGCGACGGAGGCTGCAAAACGGTGGGCAGTCTCTAGGGAGGGCAGGATATACGACCAGGGGTACAAGGCGGGTAGGCTTCTCGCGTGGCTTGATAAAAAACAGCAGGCCAGTAAGGTGGTGGCTGAGATACGTACGGCGGACGGCTCAGTCCTCACAGAGCCACGCGACATAGTTGCTGAATTTGCCCGTCACTTCCGGGTAGTATACAGTAAGGGTTCAGACCGTCCATAGGAAGACTCGGTCGCACTTTTGGCGGAAATCCGGATGCCGGCTCTTTCTGATGTGGAACGTGAGCTCCTGGAGGGCCCGCTCACCGCGGCAGAGGTGGAACGGGCCATAGGTGACCTCAGATCCGGCAAGGCGCTCGGGCCTAATGGCCTTCCGATCGAGCTTTACAAGCTAAAACCGGATGCCGTCAGCCCTTATCTTAAACGTATGTTTGATGAGAGTAGGTCCAGGGGGGTGCTTCCACGCGACCAAAGGTTGGCAACGATAGTGGCGAATCCTAAAGAGGGGAAGCCTCGTGAGCTTTGCACCTCGTACAGGCCTATCTCCCTGCTAAACGCGGAACCGAAGATATTGGCAAAGGTCCTGACCAACAGACTCCAGCCTGTCCTTGCCACACTGGTCCACCCGGACCAATCTGGGTTCATGCCCCGCCGCAACACGGCGCTCAATCTTCAGCGACTGAACGGGGTGCTGGGACGCTGCCACGCGATAGACGAGGACGCGGTTGTTGTGTCGCTTGATGCAACAATGGCCTTCGACACCCTCGAATGGCCATACATGATGGCAGTCCTTCGGAAACTGGGATTTGGCCATAGCTTTATCTCCTGGGTACTGCTCTTCTATTCTGAACCACTCTCCCAAGTGGTCGTTAACAAAAAGGTCTCGGAGGCCTTCACCCTGGAGAGGGGGACCCGGCAGGGGTGCCCGCTCTCGCCCCTTCTGTTTGCTCTCGCCCTTGAGCCGCTGGCCGCCTGGATCAGGCAGGATGTCGCCCTAAAGGGCCTCAGATGGGCCGATGGATGGGAGGGCAGGATCTCCTTATATGCGGACGACATCCTCCTATACCTCTCATGGCCTCGACAATCGCTAATCCTCACCAGATTTGGTAGGAACTCCGGTTATAGTATCAACTGGAGCAAATCTCTACTATACGTCCTACATGGCGCCACCCCCAGACTTCCACGCGACTGTCCTATGAGGGTGGTCACAGAGGGCTTCACGTACCTGGGCATGTTTATGTCGCTGGACAAAACCGCCATGTTTGATAATAACCTGCTTCTGCCACTTCGGAGGCTCAGGCGCGACTCCAAGGCTTGGCAGAAGCTCCTGGTTTCACTGTTGGGCCGGGCGGCACTTTTTAAAATGATGTCACTGCCCAGACTCCTCTACGCACTGCAGAATTACCCCGACCTGATTCCACCCTCATACTTCAAAGCGATCGAGGCGGCGCAGAGGCACCTTCTGTGGTCCGGTGCACCACGTATTGCTCTGCAGAAACTGACCCTGGGGTGGTACGACGGAGGGATCGCCCTCCCTGACATCCGTAGGTACTATTGGGCCGCCCACCTTGCGCCCATTAACCAAGGCACCTATAGTGACGGGGACGACCCGGGGTACGGCATGGACAGGTGGCTCCTGCCGGCAGGGAACTATGAAATAGCACTGTATTCGCGCCCGGGTAGACACACACTCACGGGACCTACTCTCCACTCCATGCAAATCTGGCATATGGTCCAGCGTACCATGGGCTGGCATAACAAGCTTACCTTGGCCACCCCGCTTTGGTCTTCCTAGCAGCTTGGTCGCCTGGGCCGTACAAAGGGGTTCCGGAGTTGGGACCTTATAGGTATCTCCCGAATAGGGGACCTGTGGGAGTCTGGCGGAGTCAAATCCTTCTCCTCCCTGCAGGCAACGTACGATCTTGCGGACACTAAACACTTCCGATACCTCCAAGTCCGCCACTCGCTGGAAACGAACATCCCGAGAGGCACCATGCCCCCACAGGCATCCCCCCTTGAGGACAGACTGCTGGACGGTCTGCTACCAGAGCACGCGATCTCCCTCACCTACAAGAAACTGATAAACAACCTTCCTGATCTACTCCTGGGTCTCAAAAGTAGGTGGGAGGCTGATGGTCTGGAGATAGACGAGGAAGAGTGGAGGAGTGCACTGGCTTCCCCTAGGGAGGTGGCTATTTCGTCTAGATTACGGCTCATTCAACTCAAAATACTGCACAGAGTGTACATATCGAACACAAGGCTGAAACAGATGGGCAGGAGTGGGGAGGACGGATGTAGGAAGGGGTGCGGGGGGGTGGGCACATTCTTTCACATGCTATGGGAATGCCCAACACTGCAAGCCTACTGGGTGAAGGTGATGCGTTGTATGCAGGACGTGTGGGGGGTGGAGCCGCGTGCAGAGGTGAAGCGATGTGTCTTGGGAACCGACTGACTTGCCAGCTAGGGGAAGGCTCTGGGCCACGCTTGGTCAGATGATAGCTAAACGCAACATTGCGAGACTTTGGGAGGCGGCCACGCCTCCGCGGTTGGCGGCATGGAAACGCGACATGGACTGGTGTATGTTTCAGGAGAAGACAGTCTACGTGGCCCGGGCTGTCCCAAGAAATGGAGGGAGGTATGGGATAAATGGAACGAATATAGAGGCGGAATTTGCAAACCTCCTCAGCCCAGGCGCTCGGAGCTTGCGGCCGATCCCTAATGGTTTGAAACATTGCAGTCATAATGCCTTGCCAACTGTTGTAATATTGTGCTCCTTGTGTGATCTCATGTACGCCTCTGATGCCCACTGGTATGACCATGTTTGGTTTTCAAAACAAATAAAAAGAATAAATAAGTAAGTTATTGCAGTTCAGTTCTGACATCATTTCTTTATGATAGGCGACTGGGTGCGTCACAAGTCACCTATTATAAATTAGGGACAGGTTTTTATACAGTGATTGCAGAATCCTATGTATTCTATGAAGAATACAGAAAAATAATGGACAGCATAGAGAGATTACTGACCAGAAGAACTCTTAGATTGATCACCTCAGCGCAGTGACATCTTAAGGATTTTGGGGGCCCCAGGCAAGGCATATTTTGGAGAGCCCTCTTCCAAACAAATTTAAATGTAATTATCCATTGTCTGATAATTATAGCCTGCAAGATACTAAACAATATTGAATTAAACATTTTAAAGTATCAGAAAAGGGGTCACAGAAAAATAGAGGAAAACGTTGAGATAGAGAAATAAAGTTGATACAGAAACAAAAAACACTTTCTCATGTGGCTCCTTTGAAGATTCGGGGCCTCGGCAATTGTCCACTTTGCCCTTGCCTTAAAACTTCTCTGACTCAACCACTGGAGATGGTGCACTGCCCCAAGCTGAAGGCCACCATGCAGGCCAGCTATTAAGAGGTCTGTGTTCCAGTGAAAGTACTTTCTCAACAGAAAAGTTGCTTGAACAATGTTGCACAACTAGCCTATGCATGATGTTGATGTTTAATCATGTATCGAATTTCCATTTAATTCTCAAATTGTTCGGAAAACATTGTAGCTAATTTCTCCTCCTAGGTTAACTGGTAGACATGAGCACACACTTCTATTGTTAAAAGTGACATTACAACTCAGGGAAGGTTCCTGTGTTCCACCACCTGGCATGGAACATTATTTTGCTTCAGTAATAAACCACATATTGTATGCTGTTCCCTTCATTCAAGGGTCAGGGGCAATTTTTTTTGCAGTTTTATATAGCGCAAACTCAACCCGAGGGTATTAGGGCACTTTACATTAGCACCAGTTGCATTACACATGGACACATTCATTTTTAGGCTCGAGGAGATTACGCGATTTGCCCAGAATCACAGGATGTTTGAGCCTCCCGTCAGACTCGAACGTGGGGCCTTAGCTTCGAGCTCATCAAGCTCATTAAGAATCTAAACTGCTCTCCCCCAAACTCCAATTTGGAGGATTCTACAAAGAAAGCAGCGGAATTCGCTATATTCTTTGACGAAAAAGTGAAATCACTTGTGGATCAGGTCAGTCATCCTACCCCTCCAGAGGAACGCAAATCCTTAGCCATTTGGAAGAGCTTTGACCCCATCTCCGAAGATGCCCTCCTCAAATGCATCCTCGAAACAAAGCCTTCCTACCATTCTCTTGACCCCATCCCTAGTGCCATTGCCATTGACTTCTATACCCATTCTCTGTCCTATTGGACCACTTTGGTTAACCTCTCCCTCTGTCAGGTCTCCCTTCCTGTTTCCTTCAAAACTGGGCAGGTTACCCCTCTGCTTAAAAAACACACTGCTGATGTGAACAACCTCAACAACTTCCGCCCCATCACTAACCTACCTTTTCTTGCGAAAATCACAGAAAGATGTGTAGCGAAACAACTCTATCGTCATATCAAGGACAATGATCTTCTTGACAATTTCCAGTCCGGCTTCATTCAAAACTGAAACAGCCCTGCTTGAAGTGATTGATGATGCACTGCGGATACTCGATTCTGGGGAGTTCTGGGGAGTCTTGTCTTCTTATCCTCCTTGACCTTTCTGCAGCCTTTGACACTGTCAATCACAACACTCTCCTTAATACTCTTCAACAGAAAATGAGCATGGAGGGCACTGTGCTTAAATGGTTTGCTTCCTTCCTCTCTGATAGATCCCAAATGGTCAAAATAGCGAATAGTCTTTCATCTCCTTTGGCGGCAGGTCAAGGTGTTCCTCAAGGCTCTATACTTGCACCCACATTGTTCAATCTCTATTTAGAACCATTGGGAAATCTCTTAAGCAAATCCGGGATCCACTATCATCTCTATGCGGACGACACTCAAATCTACCTCAAGGTTGCCTCCACTCAAAATCTCTCCATCCTAAGCTCTACTCTCGACTCCATTCAAAACTGGATGTTAACTCATCAACTGATTCTGAATCCCTCTAAAACTGAATTCCTCCTCCTCACTTTCTCCTCCCTCGGTTCAATCATGGATGGATCAGATGAATCTACTTAACAATAAACCCATCATTGTCGACAGCGCAAAATCCCTTGGTGTCATACTCGACACAAAACTCAATCTACTCTCCCACATAAATTCCATTGCAAAGTCTGCTCGATACCAATTGCGCCTTCTTTGGGAGATTCGTTGCTTCTTCCTGGAGCATGACCTTAAAACCCTGGTCCAATCGCTGGTTCTATCCTGACTGGACTACTGCAACCCTCTTCTTACTGGCCTCCCCAAATCCCACCTGACCCCCCTTAAATCTGTTCTCCATTCAGCATCTCATTTCATATATGGGGCCAAAAGAAGCGACCACATAACACCCTCCGTTGGCTTCCCATCGAGGCAAGATCTATCTACAAGACTGCCTGTATCACCCACAAAGTCTTGCACTCCTCCTCTCCTTGCTACCTGGCGAATAAACTGAAACTCTCTGGAGGCTCTAGACCATCGCGTAATGCAGAAAATCTATTGCTTTAACCTCCCACTTTCAAGAAGGAAAGGTCGATGGCCCAATCCTTTTCACGCAACGCAGTGAGAATCTGGAACTCACTTCCGCCTTAGCTCCGGACCACCACCTCTTCCCAGGCCTTCAAAACTGACCTCAAAGCTCTCCTCCTTCAAAGACACTTCCAAATGTAATTCACGCCCTCTCTATTATCTCAAGGAAGTCCTTCCATTATAGGAAATTCTGTTCTACATGACTATAGAAGTTCCTTCCCAGTGTGTTCTTGTGGTTTGAGAGTCTGCCATTTATTTCAGTATTATACTTCTACTTGTATTGTGTACTCCTTTGTAACATGCACACATCACTTTCCCTCTTGTAATGTATCGTTTGCTACCGCTTGTATTTTGTTTGCTTTTGATACATGCACAATTGCCACCATTGCCTCATTTACCGTAACGTTTGTTCTTGTGTTTTGAGTATTTGCCATTTAGTGCAGTATTATACCTCTATTTAACTTTGTACGCTTTTGTAACATACACACGTCACTTTTTTTTCCTCTTGTAACGTATCGTTTGCTACCTCTTGTATTTTGTTTGCCTCTGACACATGCACAATTGCCACCATTGCCTCATGTAAGATAACGTTTGCTCTTGTGTTTTGAGTATCCGCCATTTAGTGCTGTATTATGCCTCTAATTGTGCTTTGTACGCTTTTGTAACATACACACATACCACTTTTCAGGTCTCGCTGAGACAACCCGCAAGCGTTCTCAGCGAGACTTAAGTAAGGGCTCTCAAAAATGCTCCCAAAGTCTGCAGGTGGTTTGGGTACAGTGCATGTGCGCCGGGCGCGCGCACCATTTGTCCACCTGCAGCCTTTGGGAGAACTTTCGCGGCTGCTTTGATGTTCTCAGTGAGCCGCGTGGCCACTGAGAGCATCAAAGCGGCCGCGAAAGTGCTCACCATTTGCAACCCCCTCCCTTATCCCACATCTCTTGTTCAGTCCCTCTATCTCATGATGCCACAAGTCCAGCAGATGGCAGCACTGTATAACTTTTTACAACAGAAAAGAGGGTTGACATAGCATTGAGGCTGTTTAAAATTCCATGGCGCATCCTCGTGTGATACTGTCGTCTTTCATAACTGCCCACCCAAAAACAGAAACACTACTCAAAATTACCCACACCGTTTAACTCTTAAAACACCGAGTTCATGTGACACCATTATTTCCCATGCTGTTCTAAGTTTGTAAAGCCTGCTATATAGTTTTTTCACGTTTAGACACCACCTTACTGGCTTTTTGTAGTGATTGGGCTATGATGTGGCGTGCAGCTACGTCTCATAAGATGCTTGTAAACTGACATATTGCCATTTCTGATAAATTTTGTTTTTTCCAGGCCTGCGCACCCATGTCGATGCATATCTAGCTGTTATGTAGATGTATGTTTCGCTGCCTTTCATGTTTCCATGGAGCCGACTATTTGTGCTTGTATATTTATAGGTCACGTTAATACCCGGAGGATTTTTAGGGTTCCAGGAAGGGTGGGGGGGTGAGGCGCTCTGCAGGTAGCACGTCATGTAAAAACTCTTTGTTTTCTCGATTCATGTTGTACGTATTGTGTGCGTTGAGACTCGCACCGTGCGGTGATTTTGAGTGCACTGGGGCTACTGCACTCAATGTAAGATAATGTAGCGCCTAAATAAGGAAGGGCCTTTATTTTGTTTTGTATCACTCTCTTCCCCCAGCACATATCTCTGGTCGTCTGCGTATTCGGGCCCCCCCATCCCTTTTTGGTCTGCACCCCCCTCAGCTCCGTTTGCTGGCATTCCATCGTGCCCAAGACATCCCATATCTTCCCAAATTCCTGGGGCATCCCCAGCCTTTGTACACCAGTTTTTCCATTGCTCGACACCTGTACATGTCCTTCGCCCAGCCGTGCACTTGTAGTGTGTTTATCTAGGTACCTGAATCGATATTTCTATTCTTTGCCCTTGTCCAATTATAAATCAATAATATCCCTACAACGGCATAGAAACCCTATTCATAATTCAGTCGTAGCGCATGCTGTCACATTAAGCAAGCCTACTCCTCCAGCCCCCCTAGAAAGCACACCGAGTTCTTAAACAAATCCAAGCCTCCAGCAACCTGGGAAATCCCCGCTGCTTTGTTTTGATTTCGTCCAAGAACTCCTGTAAAGCACTGTAAGAACGACCAGTTCTTAGTGACATCTTTATTGACGTCTTATGTCCAGCCTTACGTCAAACCCGGCACCTTTCACGTATAAATATACCAACGTTGCCTTAAGCAAAGACACGGTGGTGATGAATCTGGAGCAGCTACTACTTGCCCGAGAGCCCAGCTGATGCGAGAGCCCACGGACGCTGACCCTCCCTTTTGACGCGCTGAGAAAGACGCTGTCTTTTCTCCTGCCGAGAAATCCAGCTTCCGGCGTTTCCATCTTACCCTTGCGGTTGACTGGGATATCGAGTCCTGAGAGAGAGATACCAGCCCTCCTGCCTTCTAATACCTAGGTACTGAACTGACTAAACCCTTACAGAGAATTCTTGAGTCAGATTCTTGGCAAAACAAACTTAACTTAAACTGCTACTTACTTACTCCCTCCCACGTATTAGGCTTAGGTCAGGTACACCGGGGTAGGCGTAGTTAGAAGCAACAGTTGAGTACGATTATTCAATGCATATATGTATGTATCTATTTTATCCATTTTAAAGTATCATATGGCTAAGAAACCATATCAATGCTTTTACAGTATTATTTTATAATCCTGCTTTTACTATATTCACTTTACTTAACTATAAGTATTGCAATTGTAGCAATTCATTTCTCTTGTATGAGGAAAGAGACTGCTCAATAAATAACACCTTTTATTGAAAACGCCCGTCTCTCTTTTTCTCTGCAATCTGGTGAAACTAAGTACACGACTCTAGAGATACACTCTTATTCAGGGAGAGCAAAGTTGTCATGTTTTATGGTTGTCAGAAACTAAATCCCTTCTTGTCTATCCAGGGAGGTTAAACTCCTCCTCGCTTATTCGAGAAAGTTTCTAGTGAACTCTGAGCTAGCTGGCAAAAAACTTAAGTCTAATATAGTCAGTAGAGACCTAGTTAACCTCAGTCCTACGTCTACACTACTGAAGATATTATTCCAATGCGCAGAGCCTATTGGGACTATAGGAACTACACTACATGGCGCCCAAACGTTTGGTAAGGCAATAAATCTAACGCAAGACGTTAGAGTAACTCAGTCATGCTTTTTCACACAGACCCTTTTTCCCAAGACGTCTGGAGTGGGTCAAAGGTTAAAATCCGCCGGAACTTAGTAGGAAGAGATTCCTATGTATAGTTTTTGGTTTATTCAACGTTGAAGGATACAGTGTTCCAAAATATTGTGCACCTAATCTTTGTTTCCTTGGAAACCTGCTCTGCAAACTTTCATTAAAACAATGTCAACTAACAGCGACAACAACGAAACCGGTGAGACTGCAGTAGATGCAAATCAACGGGGTTTCGATGTTACAGGGTTTGATGAAAATGACCCGAATGCTATACTCATTCCGGTCAACTTAAGAAAAACTATAACTCTTAAACTTATAGAAAATGGACTAACATCGAGAGGTGGTACAGTCATATTCGTAATTGAGGCACATGAATATCGGCAGACAGAGGTATTCTATTCAAGGAATAACTTTCCAGCAGCAAACGCTGTCACACATGAATTCCACTATTACAAAATAGAGGAACCTCCGGATGAGTACACTCCTTTCGAGGAGGTGGAAATTCCATTAAAATACCAAGAGCACCTGCTCTGGTTTAAAGGCGCCCTAAAACATAATGATCACATCACCAGGCTCAGTCCACTAGGTAGACCAGGAGCAACGTGGCCGGTTCTAGCCAGCTACACACCACATCCTGACATTAATAAAATGTCAAGCGAAGAACTCTTAGTTAAAATGAAAGAATTAACACAGGCATATAGAGAGTTGGTTCAATTGGCAATGGAGGATATAACTTTCCTCCAGAAACTGAAAGAAACAGATATAGCAGAACAACCATTTGAACTTGCCAGAATCATAGAAAAATCCTATGAAGAACTAGGAAGAGATAGTTTGGGTGGGAACCCAGTAAAACCCCAACTAACTGAAAATCCTGAAAAGATATTTATTAAAAATAATCTAAACACTCCAAAAAAGAGCTGGGATGGAAATAAACAATCCACTCCCAAAGAAAAAAGATTCCAGTCCAGAGGAAGGTCTCCTCGGCGGAGAGAAAGATCTCCGGACCAAGGACACAAGTCTCCCCAGAGGGAGCCCTCTGAGAAAAGATACAACCTTAGAAATAGGGATAATTTGAAGAAACCTGATAGATATCAAGATATTGATACACGTCCCTCTCGATCTTTTCAGACTTCCTCGCAGAAATCGGAAAGAAGAGGAGGGTCAGAACAAAGGGAAGAGCGCGTCAAGTCCAAAGACAAGGAACCTGCTCATCAAAATAAAAAATTACAATTTCCAAAAAAGAAGGTAGCCAGTATTAAAGTAATCAAACATGCCGAGGATCCTGAGGACACATCTGAAAAACGGAGAGTGGGCTCAGACAATGCTAGACAGCGCAACAGAAGTGAGCATAGCTCGCAAGATCCTGATGAATCATCTGGAGACAGTGGACACGAATGAATACATTCAGGTGGAAACTGCAGATACCAGAGTTAGCAAACCTCATAAAATATACGAAATAACATTACGTATAGAGGGAGATAAGACTAGGAAAATAAGGGGTCTATTTTGGGATAACCTTTCCAAAGGCTATGACATTCTTTTAGCTGAAAAGGACTGGCCACCAGAGTTTGTCAGGGAATGCCCTCATGGCGAAGAAATGATTATGCCTGCCTTCTCAAATCAGATTCCAATTCATAAAAAATATACACTTGCAAGAAAGTGGGCAGTAGCCCAAGCTCCTGCATTACATAAAAACCATGTTGGATGGGATGAGGACTCTCCTCCTCACAAAATCCAGTTACAAAGTCAACCAACTGCACAGAGACAGTACCCAATTAAGCAAGAAGCTAAAAAACAGGTCAGGGAGATCTTAGATTAACTTGAATACCAGGGGGTGATTGAAACTTGCACCTCACAAATGAACAATCCTTTGTTTCCTGTCTCCAAGCCAGACGATTCATATCGTCTAGTTTTGGACTACAGACATCTAAACTCATGTTGCAAAACTTTTGCAGTACAAAACTCACACAGTGCAGCACTAATGAATAACATAGTGCGCAAAAAATACAAAACAACATTAGACATCTCTAATGGATTCTTTTGTCAAAATATAGCACCTGAAAGCAGATATTTTACCGCGTTCTCAATAATGGGCTCGCAGGAAATTCTGTCGACTCCCACAGGGGTTCAAGAACAGCCCAGGATTATTCTCAGCAAGAGTAACAGAGTTACTACAAATGTATGATGATGAGGCATTATCTTATGTCGATGACATCTATCTAACAGATGATGACTTGGATACTCACTTGAAAAGAGTGAACACCATAATACTTGGGTTCGCAGCTGAGGGTTACAAATTCAACTTTAAAAAATCAAGAATTGCCCATCTAACTGTCCTGTTTTTAGGATATGAATTATCAAGTGAAGGCAAAAGCCTGGCAGACAATTTCTTAGAAAAATGCGCTGTAATCCAAGCACCAAGAACGCTGAAAAACTTACAATCAATTCTAGGTTTCCTGAATTTCGGAAGAACTTACATTCTAAATTATGCAGAGAGGGTTAAACCTCTCTATGAACTAATCAAACCAGATTTTAAACCAATCAATTGGACTCAAAAACACACAGAAATTTTGAGATCATTGCAAACAGACATGTTAGCTAAAACAAAATTGCAAACACGCGATAACACACGCAACCTTGTGATCCGAGTCATCCCAGGAAGATGCGGATTCACATACCTAACCTCTAATGAGGGAGAAACGGTACCAATAGCATACAAATCACATTTGTACACAAAAGCGGAAATGAAATTTAGTTCAACTGAAAAAATTCTAACGGCGGTTCAGACTGCGGTAGCAAAAGAGAGAGCCCTAGCACAAGGTAAACGAATAATCATCGTTACACCAGTACCAGCTCTAGAAGCGGTAACAAAGGCAAGCATTCCAAATGCTAAAGCACTACATCCGAGATGGATACAATGGGTTAATTCTCTTGCTGCAACAGACGTGGTATACGAATTTGATCCTAATTTGAAAACACAAGAATTTCTACAATATGAATTTGAATGTCTTCTGCCGACCGAAATCTTACCTCTTGAACACTACGGCTGTATAATATATACAGACGGATCAGCACAGCCCGCAGTTGGGGGTAAACAAGCTTACAGTGCTGTGTGCACAATTGTTAAAGGTAGTTTGCACGAAGGAAAATTTAGACCGCTGGTCACTAAAACGCAATCTCTAGGAGATTGTACAGCTCAGCGAGCTGAACTACTAGCATTTAAGATGGCGCTTGAAAATACCGATCGCGAATTCCCGACACTAATAGTGTGCGATTCGCATTACTGCATCAAATCATACAATAACGACTTGCAGAAATGGGTTCAAAACGGTTACAAAGATGACACAGGTGGCACAATCAAGCAAAAATCGCTTTGGGAACAAGTAGTTCTTTTACAGAAAGAACTACCAAAGACTCACGTGATACATTCACTGAGTCATGAACGTGATGGCGTTCACGTTACAGGGAATTCATTGGCTGAGACTGTAGTGTAGTTCCTATTTTCCCAATAGGCTCTGCGCATTGGAATAATATCCTCAATAGTATAGACGTAGGACTGTGGTTAACTAGGTCTTCTACTGACGATATTAGACTTAAAGTTATGTGTGTGCCAGCTAGCTCAGAGTTCACTAGAAACTTTCTCGAATAGGCAAGGAGGAGTTTAACCTCCCTGGATAGACAAGAAGGGATTTAGTTTCTGACAACCATAGAACATGACAACTTTGCTCTCCCCTAATCAAGAGTATATCTCTAGAGTCGTGTGAAAACAAAAGACAACTATTTTACTCAGTCAGTACGTGCATTCTTAGTTTCACCAGTTTGTAGAGAAATAAGAGATGGGCGTGTTTCAATAAAAAGATGTTATTTATTGATCAGTCTCTTTTCTCATACAAGAGAAATGAATCGCTATTATTGCAATACTTATAGTTAAGTAAAGTGCATACAGTAGAAACAGAATTATAAAATAATACTGTAAAAGCATTTATATGGTTTCTTAGCCATATGATACTTAAAATGGATAAAAGTTATATACATATATACATTGACTAATCGTACTCAACTGGTGCTTCTAACTACGCCTACCCCGGTGCACCTGACCTACGCCTAATACGTGGGCGGGAGTAGATAGGTAGCAGTTTTAGTTAAGTTTGCTTTGTCAAGGATCTGATTCAAGAATTCTCTGTGAGGGGTTATTCAGTTCAGTACCTGGGATTTAGAAGGCTGGAGGGCTGGTATCTCTATCTCAGGACTCGATATCCCAGTTGTCCGCAAGGGCGGCTAGGAACGCCGGAGCTGGATTTCTCGGCAAGAGAAAAGGCAGCGTCTCTCTCTCAGCGCGTCAAAAGGGAGGGGCAGCGTCCGTGGGCTTCCTGCATCAGCTGGGCTCCTCGGCAAGTATCGCTGCTCCAATCTCGTCACCACCACCGTGTGTTTGCTTAGGGCAATGTCGGTAATATTTATACCTGAAAGGTGCCGAGATTGACGTAAGGATGGACATAAATACGTCAATAAGGATGTCATAAGAACTGGTCGTTCGTACATTCTTTACTGGAGTTCTTGGTTAAATCAAAACAATAGCTGCGGGGGATTTCCCAGGTTGCTGGAGGTTTGATTTGTTTTGAGAACTCGGTATGCTTTCTATGGGGGCTGGAGGAATAGTGCTTGCCTAACGTGGTAGCATGCGCTATGACCTAATCAGAAAACGGGTTTCTGTGCCGTTGTGTGGCCATTAGTGAATTATTAACCGGACAAGGGTCAGAAATAGGAATATCGATACAGTTCCCATAGGAAACATATCACACCCACTCCACGGAATCTATGGCCATATTTACTAACCTAAGCATAGTAAACATAACTAACATTTGCATGTGTCTTTAAACCGCCCCAAATTACATTTAAATTGCATATTAGCGTGATATATGTAAAATGAATATAGTTACTGTATGCATGTAAGCAGTGTAATCATTTAAAAAGGTGATGCATATTACTTATAACAGCATGAATTATATGCGAAAAAACACATGAAATGGCTCTTAATACAGAAGAAAAAGTGCGAGACCATTCCATCACATAGAAATGCATTCGTATGTATAAATAACCTAGAGGTCGAGGTACTGTTTCCTAGAGTTATCTAAAATAGAAGTTTCTGTTCTCTAAGAATAGTTCACTTTAAGCAGAAGATAAGTGCCTGAAAGGTAAATATTTTGGATGTTGGAGAAAAAGTTCCTGTTTGCAGGAGCATACTCGAAAAAAATTCTTAGATGCTTCGTTATCAAAATTTGAAGGCCAAATTCAGAGTTCAGGGAACGCTGTGTGCAACTTTTGCTCAAAGTCATTCTCTCTGTCCCGGTGAAAACATCATATCATTGAGATGTTCGAAAAAACAGTCAACAGCTTCAGGTGAGAGTTCGACAAGGTTCGAAAATGACGCTACCATGCATTCATGAGCATGATTGCTTTCATTGATGGTTTGATCAGCATAGCTGACAGATGGTCATACCTGATCGATGCTGCTTTCATCTTGTACTTCACTACCCTTCAATCGCAGTGGTGAAGTCTCCACGAATGCCGTCATCAGGATTGGTAGCCGCTGGGGACAGCACAATGCATGAGCCGTTACTGGACTCAACAAAGTCTCTGCATCCAATGGCACTTTTGATTGTAGTGTGAGACAGGTGTCCAACACGCATTCTTCGCCGCATAGCAAGCACCTTAATACAGGCATAACACAAGTCTGCCACAAAGGTCTGAATGAAAGAAACCAGGTCATATTTAAATCTCGTAGCCGTGCTAGTCCAAGGACTTTAGTTATGCGGTCCCGGTAGCGTATAGCTAGGATCGTTTCTTCCATTGTTGATGGAGTCATGTCTGTGACACGGTTTGCCATATCGAAGCAAAAGTAGCAAAAATAGGACGCCTGCTACTAGTCCCAACAGGAGAGGTAGTCCGCCAAAGAGGGAATGGACGAAGTTTGGAAAAATACCAAGGATGGCTTTGAATGGGGTCAAAGCTCCTGAAAAAACTGTCTTAAATACACTTGCGATACCACTTGTATCAGAAATATTTAAGATTTTGTTTAGTATTTCTGCGAAGTGTAGGGGGCTATTTGTTGATAATAGTGAATGAATCTCTGCCGTTGTCCTTGCAACTTGGAGATCATACGTTTCTTTTGATGACGTCAACCGTGTTGGCGTCTGTAGGAGCACAGTCTTCATTCTGCTTAAAGTATCAATTCGAATAGAAGAGAAATTAAAACTGGGCCATAACCTTGCCTCCCTGTCTGGAGTATCGTTCGGGAACAATACTCTTTCACAGCACATGACCCTGGTAGTCACGCTTACGAGATAAGGTTTTCCGGGCATTAGGCTGCAACATCTGCGACCTACAATTAGAATGTAACTCCCGTTCGAGAGTCTCCTAAAGAATGGTTCTATTCGTGTTGCAGGTGTGCCTAGCTGGTGACATGAAAGGTTATTTGAAGTCCCTTCACAGGCCCCATGCAAACTTAAACCCTGACACAGAAGTATACCACTTAGTGACTTTGCACAATTATTGCCACTAAGAAATACACTCTGTCCTTTATTACTAACACATGTGTGTGTATAGGGCAAGTCCCATGTCGACTTAATGTATCCTTTACCCAACCTTTCATACTGGCCTGCCTGTATATATTTTTGGCAGTATTGAAACTGGAAAGTTGTTATCGGAATATTTATTATCCCATGTATTATCCATTCAATGACAGGTCGTTCTGACATTGTCAATGGTAATCTCTCAAGTTTTTCAATGCTCAGAATTGTATAGTCAGCACCCTTCTGTGCCAAACTGTTTTGTTTATCAGTAAGGTTAACGATTTTAAACAGTGACGTTGTGTTGATTAAACGCCAAGGCACATAGCCTGAACGCAGATTTTGTAACGTCCAGCCAAGCTGTACAATAGAACGTAATTGAGACTGACCGTGTTGTAACATCAGTAAGTCTTGCTCTATTATATCGATTGCTGAAGACACAATACTGTCCAGTGAATATATTCTGGAAGACAGAGTCATTAACCCATTGTCCACAACAGAAAGTGATTTTTCCAAATTAACACAGTCAATTTCCCGTATTTTTTCTGCTGTCTCAATTTGAGTTTCTTTCCAAGCTTCGTTATAAGCTGCATATATAGAGGCCGCTATGAAACGTTTTTGACGCTGTTTGCGTGGTCCCATAATGAAATCGCGCAAGTCAGCACCTTCTTTAAGTAAAGTTAGGTGTTGCTTAATTTCCGCCAGTGTGGATGTATGTAGCCACTGAAGGCAGAGCTTTCCCACACTGTAAGTAGTTACTATCCCTGGATGTTGTCTCTGGGAGTATCTTGGGTCTGGCCTGGTCAATGTGAACCCCTGTATTTTGTTCAGGAATCTGTCTTGACAGTTATTTGTGTCTGTGGGCCAGATCAACCATTGTTTCCATTCAGGATGTGTTCTGTTTTGGTTTAAAATACTGGTTACGTCTATCTCAACATCAGAGGTGCTATTACTATCCATTGTTGGCTTTGGAATAGACGGTTTGTTTAAGTCTTTGATTTTGGCTAGACCAAGACAGGTGGTCTGCTGAATTGTGTCATTCAAAAATATAATTAGTTCTGGGATCATGCAGGCTGTAAATAATGATTCTATACCTTGCACTTGCCAATCCTTTGTGCCCCAGATCGTTTTTGTTTCAATGTTATTGTTCCAGAAATCAAAACCAAATGCATTCATTTTATCAAAAAATGAGTCTGAATATATCAATTTTGTGTTTGTAAGCATGGTTTTCACTCCTGTCTTATTCAACAATTTGAAATAGAATGTTTCTGCATTACTTGTGTTAAACCCTGAAAAGTATGAATATTTATCAAAAAATGTTTTTGAACTGCCTTTTGGTGGAGTTGCACAATGTTCCCACTGGTTAAAATTTAAAACATTTCTAGGCTGAGTAGATTTATGCAGATAATGGTTACCATAATGGTTATAGCAAAACATTTGATCGTAATTAGATGAACCTTGTAAATAATCATGTTCTGTAAATTTAGCTGACATCACTAGATCAGACATCATATTATTAATACTTTCAAAGTCCCAATCATCAGCAAATGTGCTTGGTTTTACAAAGTCACTCAATGAAATCTTAAATTGGTGTGGATACTTCAGGAGTTCAACCGGACCATATATTTCATATTCAGTTTTGTCCCATGCTACCCCGCCGGGTATAGGATTGGCTGTGAAGTTTACAGACGAAAGTTCTCTTTTCTCGACGTGTGAAGATGTGTGTGGTTTAAGGACCAAGTTGATATTCTGGCTTGCTGTGTCCATTTTAGCATATTTTCCCTCAATGAAATGTCCCAAGCATAGTACGATGATGAGCCAAAGTATGAGGATAAATGCACCAAATGCCACCCAAATTTCAATCCATGGAGAAATCAGATAGGTTTCTTTTAGTTGATGAAAAAGTTCCTTTGCTTTGTCTTTTAAAAGTTTTTTTCGTTTGCTGATCGTCAGGTTCACTCAGATCCTCAGAAAAATCATCGAAGTTGATGAAGTAACCGGATGCTGTTCTGTCAATAGTGTCAATTGCTTCTGAATTAATTTTTGCTTTTGGAATTTGTTTTGTTTCATTAGCATAGTCTGTGGTTACATCACTGTAGAATGTAGTTTCTTGATGTAAAGCTTTGATTTGGGTTTCAAGAGGTTTAAGTTCCATTGCTTTGTTGCATAGTCCTTGTTGTTTCACTGTAGGTTTATCAAATGTGATTAGTCTTTCAGTTTGAACCTCTGTGGTTGTAGCAAACTTTGGTGTTCTGCTACTTCTTGGCCTACTACTTGTTATCGGCCACATGATTGTGGTTTAACCAGGTCGATGGATACAACTCGGTTCTCCTTTTTACCAGCAAGGGGCGGTAGTACTACTGATCTTGTCCCGTTGACAGACAAGACAGGAACTGCTTTTCGGTAAGAAGGCCCAAATTCCTTCTTTACCGCGATCTTCTCTCTGACCAGATCCCGATTTTTGGAATCCAGACAGGCCTTGCTGGGACAGGTGGTTTCTCTTCAGTGGTTATTGGCTGTTGTTTCAACTTTATGTTGCTCAGGTCTCTTCTTGTTTCATTTAAGTCCTGTAAAATAGCCAAGCGATCTTTGATATCAAAGCATTTTTCTTTAACCACTGAAGTCTGACTATCTAAGTCCTGGACTAACATTCTAGTCCCAAACAATAATTCGTACGGACTGAGACCTCTCAGAGAATTTCTTGGCAGATTGTTTAGACTACGTTGGACACCAGCTCCCGAACCTAATACCTTTGCTGTTATAGATTGCTTTATGTCACGGTTTTTTCTTTCCACGATTCCGTTTCCCTCAGGATGAAAGGGACAAGAGTACCGCAATGCAATGCCCATGCTGGTCATGGCCTCCTTATAAGCCCGAGAGCTAAAAGCAGGACCCTGGTCAGAATGCAGCATGCCAATTGCGTATGTGCCGATAAAGACTCGCAAATCTTTTATAACAGTTCAGACGTCAGCCGAAAGTTGGGGTCTACATTACAAGTGAAAATAGTCTCTACATGTTAATAAGACGCATTATTCATACTGGGTGAGTTTATGTTGTTAGCCTATTCCTTATTGAGCAAAAAGCCGTGGGAATACACCGTTTCGTTCACCACTGCGATCTCTGTTGCAGTTTGAACAGTTTCTCGCGAATAGGTGTTGGTCCAGACTCATTCCTGGCCACCAGTATGTTGATTGTAATTCTGCTAGAGAATCCTTAATTGTGCGATGTCTAAGACCCTCGCCAATATGTGCATCTACTATTAACAAGACTCTCCTGTTCATGTTTGGAATCACTCTATCCCCCACTCCAGGGAATATGTATGTATAATTGAGTGGATAGTTGATCGGTAACGCTGAGCAGTCACCTTTTGATGACGTTTTCACCGCCAGCACTGTTTCACCGTCAATGTATTTTACTGAACGCTTTTTTGTAGCTACGGAAGCCGTTTTAGTTGCTACCGCTGTGGCTGTCTCAGCCAATAAATTCCCTGCAACGTGAACGCCATCACGTTGATGACTCAGTGAATGTATCACGTGAGTTTTTGGTAGTTCTTTCTGTAAAAGAACTACTTGTTCCCAAAGTGATTTTTGCTTTATTGTTGCACCTGTGTCATCTTTGTAACCGTTTTGAATCCATTTCTGTAAATCGTTATTGTATGATTTGACGCAGTAATACGAATCGCACACTATAAGTGTCGGGAATTCGCGATCGGCATTATCTAGCGCCATTTTTAACACTATTATTTCAGTTTGTTGTTCTGAGTTATTTTCTACTGAGTGTGTTTTTGTAAATAGAGGTCTCAGTTTACCTCCGCGCCACACGTCTTTTACAATCTCGCATGTGGCGTTGTATGCTTGCTCTCCCCAAACTGAGGGTTGAGCATATCCGTCTGTATAGATTACACAGGCGTACTGTCGTAAAGGCAGAATGTCGATTGGCAGAGGATATTCTCTTTCATATTCTAGATATTTTAATTCATTCAATTCCGGATCAAAATAGTATTTTATTTTGTCTGTAGCAATAGAATTTACCCATTGTACCCATTCTGGATTCAATGCTGTTGTCGGTAAATTACATGGGGTTGTTAATGCCTCAAAAGCTGATTCTGCTGTTCTGACTGTAATACGTCTACCGTCAGCTTGGTCTTTTTCTCTTGCTACAGCCGTTTGAACTGCAAGAACAATGTTTTCTTTAATGCTGAACCTCTTTTCAGCTTCTGTGTACAAGTGTGATTTGTATGCTATTGGTACCTTTTCTCCCTTATTAGAGGTCAGGTATGTGAATCCGCATCTTCCTGGGATGACTCGAATCACAAGGTTGCGTGTGTTGTCGCGTGTTTGCAGTTTTGTTTTAACTAACATGTCTGTTTGTAAAGATCTCAAAAGTTCTGTGTGTTTTTGAGTCCAGTTGATTCTTTTAAAATCTGGTTTTATTAAGTCATAGAGAGGTTTAACCCTCTCCGCGTAATTTATAATATAAGTTCTTCCGAAATTCAGAAAACCTAGAATTGATTGCAAGTTCTTTAGTGTTCTAGGTGCTTGGATTACAGCACATTTCTCTAGGAAATTGTCAGCCAGGCTTTTGCCTTCACTTGATAATTCATATCCTAAAAATAGGACAGTTAGATGAGCAATTCTTGACTTTTTAAAGTTGAATTTGTAGCCCTCTGCTGCGAACCCAAGTATTATGGTGTTCACTCTTTTCAAGTGAGTATCCAAGTCATCATCTGTTAGATAGATGTCATCGACATAAGATAATGCCTCGTCATCATATGTTTGTAGTAACTCTGTTACTCTTGCTGAGAATAATCCTGGGCTATTCTTGAACCCCTGTGGTAAACGACAGAAATTGTTTTGCGAGCCATATATTGAGAACGCGGTCAAATATCTGCTTTCTGGTGCTATATTTTGACAAAAGAATCCGTTAGAGATGTCTAATGTTGTTTTGTATTTTTTGCGCACTATGTTATTCATTAGTGCTGCACTGTGTGAGTTTTGCACTGCAAAAGTTTTGCAACATGAGTTCAAGTGTCTGTAGTCCAAAACAAGACGATATGAATCATCTGGTTTGGAGACAGGAAACAAAGGATTGTTAATTTTTGAGGTGCAAGTTTCAATCACCCCCCTGGTATTCAAGTTGATCTAAGATCTCTTTTACCTGTTTTTCAGCTTCTTGCTTAATTGGGTACTGCCTCTGTGCAGTAGGTTGTGATTTTAACTGGATTTTGTGAGGAGGAAAGTCCTCATCCCATCCCACATGATTTTTATATAATGCAGGAGCTTGGGCTACTGCCCACTTTCTTGCAAGTGTATACTTTTTATGTATTGGAATATGATTAGAGAAGGCAGGCATAATTATTTCTTCGCCATGAGGGCACTCCCTGACAAACTCTGGTGGCCAGTCTTTTTCAGCTAGAAGGATGTCATAGCCTTTAGAGAGATTATCCCAAAATAGACCCCTTAATTTCCTAGTCTTATCCCCCTCTATACGCAATGTTATTTCATATATTTTATGAGGTTTGCTAATTCTAGTATCTGCAGTTTCCACCTGAATGTATTCATTCGTGTCCACTGTCTCCAGATGATTCATCAGGATCTTGCGAGCTATGCTCACTTCTGCTGCGCTGTCTAGCATTGTTTGAGCCCATTCTCCGTTTTTCAGCTGTGTCCTCAGTATTCTCGGCATGGTTGATTACTTTAATACTGGCTACCTTCTTCTTTGGAAATTGTAATTTTTTGTTTTGATGAGCAGGTTCCTTGTCTTTGGACTTGACGTGCTCTTCCCTGTGTTCTGATCGTCCTCTTCTTTCCGATTTCTGCGAGGAAGTCTGAAAAGATTGAGAGGGACGTGTATCAATATCTTGATATCTGTCAGGTTTCTTTATATTATCCCTATTTCTAAGGTTGTATTTTTTCACAGAGGGCTCCCTTTGGGGAGACTTGCGTCCTTGGTCCGGAGATCTTTCTCTCCGCCGAGGAGACCTTCCTCTGGTTTGGAATCTTTTTTCTTTAGGGGTGGATTGTTTATTTCCATCCCAGCTCTTTTTTTGAGTGTTTAGATTATTTTTAATAAATACCTTTTCAGGATTTTCAATTAGTTGGGGTTTCACAGGTATTCCACCCAAACTATCTCTTCCTAGTTCTTCATAGAATTTTTCTATGATTCTGGCAATTTCAAATGGTTGGTCTGCTATATCTGTCTCTTTCAACCTCTGGCGGATTGCCACATTTGCTGCTTCTCCCTTTATATTGGCTAGTAATATTGCCGAGACCTGCTTGAAGTCTTTTAGTAATTTCATACCAAGAGTTAAAGCAGGTTCTGGACCGTATTCATCTTGAATTTGTTTTAGCACATCTGGTATTACTGACATGGATGGAACACCATGTGTTTTTGTGTAAACGGAAGCAAAGACTGTACCCCAAGTGTCACAGTCCTCCACATGTGGTGCGATTCCCATTGGAAGACAGATAGTCAGAATCCTGTGTTTCTCAAGAGCGGTGGTATCCGGAAATACCGCCTCTATTTGAGTGATTTTTTGTGCTAACCAGAATGGAATTTGTTCCCGTTTTGCGGGTACTTTACCTAGACAGGACTGTATGTTCTGTGGTGTAATTTTATTTGTGTTCCCCTGATGAGGGGTCAGCTGTGGAATTTTAATAGCTGGTTGGACTGTTGAAGTCCGCATTATATATTGTACTAATTGTCTGTGTATTTTAATTCGTTGTTTTAGCTGTGCTAAAAGATCTGGTGCAGACATTTCTTCAATGTCTGGATGTGGTGTGTATCCGGCTAGGACCGGCCACGTTGCTCCTGGTCTACCTAGTGGACCGAGCCTGGTGATGTGATTATTATGTTTTAGGGCGCCATTAAACCAGAGCAGGTGCTCTTGGTATTTGAGTGGTATCTCCACTTCCTCGAAAGGAGTGTAGATATCCGGTGGTTCCTCTATTTTATAATAGTGGAACTCTTTTGTTACAGCGTTTGCTGCTGGAAAGTTTATCCATGAGTAGAATACCTCTGTCTGCCGATATTCGTGTGCCTCAATTACGAATATGACTGTACCACCTCTCGGTGTTAGTCCATTTTCTATAAGCTTTAAGGTTATAGTTTTTCTTATGTTGACCGGGATGAGTATTACCTCCGGGTCTTGCTGTAGGAGACTTCTGTCATTCTCTAGGAGTTGAGCTGCTATTCTAGCTGTCTCCCTTTCTTCTTCAGTTTCTGACATTTTACTGTCAGGAAGGTTATTTTGTTTATTTGCAGATCAGGTTTCTATGGAAACAAAGATTAGATGCACAATATTTTTGGAACAGTATATCCTTCAACGTTGAATAAACCAAGAACCATACATAGGAGTCTCCTCCTACGAAGTTTGGCGGATTTAACCTTTCACCCACTCCAGACGTCTTTGGAGTATTATGGGAAAAAGGGGTCTGTGTGAAAAAGCACGACTGAGTTACTCTAATGTCTTACGTTAGATTTATCGCCTATCCAAACCGTTGGGCGCCATGTAGTGTAGTTCCTATTTTCCCAATAGGCTCTGCGCATTGGAATAATATCCTCAATAGTATAGACGTAGGACTGTGATTAACTAGGTCTTCTACTGACGATATTAGACTTAAAGTTATGTGTGTGCCAGCTAGCTCAGAGTTCACTAGAAACTTTCTCGAATAGGCAAGGAGGAGTTTAACCTCCCTGGATAGACAAGAAGGGATTTAGTTTCTGACAACCATAGAACATGACAACTTTGCTCTCCCCTAATCAAGAGTATATCTCTAGAGTCGTGTGAAAACAAAAGACAACTATTTTACTCAGTCAGTACGTGCATTCTTAGTTTCACCAGTTTGTAGAGAAATAAGAGATGGGCGTGTTTCAATAAAAAGATGTTATTTATTGATCAGTCTCTTTTCTCATACAAGAGAAATGAATCGCTATTATTGCAATACTTATAGTTAAGTAAAGTGCATACAGTAGAAACAGAATTATAAAATAATACTGTAAAAGCATTTATATTGTTTCTTAGCCATATGATACTTAAAATGGATAAAAGTTATATACATATATACATTGACTAGTCGTACTCAACTGGTGCTTCTAACTACGCCTACCCCGGTGTACCTGACCTAAGCCTAATACGTGGGCGGGAGTAGATAAGTAGCAGTTTTAGTTAAGTTTGCTTTGTCAAGGATCTGATTCAATAATTCTCTGTGAGGGGTTATTCAGTTCAGTACATGGGATTTAGAAGGCTGGAGGGCTGGTATCTCAATCTCAGGACTCGATATCCCAGTTGCCCGCAAGGGCGGCTAGGAACGCCGGAGCTGGATTTCTCGGCAAGAGAAAAGGCAGCGTCTCTCTCTCTCAGCGCGTCAAAAGGGAGGGGCAGCGTCCGTGGGCTTCCTGCATCAGCTGGGCTCCTCGGCAAGTATCGCTGCTCCAATCTCGTCACCACCACCGTGTGTTTGCTTAGGGCAATGTCGGTAATATTTATACCTGAAAGGTGCCGAGATTGACGTAAGGATGGACATAAATACGTCAATAAGGATGTCATAAGAACTGGTCGTTCGTACATTCTTTACTGGAGTTCTTGGTTAAATCAAAACAATAGCTGCGGGGGATTTCCCAGGTTGCTGGAGGTTTGATTTGTTTTGAGAACTCGGTATGCTTTCTATGGGGGCTGGAGGAATAGTGCTTGCCTAACGTGGTAGCATGCGCTATGACCTAATCAGAAAACGGGTTTCTGTGCCGTTGTGTGGCCATTAGTGAATTATTAACCGGACAAGGGTCAGAAATAAGAATATCGATACAGTTCCCATAGGAAACATATCACAAGACAGCCACAGCGGAAGCAACTAAACCGGCTTCCGTAGCTACAAAAAAGCGTTCAGAAAAATACATAAACGGGGAAACGATGCTGGCGGTAAAAACGTCATCAAAAGGCGACTGTGCAGCGCTGCCCGTCAACTATCCACTCAATTATACATACATAATCGATGCAATCTCCGTTCCTTTTGCTCAAATCCCTGGAGTGGGGGATAGGGTAATTCCAAACACGAACAGGAGAGTATTGTTAATAGCAGACGCACACATGGGTGAGGGTCTAAGACACTTTAAGATTAAGGAATCTCTGAAAGAATTACAATCAATATACTGGTGGCCAGGAATGAGCCTGCAACATCACAAATTCGCAATAAACTGCCCAGACTGCAATAGAGATCGCAGTGGCGAACCGGCCGGTGTATTGCCATGGCCCTTCGCTTAGATAGGACAATGCTATCTATATGCAAAACCCAGTAGGATTAATGCGTCATATTAACATATAGAGACTAGCTACACTTAAAATGTAGACCCCAGTTCTCGGCTGACGCCAGAACTGTTATAAAAGATTCGCGAGTCTATATCGGCATATACGCAATTGGCATGCTACATTCTGACCAGGGTCATAATTTTAGCTCTCGAGCTTATAAGGAGGCCATGACCAGCATGGGCATTGCATTGCGGTAATCTTCCTTCCTGAGGGAAACGGGATGGTGGAAAGAAAAAACCGAGACATATAGCAATCTATAACGGCAAAGGTATTAGGTTCGGGGGTTGGGTGGGTCAAACATTTAACAAGTGTCCAACGTAGTCTTAATAATCTGCCAAGAAATTCTCTAAAAGGTTTCAGTCCGTACGAACTATTGTTCGGGACTAGAATGCATATCCAGGACCTCGATAGTCAGACTTCAGTGGTAGAAGGAAAATGCTTTGATATCAAAGATCGTTTGGCTATTTTACAGGACTTAAATGAAAGAGAAACCACCTGTCCCAGCAAGGCCTGTCTGGATTCCAAAGATTGGGGATCTGGTCAGAGAGAAAATCGCGGTGAAGAAGGAATTTGGGCCTTCTTACAGAAAAGCAGTACCTGTCTTAGCTGTCAACGGAACAAGATCAGTTGTACTACCGCCCCTTGCTGGTAAAAAGGAGAACCGAGCTGTATCCATCGACCTGGTTAAACCACAATCATGTGGCCAATAATAAGTAGTAGGCCAAGTGGACTCCCAAGAAATAGCAGAACACCAAAGTTTGCTACAATACAAGAGGTTCAAACTGAGAGACTAATCACATTTGATAAACCTACAGTGAATCAACAAGGACTATGCAACAAAGACATGGAACTTATGCCTCTTAAAACCCAAATTGCAACAATTCGTCAAGAAACACCTGTCTACAACGATGTAGCCACAGACTATGCTAATGAAACAAAGAAAAATCCAGAAGCAATTCCAACAATTGACAGAACTGCATCAGGCTACTTCATCAATTTCGATGATTTTTCTGAGGATCCGAGTGAACCAGAAGAACAGCCAACAACAAAGACTTTTAGAGACAAAGCAAAAGAACTCTTTCATCGACTCCAAGAATCCTATCTGATTTCTCCATGGATTGAATTTTGGGTGGTGCTAGGTGTACTTTTCCTCCTGCTTTGGCTCATCATGGTACTACGCTTGGGACACTTCATTGAGGGAAAATATATTAAAATGGACACAGCAAGTCAGAACATCAACGTGGTCCTAAAGCCACAAAAGTCTTCACACATCGAGAAAAGAGAACTATCTTCAGTAAATTTCACAGCCAATCCGATACCCGGTGGGGTAGCTTGGGACAAAACTGATTACGAAATATATGGCCCGGTCGAGCTCTTGAAGTATCCACATCAATTTAAGGTTTCATTAAGTGACTTTGTAAAACCGAGCACATTCTCTGGTGATTGGGACTTTGAAAGTATTAATGATATGATGTCAGACTTAGTAATGTCGTTGCAACAAAACAAGGGAACCCTTAAGGTATAGCATAGGGACCTTGGGCATTACATATTGCAGAGAACATTGGTCCCTATATAAAAGTAATGAACACAGAGCACAATAATCATACACTTAATAAGTCGTATGTCTACTGTCCGTCCGGACAGGGTTTTTTAATTTTCTATTTAAGTTTAAGTTTTTTGCGTTTCTTGAAAATGTCAAGCGGGCACAGCCGTGACCGTCAACATACAGGAGACAACAACAAGAAGATGTGAAAAGCAGGAGATCTGTCTGTGCACTTGTATTTCAGTGAGACAGACTTAGAATATTTACATAAACCACACCATTGCATTATTCAGTATTTACGTAGGAAGTTTGCATATGGGGTTAAGGGTCGACGTTTCGATGCCTTTCTTAGAATGTAGACATCATCATCAGGACATTACATGACATTATTGTTGTCAAGATTAAAATTTCACATTTACTTTACACACATATTTACAGTGGAAAAAAGAAGGGGGAAAAAGAAAAACGAAAGATACATATAATTAGCAGATATATCACATATGACAAAGATCCTCTTTTGTACATAAAGTGAATGCAAGTGCCGAGGTGTTTGGTTCAGCCCTGGCGGTCGTGTTTCTCATGGATAACTCCGGAGTGACAGTTGTGGCATGCACGAAAGAGGCTTTACCGGCATAAAGTTATAATCATTACTTGTCATCTTTGTTCGTTGTATGCGTAAAAAGGCTCAGGAGTGTGGGGGTATGGTGAATTACGACGCGTGACATCATGCAAAAAAACGGCGCGGTGGTTATGAATATGTGTGGAAAATCTTGGCGTTTGTGAGCACGGAGCAAGTTTCCGATTATAAAGTACACCGCCGGCAGTGCGCATGCTTGCGTTCAAAAACGAAAGATGGACAATTAAATGCACCTACGTGGTATGAGTACCTTGCTTGAATTAGCGGTACCGAGAGAATTTTATGTCACTATGACAGACATTCTGTGGAAAAACAAGACAAGGACCGCCCGTTATACTTTTAAATCGCCTGGCATGCAAATTTACTAAGCGTAGAACGGAGAGCAAATTACCTTAAAAAAACGGATTTCTATTACACGGTTACGCGAGCTTCCGTATACAGTGATACGTGGGGAGCACAATGGCTATCTGCAAAAATAAATGCAGAGGTTATCGGCGGGGGTTAAATAACGCTACTCAAACTTACACAAGACGGTGTAGAACTTACTATAAGGACGGCTCAGCGTTGCCACTGGTCTGGCGGTCTGGTGCTGCATCGGCTAATTTTCCCGGTTTAAAACACGTGGGCTGTGACCTCGGGAATAGTGAACAGCGTGAAGGGACTGGGTGATGGGAGTGAGGTGAATGGCAGTGTTCCCGGCGGCCATTTCTGTGTGGTGATTCGTGCTATAGTGAACATACAGTTTTAGCACTTTCTACATTTTCTGAGTAATTGATAAACAAGTTTTTTAATAAAATTACAGCAGGGACGTCCAGTCTTCAAGTCGGTTTAGCCCATTCCGAATGCTGTTAGTGCGCAAGATCCAACGTAGCTCTTCTTTGTTTAGAAGTTGTGACATGTCTGCTCCTCTAGGTGGTGGTTTAATAGTGGTAATCACAGTCCAGAGAAAGTCTTTTTCACTGTGTCCTTTTTCAGAAAAATGTTCCACCAATGGCGCATTCGCTGTTTTACATTTTATCCTGCTCTTATGCTGGCCAATCCGCAGTTTTATTTTTTGGCTGGTTTGTCCTATATAGATGAGCATACATGGACACAGGATGGCATACACCAGGTTCGCAGAATTACAATTAGAAAAGAAGTTTCGATCGTGTTTGATATTTCCAAATTCAAATGTCTTTCCTTCTATAGTGGTGTCACAACAAACACACCCCCCACATTTGACATGGCCTGTGAGCGGTGGAAGGCCCCATACATCATTTATGGTCGTTTTTTGCATTGGTTGAGGGAGAGCTGCCCTGACAAGGTGATCTTTAACATTCTTAGCACGTTTAAATGCAAACATAGGTTTTTCTAATGTTAGTTGCCCTGCATTAAGGACTGGCCAGTGTTTAAGTATACTTTTTCTAATGGCATTAGAAGCCGGTGAAAATGTTGTGACACAGATTAGTTTTTCTTGGGTATTCTTTTCTTTAGGTTCCAACAGGGTCTCTCTTGGACAGTACCAGGCCCTTTTGAGAGATTTCCGTACCAGTTTGCGTGGGTAACCTCTATTTCTCAGTTTTTTGCTTAGAATTTTAGCCTCAGTAAAATAGTCATCCCTAAAATAGTAGTTTCGCCTAATGCGGAGGAACTGGGAAAAGGGTAAGGAATCTCGGAGAGCCCGAGGATGGTGGCTGGTATATTCGAGCAAAGTGTTGCGTTCAGTGGGCTTGCGGTGCAATGTTGTTGTGAGACGGCCTTCTGTATGTCTTATTTGTAGGTCAAGGAAAGGAAGGAAATCCTTGCTGGTGGACAAGGTATAGCAGAGTCCACCACTGTTGTTGTTAAGCCAGTGTTGGAAGGCTGCGAGGTTTTCTGGAGTATCATTCCATAGTAGGAAAATATCGTCGATATATCGCTTCCACAAGGCAATGCCATTGTGGAAGGGATTCGACGTGTGGAGAATGTTACTAGTCTCCAGATGGTCCATGTATAGAATGGCCAGGTTGGGAGCAAAAATTGCTCCCATGGATGTCCCTTTGACTTGACCATAAAATTGTCCCTCAAATAGAAAAAAGTTTTTGGTCAGGCAAATTTCAAGGAGTTCAAGAATGAATATAGAGGGCACATTGTGGGGTCGTGGTCTTGATTCTAGGACCTTCTCTATTACACGTAGGGATTCAAATTGTGGGATATTCGTGTAAAGTGATTCCACATCCAGCGTACACATAGTGCTGGATGTGGGATCAAAAGGATAATCTTCAATAAAGTTTATCATGGCCATACTGTCCCTAATGTAGCAGCTGGTTTCTGGGACAAATGGCTTAATGAAATAATCTATGTAGTGCCCTAATGGCTCGAGAATCGAACCACAGCCCGAAACTATGTGGCGACCTGGTGGTGATTGGGAGTTTTTATGAATTTTGGGCAGACAATAGATTACTGGAATCCGTGGGGATTTAGTATTGAGAAAATCATACTCTTTTTTAGTGCAGAAGCCTGACTCAAGTGCTCTGTTTGTGACAGTTGTAATCATGTCTTGAATTTCACCAGTGGGGTTGCGCGGGAGTTTGCAGTAGTGCTCCTGATTGTTCAGTTGGCGAAGCACTTCATTCTTGTAGGTTTCAATATCTTGGATTACTATCCCTCCCCCTTTATCCGCAGGTTTTATGACAAGGGATTGATTGGTTTTGAGGGAAGAAATGGCATTCTTCTCTTCAAGAGTAATGTTATAAGGGATGAAAGACCTTTTCCCTTCAAGGTCTGACAGATCCTTTAAAACCAGTTTCTCAAATGTAGGGATCTCTGCTGGAATCATACCAGCTGTAGGCGAGAATTTGGACGGTGGTCTAAAGGGGGTATTAGACTGTTTAGGTATGGAAGGATTGAGAGTGAAAAAGCTTTGCAAACGAATTTTCCTAAAAAATCTTAGGAGTTCTGTTTGTGCTTCCTGGAAATTGGGCCGTACTGTAGGGACGAAGGATAAACCTCTACTGAGGAGTGACACCTCATTGCTAGATAGCATGTGATTTGTGAGGTTAAAGATAGGGAGGAGACCTGTTTCTAGAGTGTTCATGGCTGGATTAGTGATAGTTTCATTAGATGCAGCTACCACCGGTAATGTTGGCGGCGTGTGAATCGTTCCCCGGGGGGGTTCTGTGGTTTGGGCCATGTTTTTCCTCTTCCTCTGGGTTGACCTCGACCCCCCTCTAAAAAATTCCTATTAGATGGGCCTGGGCTGTCGCTTTGATCTGAGTTGCCGGATGTATCGGCTGAACTGTCAGTAAAGCCGACGTATTGCTGTCTTCTATTAAACCTGCCCCAAGGTCTCTGTTGTTGTGGACCGTTGTAAGGGCGATTAGTATAATAGTCTTTATTAAGGTACGGGTATGCTCTTTCTTGATTGAAATTCTTAATGTCCTTCTTTACCTTAATTTGTTTTTTGTTTAGTTCAAATTTATGAAACTCATCTATAGTCTTGTTTATTTTTTCAAGGAGTTTACTGGTTTCTACGCTAGTGGTATTATCTTTAATCTGTTTTTCCAAGTCTGTTATTTCAATACTTAATTTTTGTAGTTCTTCTGTCGCAATTTCAATTCCCAGCACCATCCAGTGCCGGGAACAAGTTGTACTGATGTAACTAAATCCTTTCAGGTATTTCGGATTTGTAGTAAAGACCCCTGGTACGTTACGTACTTGTAGACCTAAAGGTATAGTGTTGGATTTCAGGTAGTCGGTCAAAAGTCTGACCATTAGAAGCAGGCGAACCTCTTTTTTCTTTAACTTCTCTAAATCATCTGTTTGTGTGGTACTTGATGTTGACGGTGTTTCGGTTGGGTCCGAAAGGAGAGAGGGGCCCCCTAGTATTTTATTAATATACTCTAAATCGTACATAGGAGGGTGAGGATCAGACATACTTATAAAGACAACAAGGAAATGAAAAGGGAAGTAGGGAAGATGACACAGGACAGGGTGAGCCCACTTGAGAAAAAGGGGCCTGGGCCTGGGAATTACAGCAGGGACGTCCAGTCTTCAAGTCGGTTTAGCCCATTCCGAATGCTGTTAGTGCGCAAGATCCAACGTAGCTCTTCTTTGTTTAGAAGTTGTGACATGTCTGCTCCTCTAGGTGGTGGTTTAATAGTGGTAATCACAGTCCAGAGAAAGTCTTTTTCACTGTGTCCTTTTTCAGAAAAATGTTCCACCAATGGCGCATTCGCTGTTTTACATTTTATCCTGCTCTTATGCTGGCCAATCCGCAGTTTTATTTTTTGGCTGGTTTGTCCTATATAGATGAGCATACATGGACACAGGATGGCATACACCAGGTTCGCAGAATTACAATTAGAAAAGAAGTTTCGATCGTGTTTGATATTTCCAAATTCAAATGTCTTTCCTTCTATAGTGGTGTCACAACAAACACACCCCCCACATTTGACATGGCCTGTGAGCGGTGGAAGGCCCCATACATCATTTATGGTCGTTTTTTGCATTGGTTGAGGGAGAGCTGCCCTGACAAGGTGATCTTTAACATTCTTAGCACGTTTAAATGCAAACATAGGTTTTTCTAATGTTAGTTGCCCTGCATTAAGGACTGGCCAGTGTTTAAGTATACTTTTTCTAATGGCATTAGAAGCCGGTGAAAATGTTGTGACACAGATTAGTTTTTCTTGGGTATTCTTTTCTTTAGGTTCCAACAGGGTCTCTCTTGGACAGTACCAGGCCCTTTTGAGAGATTTCCGTACCAGTTTGCGTGGGTAACCTCTATTTCTCAGTTTTTTGCTTAGAATTTTAGCCTCAGTAAAATAGTCATCCCTAAAATAGCAGTTTCGCCTAATGCGGAGGAACTGGGAAAAGGGTAAGGAATCTCGGAGAGCCCGAGGATGGTGGCTGGTATATTCGAGCAAAGTGTTGCGTTCAGTGGGCTTGCGGTGCAATGTTGTTGTGAGACGGCCTTCTGTATGTCTTATTTGTAGGTCAAGGAAAGGAATGAAATCCTTGCTGGTGGACAAGGTATAGCAGAGTCCACCACTGTTGTTGTTAAGCCAGTGTTGGAAGGCTGCGAGGTTTTCTGGAGTATCATTCCATAGTAGGAAAATATCGTCGATATATCGCTTCCACAAGGCAATGCCATTGTGGAAGGGATTCGACGTGTGGAGAATGTTACTAGTCTCCAGATGGTCCATGTATAGAATGGCCAGGTTGGGAGCAAAAATTGCTCCCATGGATGTCCCTTTGACTTGACCATAAAATTGTCCCTCAAATAGAAAAAAGTTTTTGGTCAGGCAAATTTCAAGGAGTTCAAGAATGAATATAGAGGGCACATTGAGGGGTCGTGGTCTTGATTCTAGGACCTTCTCTATTACACGTAGGGATTCAAATTGTGGGATATTCGTGTAAAGTGATTCCACATCCAGCGTACACATAGTGCTGGATGTGGGATCAAAAGGATAATCTTCAATAAAGTTTATCATGGCCATACTGTCCCTAATGTAGCAGCTGGTTTCTGGGACAAATGGCTTAATGAAATAATCTATGTAGTGCCCTAATGGCTCGAGAATCGAACCACAGCCCGAAACTATGGGGCGACCTGGTGGTGATTGGGAGTTTTTATGAATTTTGGGCAGACAATAGATTACTGGAATCCGTGGGGATTTAGTATTGAGAAAATCATACTCTTTTTTAGTGCAGAAGCCTGACTCAAGTGCTCTGTTTGTGACAGTTGTAATCATGTCTTGAATTTCACCAGTGGGGTTGCGCGGGAGTTTGCAGTAGTGCTCCTGATTGTTCAGTTGGCGAAGCACTTCATTCTTGTAGGTTTCAATATCTTGGATTACTATCCCTCCCCCTTTATCCGCAGGTTTTATGACAAGGGATTGATTGGTTTTGAGGGAATAAATGGCATTCTTCTCTTCAAGAGTAATGTTATAAGGGATGAAAGACCTTTTCCCTTCAAGGTCTGACAGATCCTTTAAAACCAGTTTCTCAAATGTAGGGATCTCTGCTGGAATCATACCAGCTGTAGGCGAGAATTTGGACGGTGGTCTAAAGGGGGTATTAGACTGTTTAGGTATGGAAGGATTGAGAGTGAAAAAGCTTTGCAAACGAATTTTCCTAAAAAATCTTAGGAGTTCTGTTTGTGCTTCCTGGAAATTGGGCCGTACTGTAGGGACGAAGGATAAACCTCTACTGAGGAGTGACACCTCATTGCTAGATAGCATGTGATTTGTGAGGTTAAAGATAGGGAGGAGACCTGTTTCTAGAGTGTTCATGGCTGGATTAGTGATAGTTTCATTAGATGCAGCTACCACCGGTAATGTTGGCGGCGTGTGAATCGTTCCCCGGGGGGGTTCTGTGGTTTGGGCCATGTTTTTCCTCTTCCTCTGGGTTGACCTCGACCCCCCTCTAAAAAATTCCTATTAGATGGGCCTGGGCTGTCGCTTTGATCTGAGTTGCCGGATGTATCGGCTGAACTGTCAGTAAAGCCGACGTATTGCTGTCTTCTATTAAACCTACCCCAAGGTCTCTGTTGTTGTGGACCGTTGTAAGGGCGATTAGTATAATAGCCTTTATTAAGGTACGGGTATGCTCTTTCTTGATTGAAATTCTTAATGTCCTTCTTTACCTTAATTTGTTTTTTGTTTAGTTCAAATTTATGAAACTCATCTATAGTCTTGTTTATTTTTTCAAGGAGTTTACTGGTTTCTACGCTAGTGGTATTATCTTTAATCTGTTTTTCCAAGTCTGTTATTTCAATACTTAATTTTTGTAGTTCTTCTGTCGCAATTTCAATTCCCAGCACCATCCAGTGCCGGGAACAAGTTGTACTGATGTAACTAAATCCTTTCAGGTATTTCGGATTTGTAGTAAAGACCCCTGGTACGTTACGTACTTGTAGACCTAAAGGTATAGTGTTGGATTTCAGGTAGTCGGTCAAAAGTCTGACCATTAGAAGCAGGCGAACCTCTTTTTTCTTTAACTTCTCTAAATCATCTGTTTGTGTGGTACTTGATGTTGACGGTGTTTCGGTTGGGTCCGAAAGGAGAGAGGGGCCCCCTAGTATTTTATTAATATACTCTAAATCGTACATAGGAGGGTGAGGATCAGACATACTTATAAAGACAACAAGGAAATGAAAAGGGAAGTAGGGAAGATGACACAGGACAGGGTGAGCCCACTTGAGAAAAAGGGGCCTGGGATTAGCAAGATCCCTTGCAATCCAGCGATTGCGCTAATTATGTTTCAACAAAACAAGGGAACCCTTAAGGTATAGCATAGGGACCTTGGACATTACATATTGCAGAGAACATTGGTCCCTATATAAAAGTAATGAACACAGAGCACAATAATCATACACTTAATAAGTCGTATGTCTACTGTCCGTCCGGACAGGGTTTTTTAATTTTCTATTTAAGTTTAAGTTTTTTGCGTTTCTTGAAAATGTCAAGCGGGCACAGCCGTGACCTTCAACATACAGGAGACAACAACAAGAAGATGTGAAAAGCAGGAGATCTGTCTGTGCACTTGTATTTCAGTGAGACAGACTTAGAATATTTACATAAACCACACCATTGCATTATTCAGTATTTACGTAGGAAGTTTGCATATGGGGTTAAAGGTCGACGTTTCGATGCCTTTCTTAGAATGTAGACATCATCATCAGGACATTACATGACATTATTGTTGTCAAGATTAAAATTCCACATTTACTTTACACACATATTTACAGTGGAAAAAAGAAGGGGGAAAAAGAAAAACGAAAGATACATATAATTAGCAGATATATCACATATGACAAAGATCCTCTTTTGTACATAAAGTGAATGCAAGTGCCGAGGTGTTTGGTTCAGCCCTGGCGGTCGTGTTTCTCATGGATAACTCCGGAGTGACAGTTGTGGCATGCACGAAAGAGGCTTTACCGGCATAAAGTTAAAATCATTACTTGTCACCTTTGTTCGTTGTATGCGTAAAAAGGCTCAGGAGTGTGGGGGTATGGTGAATTACGACGCGTGACATCATGCAAAAAAACGGCGCGGTGGTTATGAATATGTGTGGAAAATCTTGGCGTTTGTGAGCACGGAGCAAGTTTCAGATTATAAAGTACACCGCCGGCAGTGCGCATGCTTGCGTTCAAAAACGAAAGATGGACAATTAAATGCACCTACGTGGTATGAGTACCTTGCTTGATTAAAAAACCCTGTCCGGACGGACAGTAGACATACGACTTATTAAGTGTATGATTATTGTGCTCTGTGTTCATTACTTTTATATAGGGACCAATGTTCTCTGCAAGACTTAGTAATGTCAGCAAAATTTACAGAACATGATTATTTACAAGGTTCATCAAATTATGAACAGATGTACTGCTACAATCATTATGCTAACCATTATTTGCATACATCTGCTCAGCCTAGAATTTTTTTTAATTATAATCAATGGGAACATTGTGCAACTCCACCAAAAGACAGTTCGAAAACATTTTATGATAAATTCCCATACTTCTCAGGGTTTAACACAAGTGATGCAGAAACGTTTTATTTCAAACTGTTAAATAAGACAGGAATGAAAACCATGCTGACAAATACAAAATTAATCTATTCAGAAACATTTTTTGAAAAAATGAATACATTTGGTTTTGATTTTTGGAAAAATAATATTGATACGAAAACCATCTGGGGTACCAGAGATTGGCAGGTCCAAGGTATAGAATCATTGTTTAGAGCCTGCATGATCCCAGAACAAATTATATTCTTGAATGACACAATTCAACAGACAACCTGTCTTGGCCTAGCCAAAATTAAAGACTTAAGCAAACCGTCTATTCCAAAGCCAACACCTGACAGTAATAGCACTACAGAGGTTGAGATAGACGTATCCCATATTTTTAACCAAAACAGAACACATCCTGATTGGAAAAAATGGTTGATCTGGCCCACAGACACAAACAACTGTCAAGATAGATTCCTGAACAAAATACAGGGGTTCAAATTGACCGGGCCAGACCCTAGATACTCCCAGAGACAACATCCAGGGATAGTAACAACATACAGTGTAGGAAAGCTCTGCCTCGAATGGCTACAGACATCCACACTGGCAGAAATTAAGCAACACTTGACTTTACTTAAAGAAGGTGCTGACTTGCGTGATTTCATACTGGGACCACGCAAAGAGCGTCAAAACGTTTCATAGCGGCCTCTATATATGCGGCATACAACGAAGCTTGGAAAGAAACTCAAATTGAAACAGCAGAAAAAATACGGGAAATTGACCGTATCAATTTGGAAAAATCACTTTCTGTTGTGGACAATGGGTTAATGACTCTGTCTTCCAGAATATATTCACTGGACAGTATTGTTTCATCTGCAATTGATATAATAGAACAGGACTTACTAATGTTACAACACGGTCAGTCCCAATTACGTTCTATTGTACAGCTTGGCTGGACGTTACAAAATCTGCGTTCAGGCTACGTGCCCTGGCGTTTAATCAACACAACGTCATTGTTCTCTATCTTTAACCTTACTGATACACAAATCAGCTTGGCACAAAAAGGAGCAGAATATACAATTCTGAGCATTGAAAAACTTGAGAGATTACCATTGACAATGTCAGAACGACCTGTCATTGAGTGGATAATACATGGAATCATAACTATTCCGATAACAACTTTCCAATTTCAATACTGCCAGAAATATATAAAGGCAGGCCAGTATGAAAGGTTGGGCAAAGGATACATTAAGTCATCATGGAAATTACCTTACACACACAAATGTTATAGTGGAAAAGGACAGAGTGTATTTCTTAGTGGTAATAATTGTAAAAGATCACTAAGTGGTATACTTCTGTGTCAGGGTATAAATCTACATGGGGCCTGTGAGGGGACTGCAAATAACCTTTCATGCCACCAGCTTGGCACACCTGCAACTCGAATAGAGCCATTCTTTAGACGGCTTTCTAACGGGAGCTACATTCTAATAGTGGACCACAGATGTTGTGGCTTGGTGCCAGGAAAAGCTTATCTCGTAAGCGTTTCGTCCATGGTCACTTGCTATATGCAAGTATTGTATCCGAACGACACTCCAGACAGGGAGGGAAAAATTTGGCCCATTGTGAATATCTCTTCTATTCGAATTGATACTTTAAGCAGAATAAAGTCTGTTCTTCTACAGACGCCTGTGCCCTTGACGTCATCAAAAGAAACGTATGATCTCCAAGTTGCAAGGACAACGGCAGAGATACATGCATTATTATCAACAAATTGCCCCTTACATTTCTCGGAAATGCTAAGCCAAATCTTGAACATGTCAGATACGAATGGTATCCCACATGTATTTAAGACAATTTTTTCGGGACTGTTAACACCCTTCAAAGCAGTCCTGGGCATCTTTCCTAATTTTGTCCATTCGATCTTTGGCGGCCTTCCACTCCTGTTGGGACTCGTAGCAGGCATTTTATTTTTGATACTCCTGCTTCGTTATGGCAAGCCATGTCACAGACAAGACTCCAGCAACAATGGAAGAAACGATCCTAGCTATACGCTATCGGGACCGCATAACTAAAGTGCTTGGATTAGCCCGGTTAAGAGATCTGAATATGACCTGGTTTCTTTCATTCAGACCCATCTGGCAGAATTGTATCTTACCTGTGTTAAGATGTATGCTGTGCGGAGAAGAATGCGTGTTAGATGTCTGTCTCACACTACAATCAGAAGTACCATTGGATACAGATACTTTGCTAAGTTCCGTAAAGGCTCATGCATCGTGTTGTCCCCAGCGGTTACCTATCCGGATGACGGCATTCGTGGAAACTTCACCACTGCGATTAAAGGGTAGTGAAGTACAAGATGAGAGCAGCATCAACCAGGTACGACCTTCTGTGAGCAGTGCTGATCCTGTCATCATTGAAAGCAATCATGCTCAAGACTGCATGGTAGCGACATTTTCCAACTTGGTCAAACTTTCACCTGAAGCGGTAAACTGTTTTTTTTAAAGTCTGTCTGAAATGATGTTCTCCCCCGAACAAAAATAATAACTTTTAAGCAAACGAGCACACAGCGTTCCCTGAACTCTGAATTTGGCCTTCACCTTTGACAAACAAAAGCTACTGGAAATATTTGGCTTCTTCCCCTGAAAAACGAAATTATTTTTTTCCCCCGATTCCAAAATATTTACTTTTTTTTTTGGGGCACCCATCCTCTGCTTAAAGTAGAACTATTCTTAGAGAACAGAGCTTCTATTTTTAGGAACTCTAGAGACAATATATTACCTCAGCCTCTAGCATATTTACGAATAACTGTATTTATATGTGATGAAATGGTCTCACACTTTTCTTTTCTGTATTAAGAGCCATTTCATGTGTAATTTTCGCAAAATCATTCCGCTGATATATATATGCATCCTATTTTTATGAATGATTACTCTGCTTGAAAAACGTACCTATACTAATTTTTCATGTATTTCGCATACGCCATTTCAAATGCAAAAAATGTGTTTTGGGGTGGATCGGTATACACATGCACCGTTAGATATGTTTACTATTGCTTAGTTTTAGTAATTATGGACATGAATTCGTGGAGTGGGTGTAGTGTGTTTATCTAGGTACCTGAATCGATATTTCTATTCTTTGTCCTTGTCCAGTTATAAATCAATAATATCCCTACAACGGCATAGAAACCCTATTCATAATTCAGTCGTAGCACATGCTGTCACATTAAGCAAGCCTACTCCTCCAGCTCCCCTAGAAAGCACACCGAGTTCTTAAACAAATCCAAGCCTCCAACAACCTGGGAAATCCCTGCTGCTTTGTTTTGATTTCATCCAAGAACTCCTGTAAAGCACTGTAAGAACGACCAGTTCTTAGTGACATCTTTATTGACGTCTTATGTCCAGCCTTACGTCAAACCCGACACCTTTCAGGTATAAATTTACCAACGTTGCCTTAAGCAAAGACACGGTGGTGATGAATCTGGAGCAGCTACTACTTGCCCGAGAGCCCAGCTGATGCGAGAGCCCACGGACGCTGCCCCTCCCTTTTGACGCGCTGAGAAAGACGCTGTCTTTACTCCTGCCGAGAAATCCAGCTTCCGGCGTTTCCATCTTACCCTTGCGGGTGACTGGAATATCGAGTCCTGAGAGAGAGATACCAGCCCTCCTGCCTTCTAATACCCAGGTACTGAACTGACTAAACCCTTACAGAGAATTCTTGAGTCAGATTCTTGGCAAAACAAACTTAACTTAAACTGCTACTTACTTACTCCCTCCCACGTATTAGGCTTAGGTCAGGTACACCGGGGTAGGCATAGTTAGAAGCACCAGTTGAGTACGATTAGTCAATGTATATATGTATGTATCTATTTTATCCATTTTAAAGTATCATATGGCTAAGAAACTATATCAATGCTTTTACAGTATTATTTTATAATCCTGCTTTTACTATATGCACTTTACTTAACTATAAGTATTGCAATTGTAGCAATTAATTTCTATTGTATGAGGAAAGAGACTGCTCAATAAATAACACCTTTTATTGAAAACGCCCGTCTCTCTTTTTCTCTGCAATCTGGTGAAACTAAGTACGCACTTATTGACTGAGTGAAATAGCTGTTTTTCGTTTTCACACGACTCTAGAGATACACTCTTATTCAGGGAGAGCAAAGTTGTCATGTTTTATGGTTGTCAGAAACTAAATCCCTTCTTGTCTATCCAGGGAGGTTAAACTCCTCCTCGCTTATTCGAGAAAGTTTCTAGTGAACTCTGAGCTAGCTGGCAAAAAACTTAAGTCTAATATAGTCAGTAGAGACCTAGTTAACCTCAGTCCTACGTCTACACTACTGAAGATATTATTCCAATGCGCAGAGCCTATTGGGACTATAGGAACTACACTACACACTCTTGGTCTGTCAGTATTTCACCATTTCCGCACAATTTCTCTTTTGGCCAGTAGGTATCCCAGGTCACACACACACACACAAACAAACACACACACAACCACACACACACAACACACACAAACTCACACACACAATCCCACACACACACAACCCCCCCACACACACAACACCCACACACACACAACGCCCCCACACACACAACCCCCCACACACACACAACACCCACACAACCCCCCACACACACACAACCCCACACACACAATCCCCCACACACACAACCCCACAAACACACAACGCCCTAACACACACACAATGCCCACACACACACAACCCCTCTTCACACAACCCCACCCACACAACTCCCACACACAAAACTCCACACCCACAAACCCAAACACACACAACCCCCACACACAACCCCCCACACACACAACCCCACCCACACAACCCCACACACACACAACCCCACAGACACACAGCCCCCCACACACACAACCCCACACATACAACCCCACACCCACACACAACGCCCCCACACACACACAATGCCCCCCCACACACACACAAAACCCCAGACACACAACCCCACACACACACAACCCACACACACAACACGCACACACACACACAACCCCACACCCACACACAACGCCCACACACACACAATGCCCCCCACACACACACACACACAAAACCCAAGACACACAACCCCCCACACACAACCCACACACACAACACGCACACACACACAACCTCACACACACACAGCCCCCCACACACACAACCCCACACATACAACCCCACACACAACACACACACAATGCCCCCCACACACACACAATACCCCAGACACACAGCCCCACACACACACAACCCCACACACACACAACCCCACACACACACAACCCCCCACACACAACCCCCACACACAACCCCCCCAAACACACAACCCCACACACACAACCCAACACACACACAACCCCCCACACTCAACCCCACACACAACCCCACACACACAACCCCACACACAACCCCACACACACAACCCCACACACACACAACCCCTCACATACACACAACCCCACACACACAACCCCACACACACAATACCCCTCACATACACACAACCCCACAAACACACAACCCCAAACACACACAACCCCACAAACACACAACCCCAAACACACACAAGCCCACACACACACAACCCCACACACAACCCCGCACATACAACCCCACACACAGCGCCCACACACACACAATGCCCCTACACACACAACCCCACAAACACAACCCCACACACACACAAGCCACACACACAACCCCCCCCACACACACAACACCCACACACACACACACAACCCCCACACACAACCCCACACACGCACAAACCCACACACACACAACACCCTCACACACACAACCCCCACACATACAACCCCCCACACACAACCCCACACACACGACCCCACACACAACCACACACACACACACAACCCCACACACACACAACCCCACATACAAACAACCCCACACACACAACCCCCCCACACACAAGCCCACACACACAACCCCAAACGCACACACAACCCCACACACACACAATGCCCACACACACACAACGCCCACACACACACACACACACACACACACATCCCCCCACACACACAACCCCACACACACACAACCCCCCACACACACAACCCCGCCACACACACAACCCCACACACACAACCCCCCACACACACAATCCCACACACACACAACCCCCCACACACACAACTCCACACACACACACACACAACTCCACACACACACAACCCCACACACGCACAACCCCCACACACACAACCCCCCACACACAACCCCACACACACACAACTCCACACACACACAACCCCACACACACACACAACCCCCACACACACACAACCCCCCACACACACAACCCCACACACACAACCCCCCACACACACAACCCCTCCACACACACAACCCCACACACACAACCCCACACACACAACCCCACACAGGCAACCCCACACACGCAACCCCACACACGCAACCCCCCACACACACACACCCCCACACACACACCCCCCACACAACACCCACACACACAACCCCACACACACAACCCCACACACACAACCCCACACACACAGAACTCCACACACACACAACCCCACACACACACAACCACACACACACAACCACACACACACAACCCCACACACAACCACACAACAACCCCACACACACACAACGCCCTCAGTCTATCTATCGCCATCACTCTATCTCTCTATCTATCACCCTCACTCTATCTATCTGTCTATCTATCTATCGTCCTCACTCTATCTATCTCCCTCACTCTATCTATCTATCTATCTGACTATCTATCTATCTATCTATCTATGTATCTATCTATCTATCGCCCTCACTCTATCTATCTATCGTCCTCACTCTATCTATCTATCGCCCTCACTCTATCTATCTATCCTCACTCTATCTACCGATCGCCCTCACTCTATCTATCGCCCTCACTCTATCTATCTGTCTATCTATCTATCGCCCTCACTCTATCTATCGCCCTCACTCTATCTATATATCTATCTATCTATCTGTCTATCTATCGCCCTCACTCCATCTATCGAACTCCCTCTATCTATCTATCACCCTCACTCTATCTATCTATCTCACTCACTCTATCTATCTATTGCATCACCATAGCATCACTCAGCACCACCACAGCATCACTCAGGGGCACCACAACATCACTATGTGCTACCACAGCATCACTGAACGCCACAGCATCACTCGTCGCCACCACATCACTCAGCGCCACCACAGCATCAATCTGTGCAACCATTCAACAACAACTGGTTCAAATATGTTCTCTCAATGTTTCAAGATTTATTACAAATGTCACAAAAAGATGTTAATATTTCAATTCTGTTCTTGGATTTTCGTCACAATAAAATACACTGAACATAATCTTCACAAAAGTTATTTACAAAAGTTTAACCTATTGCCAATATAAATTACAATAACTTTTATTTAAGTATTAATTATAAAAAAAATTAAAAGCCATTGTTATTTGTAATATCAATACATCTAAGTCACGTAAATACAACACATATTGCATTACAAATGCTATAGGTGTCACATTTGCGAAAGTTATAACTATTGGCATTGTAAATGACCAAGCTATTAATTTCGCTATTTTCAAAACCAACCCATAAATAAAAAACGTGTCATTTACAATACCAATAGCGCAAACTTTCCTAATGCGAGGCCTATTGCATTGCAAATGCTTGTTTTCCTCTTGTAACGTATCGTTTGCTACCTCTTGTATTGTGTTTGCTCTTGATACATGCACAATTGTCACTATTGCCTTATGTAACGTAACGTTTGCCTTTTTAACATGCTCACTTGTAATTAGGCTTCGCCTATTATATCCCGCAGGGATAAATAGGCGAGATTATAGTAATCGAAAAAGAAAAGTCTACCTAGCCTGCGAATCGCGTACAGTTCATGTGAGCTGTGCGCGTTCACAGAGCCTGCCACATCACACACCACCATTTGTCTGTGCCTCGACATCAGACTTCAAAGGCTGCCGCTCCCCCGCCCCCCCAAGTGCACATTGCACACCACCATTCGTCTGAGCCTTGGAATCAGACTTCAAAGGAATGCGCTCCCGCTCCCCCACCCCCCTCCCCGCCACAGCAATGCCGAGAGCATGTTTTTTTTGCATCCATTTCGCGGGGAAGCCGTGTTTTGTTTGGCACCTTTCTCGTTCTTTTTTCTGGATGAAAGTGAAAGCCTACCGTGCTTGTTTACAGTAGCCTTGCTCCTCAAATGCTGTTGCTGTGTTGCCATCTCTCTAGGGATACTCAGCTTGAAAACACTCGACTTGCTAGCTGCAATGCCACACCCGCTATGCTTTGCCTCTAGACACATTGATCCCTCGCAGACTGTGCTGACTCTGCCCCTTCTGATTCTGAAACTGACCAAAGCAATCACCACGCAGTCTCTTCTCTCTGTCTTATGATGTCTGCCCTGCCACAATTTACTTCGGACCCTCACCCTCACACCTCCTCACCCTCACACACCCTCACACCCTCTCACCCTCACACCCCCTCACTCACCCTCACCCCCTCACCCACCCTCACACACCCTCACACACCCTCACTCACCCTCACACCCCCTCACTCACCCTCACCCCCTCACCCACCCTCACACACCCTCACACACCCTCACTCACCCTCACACCCTCACCCTCACACCCTCACCCCTTCACCCTCACAACCCTCTCACCCTCACTCACCCTCACCCCCTCACACCCCCTCACCCTCACACCCCCTCACCCTCACACACCTCCTCACCCTCACACCCCTCACTCTCACACCCCATCACCCTCACACCCCCTCATCCTCACCCTCGCACACCTTCACACCCCCTCACCCCCCTCACCCTCACACACCTCCTCACCCTCACACCCCCTCACACTCACACCCCATCACCCTCACACCCCCTCACCCTCACACCCCCTCACCCTCACACCCCCTCATCTTCGCACACCCTCACACACCCTCACCCTCACACACCCTCACCCTCACTCACCCTCTCACACCCTCACTTACCCTCAACTTCATATCCCCTCACCCTCCCTCACCCCTCACCCTCAAACCCCCTCACCCTCACACCCCCTCACCCTCAATCACCCTCTCACCCACCCTTACACACCCTCTCACCCTCCCCCACCCTCTCACCCTCACACATCCTCTCATCCTCACACACCCTCTCACCCACCCACCCTCACCCTCACAACCCCTCACCCACACACCCTTACCCTCACACACCCTCACCCTCACCCTCACACCCCCTCACCCTCACCCCCTCCCAACCCCACACACCCTCAAACCCCCACACACCCTCACACACCCTCACCCCCACACACCCTCACACACCCTCACCCTCACACACCCTCACCCTCACTCACTCTCACACCCCCTCACACCCCCTCACCCCCCTCACACACCCTCACCCTCACACACCCTCACCCTCACTCACCCTCTCACCCTCACACACCCTCTCACCCTCACCCACCCTCTCACCCTCACACCCCTTTCACCTCACACACCCTCACCCTCACACCCCCTCACCCTCACACCCCACACCCTCACTCACCCTCTCACCCTCACACACCCTCTCACCCTCACACACCCTCTCACCCTCACACACCCCCTCACCCTCACACCCTCACCCTCACATACCCTCACCCTCACACCCCCTCACCCTCACACCAGCCGCGGTCGGTAGGGGAGTACCTGCCGGGGTGGTGACGTGGGGAGGGGGAGGGCAGGATGGGGGGTAGTAATGTATGGATAATGGAGGTTTGAAGGTAAGTAAACATTTAAATAAATCAAACGAATTTCGTTGCGCGCACTGCATCCCCAAATGCAATGCAGTGCGCGCAACAAAATGTGTTTGATTTATTTAAATGTTTACTTACCTGCAAACTTCCATTATCCATACATTACTAACCCCCACCCTGCCCCTCCCAACGTCACCGCCCCAGCAGGTACTCCCCTACCAACCGCGGCTGCCTCACATGCCCTCTCACCCTCACACACTCTCACCCTCATACACCCTCACCCTCACACACCCTCACACCTCCTCACCCTCACACACCTTCACCCCGTCACCCTCACCCCTGCCACCCTCTCACCCTCACACACCCTCTCACCCTCACATCCCCTCACCCTCACACCCCCTCACCGTCACACCCTCACCCTCACACACCCTCACCCTCACACCCCCTCACACCCTCACACATACCCTTGCATGCCCTCTCACCCTCACACCCCTCACCCTCACACCCCCACACCCTTGCACCCCTCACCCTCACACACACCCTCACCCTCACACCCCCTCACTCACCCTCACACCCCCTCACCCCCGCACCCTCACACACCCTCACACCCCTTCACCCCCTCACCCTCACACCTCCTCACACCCTTACCCTCACACCACCTCACGCTCACACACCCTCACCCTCACACACCCTCACCCTCACACCCTCACACACCCTCACACCCCCTCACCCTCACACACCCTTATCTTCTCACACCCTCACGCACCCTCACTCACCCTCACACCCCCTCACCCTCACACACCCTCACACACCCTCACTCACCCTCACACACCCTCACCCTCTCATCCTCACACCCCCTCACTCACCCTCACACCCCCTCACCCTCACACACCCTCACACACCCTCACCCCCCTCACCCTCACACCCCCTCACTACCTCTCACCCTCACACACCCCCACTCACCCTCACACCCTCACACGCCCTCACACCCTCACACCCCCTCAGCCTCACACCCTCACACCCCCTCACCCTCACATGCCCTCACTCACACACCCTCACACACCCTCACCCTCGCACCCTCTCACCCTCACCCTCACACACCCTCACCCTCACACCCTCTCACCCTCACACTTCCTCACCCTCACACACCCTCACATCCCCTCACCCCCTTACCGTCACACACCCTCACTCACCCTCACACACCCTCACTCACCCTCACACTCCCTCACACACCCTCACCAGCATAGCATAACAAAAGATAGCATAGCATAACAAAACAAAGCGTAGGATAGCAAAACAAAACATAGCATAACATAACAAAGCATAGCAAAACAAAACATAGCATAGTAGAACAAAACATAGCATAGCATAACAAAACACAACAAAACATAGCAGAACAAAACATAGCATAACATAACAAAACATAGCATAACAACATAAAACAGAGCATAGCATAACAAAACATAGCATAACAAAACATAGCAAAACACAACAAAACATAGCATAGCATACCAAAACACAACAAAACATAGCAGTGCAAAGCATAGCAAAACATAGCATAGCAAAACAAAACACAACAAAACATAGCATAGCATAACAAAACACAACATAGCATAGCATAACAAAACAAAGCTTAGCATAGCATAACAAAACATAGCATAACACAACATAGCATAGCATAACAAAACAGAATAACAAAACATAGCATAGCAAAACAAAGCATAGCATAATAAAACGCAACAAAACATAGCATAGCATAACAAAACAGCATAACAAAGCATAGCATAGCAAAACACAACAAAACATAGCATAGCATTAAAAACACGACAAAGCATAGCATAGCATAACAAAACAAAGCATAGGATAGCAAAACTAAACATAGCATAGCATAACAAAGCATAGGAGAGCAAAACATAGCATAGCATAACAAAACATAGCATAACATAACAAAACATAGCATAACGAAACACAACGCATAGCATAAAAAAACATAGCAAAACACAACAAAACATAGCACAGCTTAACAAATCACAACAAAACATAGCATAGCAAAACATAGTACACCAAACACAACAAAACATAGCATAGCATAACAAAACATAGCATAGCAAAACAAAGCATAGCATAATAAAACACAACAAAACATAGCATAGCATAACAAAACATAGCATAGCATAACAAAACATAGCATAGCATAACAAAACACAGCATAGCATAGCAAACAAATCAAAGCATAAGATAGCAAAACATAGCATAGCATAACAAAGCAAAACATAGGATAGCAAAACAAAACATAGCATAGCATACAGCATCACTCCGCACCACCACAGCATCACTCAGGGGCACCACAACATCACTATGCACTATCACAGCATCACTCGTTCGCCATCACAACATCACTCAGCGCCACCACAGCATCAATCTCTGCAACCATTCAACAACACCTGGTTCAAATATGTTCTCTCAATGTTTCACGCTTCATTACAAATGTAACAAAAAGATGTTAATATTTCACTTTTGTTCTTGCATTTTCGTCACAATAAAATACACCGAACATAATCTTCACAAAAGTTATTTACAAAACTGTAAGCTACTGCCATTATAAATTACAATAACTTTTATTTAAGTATTAATTATTGGAAAAAAATTAAAAGCTATTGTTATTTGTAATATCAATACATGTAAGTCACGTAAATACAACACATATTGCATTACAAATGCTATAGGTGTCACATTTGCGAAAGTTGTAACTATTGGCATTGTAAAAGACAAAGCTATTAATTTCGCTATTTTCAAAAACAAAACATAAATAAAAAATGTGTAATTTACAATACCAATAGCTCAAACTTTCCTAATGCGAGACCTATTGCATTGCAAATGCTTGTTTTTCCTCATGTTTCACTACTGTTCCTATTGTGAAGCGCTCTGACACCTTGGGGTAAAGTCCGCGCTATATAAAAACGCATAAAATAAAATTCAATAAATAAAGCTTCAAAGTCGCCGCTTTAGCCACCACAGCCAGACAGGAGGCAGACCAGGGCCTGGGAGTTCCCCTTGGGGTTTCACTTGTTACTTGCTTGCCACATGGCACATGGCGAGCCCGGTCCTGACGAGCCCTGAAATCGACCCTCGTGCTCGTGCTCTTGGTGGGACGTGTTGCCCTGTTATCTCTCCAGCCAGGCCTGCCTGCCTCTGTTGATCCTGCCAGGCCGGGTGTATCTGTAGGAGCCATCTTTGTTCACCGTAGTTTCCAGTACCCCCTTCATGCAGTCGGAAGGCCGGTCGTCTCCCTCAAGCACACGGTTCCGAACTGGGTAAGACGAGAGTGACCGTTATTTTTTTCATTTAATTGTTTTTATTATATATGAAGGCCCGGGACACATAGTTACATGGGTGCACTTACGACTGTGGCGAGGCAGTTCTGGGGATGGCCGTTCCCCTTTTGAGCGGGTCCTCGGTTACAAATGAGAACTACATGCACTTTTATAGTACAGTGGCATCTTCACACGCACTCTGTACAGTGTACACGTATACCGCTTTGCCGTAAATCTATTTAAGCAGGCCTTTTGTATTTTTGAACTGAGGTGTGTCTGGCTGCATTCTGTAAATCTCGTAAAGCTGCGTATTAAAGGTCCAGTAGCATCTGGGGTGGAGGCGGGTTGGTTCTGGAGGAAGTTGAAAGATTTCCTCAAAGGGGGACTAAAGCTGGGACAACAGTTTCACAAATGTGGCAGAGAATAACACTCGCCTGACTCTTTTCTGGTTAATAACTAGTTATACTACCTCATAATGTTGGTGGGAAACTCACCATCGAAAATAAGTGCCTGGCTGCACGCACTCGATTTATGTTCAATTTAATATTCAACGGGCAGGGCATTCGTTTTCAAGACCACACGAGTCCTTTCTTCGATTCTGGATCTGAAATATACAGACTTCTCTCTTTAGAATTATATTTAAAGGACCTTCGAATCCAGAATAGAGGGTTCGTTTTCTAGAGTCAGTGCTGCTTAGAACTTCCCAGGTTCTTTTTATACTCTAGAGTTAATGCCTAGAAGGCACAAGGGGGCTGGGCTGGGAGGAGGAGGAAACATGAGATGGAGGGGTGCCATCAAAACAAGCTTTGGTAAAGTCAATAGGTTTTCGTTCAATGAGCATACCCACGCAACCTTAGCACCATGGACTTCGATTCATCAAAAATTCGTATGAAGTGCAAGTGACATCACACACCCTTTGACCTCAATGACATCACAGTTGACCCTGAGTCATATGACGTTGACCCTGAGTCAAAGGAAGTGATGCCACATGAATTTTATTCTGATGGCATCACAGTAGTTCACATCACTGAAGTGTAGCTAATCAATGAAAGTGAGATTATATTTATCAATCACAAGACAATTCACAAAAAAGAGATTTAAACACACAATAGCGGTCATACCCACAGGTATTGATCCATATGGACAATATATTCAACATGAACTAAGTTATTGAATTAGTATACTCCTTATCATTGTTAACAGTTTTCCGCTTACGATCAGTTATAAGAAACCATCACACCTGTGACACATAGAGGTGACTAGCACTTCATCATTCATTAGGAGTACGTACAAAAAATGGTTTACGGTCAGTCCTCTTCATCCATTGATCCGTTCAGCAGTCATTCACATATTGCGTCTACCCTCTGCCGCGCACAGCATGGAGCAAAGGATCAGCCCACTTTATTCACTTAACCACTGTCTGCCCTGTGCTGTGAGTGGAGACATTTTGCCAGATCTATATACACATCTGCCTAAGAAGAAGCTCACTTCAGTACCAGGGATGGTGAACTAATACTTCACTTTTCCAATATTTTGTCCTTTTCATTTATCCTTATTCTATTTTTTATTCATCTGTATGTTTTTAAACTATGTCTTCAGGTTATAGTAATTCAGAGGCAATAGCACCTATTCTTTGTGCTAATGAGAATCAGATTTCCCTGTGACAGACATTCAAACTATACAGGGTTTCTTTAAGTGTTCTAAGTACACTTACCTCCTAGGAAAGGCCAATACTGTTCTATTACAGTTGTATTTGATTGTGTTTTTATTTAATTTTAAATTGCTATTGCAAGCATATTATGTCATAATTAGGTGGCATGTTTTAAAAAAAAAAAATGTATAGCATGCCCTCACAATAATAGAGAACTAACCATTTCACCATCTTACTGAGGCCAGGCTTATTTGCCTCATGCATTTACAACAATGAAGCATTGCATCAAGTTTCAAAAAGTGTACTTTTTATTTGTTTCATTGTATGATGTATTCTCAAGAGCGCTGCACTCCTGAATGCATTTATTTACCAAACAGAAAGTGTAATGTCCCAGTGGGGGCTGTTTGCCATCTGTTCTTGGCTCTGCTTTTGTCACCTGAGAGGCCAGGGATTGCTAAAGTAGTGCTATTGGTTGCATGAGGCATGCCAGCTGCGACACCTAACAACCCTTAAATGACAAAACACAAAGGCAGGAGCCAGCAGGAGCAGATAGAGAGGACTATACTAGTCCCTCATAAGGGTCAATGCAAGCATTCGACTGGCGGTAGAAGGACACACCCAAGTAGTCATCAATGTGGTATAGTGGGTTGTACGACGGTACATCGCAGGTAATGACATCGTATGCCTTTACCATGCATGTTTTTACCACGAACATGCTTTTACAACGCAGGCCATAACCATGCATTGTTTTGATACATAAAAACAATTTATTTGTGGGGGGTCCCATACCCCCAACTTACCTTAAATCTGTGGTAAAGGCATGCATTGTAAAGACATGCATGTGGTAAAAATATGGGTGCTAAAAAATGCGTGGTAAAGGCACGAGGTAAAAACCTCGTTGTATAGTGTAGGTGAGAGATAATTACTCCACTGGCCCGAGCTGAGTCATGATTCAATTCAATTTCAATGAAAGTTTATTTAGTCCATTTTAATCTATGCTCATTCACAGAAATTAAAAGTAGTCTGAGGCCAATCGCCTTGTCCACAAAGCGAATGTCAACCATTACACTCAATGCAGGTATTCAAGTAAAAACAGGATTTTATTTTTAAAATAAAGACTTTAGAAATTTCTAGCACAAAGTTAAAACATTGCATCAGACAATTATATGAGTATATAAAAGTGTGTGTATTTGAAACTAAAAATACACATGCATTTCACTTAATTGCTGTAATCCGTGCCAAAACACCGGAGATAGGTCCTGCTCTGTATTCGGTACCCTTGTCCAGGGTAAATGTGATGCATTGTCAACAGGCATGGCATGTCCCTACAGTTATGTTAGTAGATATAGCACGACAACGGTTCTTACAATTTCATACAGTGTAGTCAGGGCATCACCTTCTGTCGTAGGTTTTGTCATTCTCACTTCCCAAAAATTCCATACGGCAATACAAAAGGGCATTACAACTTCTGGGACTGGCCCTATGACATCGCACCTGATCTGTGATCAGTCTCTTTTGGTATTACTCGCAGGGCCTAGTCTTTGACCATGTCCTTTGCAGAGTACCCTTGCTCGCATTACTTGTAGGACACAGCCTGTCAACATGTTCTACAGACTTACGGTTGCACTGGCCCATGAACATAATGGTTAAGATGCAAAACCTAAAAAAAACAATGAAAGGAAACAGAAGTAAATAAACAGGTTCTATATCTCCGACGTGGATTCTGCAGGTGGCTAGTTCTAATCTTTGCTAGAGCAGTCTGTGCGTATTCTGCAGGTCCCAGGTTCTAAACCCTGTCAAAAGTCAATGTATATGGGGCTGCTGCAGGGTAGAAACTCTGATCTCCAGGAGAAATCTCGTGAATAGTAATCCTACTGCACAGATTTGGGTTTAGAATGGTGATCAGAGGTTCCAATCATAGTGAAATGGCTCAGTGAGTCAAAGTACCTTTTGAAGAGAAGTGATTATACCCTGTATACTTCTGGTTCCAATCCCTCCAGCAGTGTGTCCACAACGTAGAAAGCCCAATGACCAGCAGTTTAAAAGTGCAGGCTTCCCACATTTTGCAAATGTGTTTAAATGTCAAAAATCTATGCTTAAGTTAAGAAATCGAATAAAAACATACTTAACCATCAGTAATGTGTAAAGATGAACAACATATTTCTGTATGCATTTACTTGCTTGCTTGCAGCTGAAAGGCCATCAGAATATTTACAGGATAGTGTGCTCTTTTTTACCAATACTATGACTCGCCCCCTCCCCCTCCCAATCATCTGATTGGCCTCAAACGCACAGTCCCGGTCTCCATTTTGTAGCTGACTGTACATTCAAAATCAGAGTGCGTGTATTTTTTCGCGATTCAACCACTGCTTCTACCTTGGCACCCTCTGACTGAGTTCTCCAACTTAACCCCTACATTTCCACCTGCGACTATGCCCTCTGTGTGTCCTCTAACTGTACACCCTTGCATAGAGCTGCACCCTTAATCTAGACAGCTCACTTATGCAACTTAACTTACTTCCACCTACCGGTGTATATTCCATATGTGTGCCCTCGTCAGCCACATGTACACCCCCTGTTTGACCACACCTTCCTCCTGTACACATGTACACCCACCACTTAACTGTGTGTACACCCAACATATGTGCTCACACTTCTTCACATCTGCCCGCAACATCCCCTCTACCCACCATGGGGTGCTCACATCATCAACCTGCCACGTATACCACACCTTCTTTTTGGACTCTGACGTGTACACTCAAACGTGTGGGCTGTCCGCACCCTCCACCTGGCTATCCCACATGTGTGCCTGAGTCTTTCTCTGACACACAGACACACTTTGAGTGACAGCCCCTCCGCCTCCTCCTGCATAAGCTAGGTTCCTCTACAGGCCAACACACACACACACGTGTTAGTGGGTCAAGACCTTTCACCTGGTGACCTTTTTGCTGCGTCCTTCACAGTGCCCGTGCCGTTCAGACTCACACCCCTGCCCGTGCCCATGTTTCCATTCCAACTGGTTATATAGAGATAACTCTAATCACTAGTATATGCAGTAGACCTTTGTACACTCTACCATTCCTATGTGACTCTTAGAGCATATCCATTCGTATCCCTTCCCTATGTATTTAGAGATAACTCTAATCACTAGTCTCTTCGTTGTGTGGCTTTACATCTTGTACATTTGCATTTTTTTCTGTTTGTATCTTTTATGTAATGCATGTAATCCTTAGTCCTTATGTTTTGCAACTGGCTCTTATGTAAAGCGCTCTGACACCATCGGGTAAAGTTCGCGCTATATAAAATCGCATTAAATAAAAAATAAATAAAAATCCTGTCTCTGTGCACCCTCCGGGGGCCTGGTGCCCCGCCTTTGTCCGGGTGTTTGTGCGCTTTGGATTGATGCTAATGCTGTTGTGAGCGGAGCCAAGAAAGAAGCGCCGGCCTGCCCAGTCAGCAGAGGGGAGAGCTCACGGGGACCCGTCCAGAGGGAGGCTTGACTCAGCACTTTGGAGCCCTCGTGCTCAGGGCCGATAAGAGCTGCGGGCGGGGCCGGCCCACACAGCGTTAATGTTTCCCCCAGTGGCACTCTTCAAGGGAGCCTCAACTGCCGCCGAAGCCTCTGACTAGGAGGTACTGTAAGGCCAGATGGGCTGGAATGGCTGAGTAATGAGTCAGATTAGTGCATTTTAAACTAAATCGTTGCAGACGTAACTAAATATAACCTGCAGCACGCTCTTCGGTTCCTTATAGTACTGAATCGGAGACCCACAGGTACATGTCTGACTCTTGATAAACCTCAATCTTGGCATGCCCCTCCCTCTGCTATTCCACCGCTAACCTCCACACACAGCTCTGCCAATGCCCCTCATTCCTGACTACAGTCCTGATATTCAAGTACTGCTCCCCATCTCTCTTACACTATCTCTAATACACACACGCACACACATGTAGTGCAAGCCAAACATCCAAAACGAATACTGCACTTCAGAACCTTCTCTACTTAGTTATTAAATTATTTGACATTACTCAGCTATGTCAATATCCTTCTATGCTGGCTTTCAGAATTCATGCTATAAAGGCTGTCGCTTTAATAAACCTTAAACTCTAATACAACTTCTCTATTCCAGTACTAACAGCCCCTCACATGCCTGCCAGTACATTTCAACCATAAATATCTTTTAAGAGTCCAGAATGTTAGGTTAGATCATATTAGGCTGTTTTCTTAGGTTAGGCTAGGTTGGATGAATGGTTTGGATTGATATATTTGGTTGGGAAACGGTTGCCATAGCAGGCTACGTTCATTTGACTTAGGTTAGGTAGGCGATACTTATGAAGTGTTGAAGTCCCACTATGCATGAAACACTTTTTGCCTCTGGAGATCTACGCTGCCCTTTATTTACTTGGACAAGTTAGGAGAGTAGATGGTTCTTCAGTTGTAATTCTTGAGGACCTTTAGACTGCATCACTTGATGCAGCAGAATGTACTGGATTATGCCTTGGCTGGACTGCTGTTTCCATTTTGATGCGGGAGGGCTGACTTCATCCTACCATTGCATATTTCTCTTTATGTTGCTGGCAGAGGAGAAAAAATCAAGTACCCCCTTTACACTCATTTCTTTCTATGCTGACATGCCAGTCGGAGGAGAGCAGGGGGCACTTGCTATGGCATCAGCCGCAGAGGGTAAGTGACTCCAGGATGGAACAACTAGATGTGTTTTGATACCTTGTTTTTAGATTCACAAGGTTTCAGGATAATTTTGAGATGAGGTTGCACTTAAATTGTGGACTCAATTGTTACTGTCTAAGGTAATTTTTGTGTTCATTAAAGTCATTTGACAATGTGGTTTGTACAAATAACTAGGCACAACTATATCACATACTAGGGCGCAGTTTTACCCCCACACACACACACACACACATATATATATATATATATATATATATATATATATATACACACACACACACACACACTCACACAGACACACACACACACACACACACACACACACACACACACGTGTTTCAAAGATCACCACGGGAATCCATGTTTTGATAAATGTGTTTGCAAGACCCTCCACATTTATGGGGGGGGTAGTATGGGCATTATGCTGCACTCACTCTGTCAGTAATAGGGTTTTCTCAAAATCCTTTTTTATTGCACAGTCATCAATGGTCAGCACAACAGTCTGAAAACTGATCCAGCACCACTGGCAGAAATGACTTTTTTGGAAACTCCTTTCCTACTCTGACCCCACTCGTTCATCAGATTGTCTCTTGTTGACTCCCTTAGGGTAGTAGAAACAAAATATCAGTACTTTGTGTGTTTGAAAAGTTTCTAATCAATAGGTCAATCAGTATTCATAAATGCTGGTGAACAGGAACACTTAGAATTATATACATTTTTTGAAGATGATGTTTGTCGCAATAACAAAGGGAATATGATGCAGATAATTATGGCAACAACTACAACAAATACATATAGTTATGAATATTTGGTGAAAACAGACAGAAGAGTAACAACTTTAATGTGAAGAGTCATAAGCATAATACCCTAATAACCCTAATAAACTATTATATTTTAGAATACTTAAGGAGAATTATAATTATATCGCAGTTCAAGAAAACAATCATTCAGAATAGCAGGCTATCATTAATAATTTTGGATTAAAGACATAAAATCAAAATGTTATTTATTAACTGACCTAAAGAGGTTCCCCAGCCTATTTTTTACTTCCTCGTTTGGGCGTGCAACCTTCATAGGTCCGCCTTCCTGTCTATGGAGAATTGGGTTAAATTCCGCGATGGACCGGGATTGTGTCCAATAGCAGTTTTAAGGCGGGGCTTATCCGTTCCTTGTTCATTTTCATTGAGTCCGAATACCATCAGTCTGCGAACTATGGCCGCCCCCTCTGCTGCAGGTGGAGGTGGACGGTGTGGAGACAGAAAGTTTGTGTTTGGGGATTTCTGACTGACAGCGAAAGCTGCCCAATCGTAGGGGAAGAAGGTGGGAAGAAACGGTGACTGATAGGGCCAGTCACCACTTAGGAGCAGCAAGCGGCGTTCTCTGGGAAAGGCTACGCAGCGACCGCCCTATCACTCCTGGCAACGGACCTGAGGCGTGACGTGTGCGCGTGCTGCTGAGGCGGCTGAGTGCAGGTGCCGGGCAGGGTTATAGGCGGGGCCAGAGGAACCGGCAGCGGACCAAGGGCACAGGTAACGCGCTGGACTCCGGGGTGGAGGGGGACCAAAGCAGCGGCACTTCTGGGGTACCGGGGTGGGCGGCAGAAGAGAGGCTGAGGGTCAAAGGTGTCTTGGGAAGTGGCGGAGGGTGTGGGTGCAGGGACCTGTGGAAGGGACCGAAGGGTATCCGGGGCGTAGATAGAAACCGGATAAGGAGTAGGTAGGGACTGACGAAAGAATAGGAAGGGAGGTGGTTGAAGGAAGGGCAAGTGTCGCTGTGTTTATCTATGGACTTGAGGCATCGACAAGAGATGCCGTATGCGGGTTTTATTTCGGGCCAGTGGAGGGGTGTATGACGGGTATGTACGACAGAAGTGCAGTGTTGGTTGGTAGTTGAGAAACAGTTTAGGGTATGTGGGAGGGAGCTGCATACATATCTAAGGCAAGAAGTGACAGGTTATTCTGGGACAAGGACATTGAGGGGAGTCTTGTGCTGCATTAGGGAGAAGCCCTGTAGTGGTCCCTAAAATCCCCAAGAGCCCAGGCTGACCAGTGGGGGACAGACCCCTATGAGCTCCTGGTACCTACATTGGTCGGTGGTAGCGGGTAATGTGACCCCATCGGGGTTCGAGTGACCCGAGGTCATGGCCGAGGCCGTTCACGAGGAGCTGCAGGTGACTAGGAGTCCAGTGCTTTGTCCTCAGCAGTGTCCACACCCACTATGCCTGATCTCTGAATTTCTTTCCAGCAATTGTTTCTAGCACATTCTGTGTTGTGCAGAACTATTAACATCTGTTATAGCTCTGTTTATTCTGTTTGTATCTTCCGTGAGTAAAGTTAGCACTGTTGTGAGAAGTTGGCCTGATGTGCAGTGCTCACTATTCTAGTGATCACTATATATCAGTCCAAACAACCCTTATTGATGATTGGTTGTAAGTCAACCTTATAGACCAGCTATCCTAGTAGCATGGATACGAGCAGTCTAAGGCTAAGACTCTAGAGGGCGTGTTAAGCCAGCTGTTTTACCATCACATTACCCCTTGAACACCCAGTGAAAGGACACCACACAAGTGTTATGAAAATAAACAATGTATTTATTAGAATCACAACAACCCTGTACTCTTTATGAGGACAGGATGCTAAGCACACAACAAAACTCTTACGAAAATACTTTTAAGTTAGCACGTTACACAAATGCCCGAGGGGCACGGAAAACCATATACACTAAAAGTGGAATGCGAATTACTAGCAGGTAAGTAACAGTTCTAATGGGCTTTGGAATCGCTAGGACTGGACTAGGGAATCGTTAGATTACTACTAGGAGGCCCAGGGGACTCGGGTGCAGAGTGTGCACTCTCACGCGGGATGCGGGACAAAGTCTATGGAGGCTAGTAAAGGCAAAGTTAGTGTTCACGGGCGAACCCGACCTGGTAGGAAGAAAACGACAGTGGATCCTGACCCTTGGATAGTGAGGCTATGCTGGGACACCGGAGTGCCGAAGTTACCTAGCCCAGGGGCTGCAGCTGCATAGGCCTGAAAAGACGTCGGGGATCTCGTTGCCGGACCGGGAGCCTGGAAGGAAGAAGTTGCTGGCAGGCGACCAGTGAAGGAAAGTTCGATGGATCCAAGCCTGGATCAAGGAAGAAGAAACCTGAAAGCAGAGGGGACCAAGTTCTTGAATCACTAGCCAGTGATTAAGTGGGCACCAGGATGGCACCGGGCGAAGTCACCGCAGTCAGGTGAGTGGGCGCTGCTGGGCTCTGCAGTCTCTCGGACCAGGAGGCGTTGTCGGCGACCAGGATGGAGGTGCGAGCTGTCCCACGAAGGATGAAGTCGTTGGCGTCGAAGTTACCCAGGATTGGGCAACAAGCCTTGGCTAATTCAAGCCCACGCGGTGGACTAAAAATGGCGTCTTGAGTGGACCAGGAGGGTCCAGGGTGCTCCTCTTCTGGGAGGGAGCAAGGGCCAGTCTGGAGCAACCAGACTAGCAGCAGAAATGTCGTCGGGCGTCGTCAGGGAGGCCACAAGCCAACGGGCTAGTAGCCAAACAACGCGGTGAGCAGCGGAAAGCAGAAGGGCCCCACGCAGATCGTGGAGATGCTGGGGGGCTGCACTTCGGAGCTGGAGCTGCTCAGAGTCGGGGCTTCTCGGACCCCAAAGCACTCACCAGTGGAATACTCGGCGGGCTTGCTGTGCAGAAGTCGTGCAGTCTTGGCGATGGCCGGTCCCTCGAGGTCTCGTCGCACCCACGGTTCTCAGCTGTGCTGTAGAGGTGGGTAGAGGTCAGAGGTGCCAGGGAAGCCGGGTCTCGTCGAGCTGGGCAGTCGGATTCCGGAGGAAGGACGTGCAGCAGACCGCAGTGTTCTGTAGATGGTGCCTGCGGGTGCAGGGTGACTACTCCTTAGTCACAAGGGAGAAATCTTAGGAAGAAGTCTTGAGTTCCTTTCGCAGAAAGTAGTTTCAGGATTCAAAGATGATCTGATTTGGAAGGGGGCCAGTCTCTACCTTTATCCTGTAAAAAGGGGCTGGCACGCGACTAAGTCCTGCCCTATGGGTGGGACTAGGAGGGGGGTGGTTACACCCACTTCCTTGGCGGGCTTTTCCCCAGCACAGGGTCTGGAGTGACCCTGGAACTGGTTCAAGCCGGCCTATGCACAGTGAGCACCGGGGTGCTACTTGCAGTCACCTTCCTCTAAAGCCCTGCCTACCTACAATACACAAAACCCTGTCTGGGACGGTGCTGGCACCGCCCCTGGCAGGAAACCCTTTGTCCTTATCTCCTGCTCTGGGAGGACTCCCAGCAGCAGGAGGGCAGACTTGTGTCTCGGTGGCAGCATCCATTTTGTGGATGCTAAGGCTCTGTCTGACTTTTAACCGGGTTATAGGTTACAGGCATGTCGTGTCCCTCTAGAAGGGTGGAATGCTAACCCCGTCGCCAGAATTGGCGAGGGGTTAGTATTCCAATTCGTATGACACCTTACTCGACATGTTTTGATAAAGCGATACCAGAGTTGGCACATAACCGCGAGGATTATAATGCACTTAAGAGTATATGGTATGCGATATCATGGAAACGGCTAAGGGATAGATCCCGAAAGCCGCAGACAGGCTCAGCTCATGCCAGAGCACCATCTCACACGATTCCAAGCACTCTGCCTTCAGGATTGTTAAGGCCTGCCATAGGAGTGACTGATAGGAGATCTGTGTGTCCATTTTAGGGTTAGATATAGGTATACTATATCTATAGCAAAGGGTGAGTACACCACCTTGCCCCAGCTGTCGTGCAGCCAGTTGTGTCAGATTTAGGTAGTCAATCCAGGGGTGGCACAATACGTGCTTCAGCCCCTGGGAGACCTCTGGGTGCACCTCAGCCCTGGGTACAGGGACTTGGAGAGGGCCCAGTGCCAATTCAGTACCTGGGTACAATTTGGATAGAGAGAACAGCTAGGCTGTGGGTCTGATTAGCAGGCCCACAGCCAGGGAAAGTCGTAAACCAGTGCAGCAAAAAGCAAAAATCTGGGTGATCATAGGATTGCAGACCCTACTCTCCTACATGACCCCCCCCCAAACTTTGGGACAATAAACTAACCTTGACCAGGTGAGTCTTCTTGCTCTAAGTGGAAATACCTGGAGAGCCCATCAGCATTGCTGTGATCAGTCCCAGGTCTATGCTCCACTGTAAAATCCATCCCCTGTAGGGAAATGGACCACCTAAGCAGTTTGGGGTTTTCACCCTTCATCTGATTTAGCCACAAGAGGGGCTTATGGTCTGTCTGAATGGTGAAGTGAGTGCCAAACAAGTAGGCCCTCAGCTTCTTCAGGGCCCAGACCACAGCAAAGGCCTCCCTCTCAATAGCTGACCAATTTTTCTCTCTGGGTGTCAACCTCCTACTAATGAAAGCAATAGGCTGATCATTACCATCAAAATTCAGTTGAGACAGAACAGCTCCCACACCCAACTCAGAAGCATCTGTTTGGACAATGAATGGCTTGGAGTAATCTGGACTCTTGAGGATAGGTGCTGTGCACATGGCCTGCTTTAGGTCATTGAATGCTTTCTGACAGCTTGCTGTCCACTGAACTTTCTTTGGCATCTTTTTGCTTGTCAGGTCATTAAGGGGGGTCACTATGGACCCATAATTTCTGACAAACTTCCTATAGTACCCAGTCAGGCCCAAGAAAGCTCGAACCTGAGTCTGGGTGATTGGAGGAGTCCAGTCCTTGATGGCCTGTATCTTACTCTCCAGTGGCTGAACCTGGCCTCCACCTACAAGGTGGCCCAGGTATACAACCTGTGACTGCCCTATCTGGCACTTTGTGGCCTTGATAGTGAGGCCTGCCTTTTGCAGGGCCTCTAACACTTTCCTCAGGTGGACCAGGTGATCCTCCCAGGTGGAGCTAAAGACAGCAATATCGTCAAGATAAGCTGCACAGAAGTCATCCAGCCCAGTGAGGACTTGATTCACCAACCTTTGGAAGGTGGCAGGTGCATTTTTCAGTCCAAAGGGCATTACCACAAATTGATAATGCCCTCCAGGGGTAGAAAATGCTGTCTTAGGTTTGGCTTCCTCAGCTAACCTGATTTGCCAATACCCAGCTGTCAAATCAAATGTGCTTAAGAAGTTGGCAGAAGCCAATCTATCTATAAGCTCATCTGCTCTTGGTATTGGGTGGGCATCAGTCTTAGTGACTGCATTGAGGCCTCTGTAGTCTACGCAAAACCTCATCTCTCTCTTACCACCCTGGGTGTGAGGCTTTGGCACTAGAACTACTGGGCTAGCCCAAGGGCTATCTGAGGGCTCAATGACTCCCAGTTCCAACATTTTCTGCACTTCAGTTTTGATGCAGTCTCTAACATGATCAGGCTGCCTGTAGATTTTACTCTTGACAGGCAGACTGTCTCCAGTGTCAACATCATGGGTGCACCAATCAGTTTGGCTGGGTGTCAGAGAGAACATATGTCGAAAGGATTGCAGAACTTGCCTGCAATCCTGTTGCTGATGTTCAGTGAGGCTGCCACAAAAGACAACACCATCAACTGACCCATCATCAGGATTCTGAGTGAGCAGGTCTGGGAGAGGGTCACTCTCTTCCTCCTGTCCCTCATCTGTGGCCATGAGCAAGCTCATGTCCTTCCTGTCAACATATGCTTTGAGCCTGTTAACATGGAGCACTCTGAGAGGGCTCCTGGGAGTTCCAAGGTCCACCAAGTAGGTAACCTCTCCCTTTTGCTCAATGATGGTGTGGGGCCCAGACCATTTGTCTTTCAGAGCTGCTGGGGCCACTGGCTCCAGCACCCACACCTTCTGTCCTGGCTGGTACACAGTCAGTACAGCCTTTTGGTCATGCCAAGCTTTTTGAAGTTCCTGGCTGGCCTCAAGGTTTTTAGATGCCTTCTCCATATACTCAGCCATCCTGGAGCGGAGACCAAGTACATAGTCCACTATGTTGGTTGCAGGCTTTTTGAGAGGTCTCTCCCATCCTTCCTTCACCAAACACAGGGGTCCTCTTACAGGATGCCCATACAGAAGCTCAAAAGGGCTGTAACCAACCCCCTTCTGTGGGACCTCTCTGTAAGCAAACAGGAGGCAGGGGATCAGGACATCCCATCTTCTCCTAAGAGGTTCAGGTAGTCCATGAATCATCCCTTTCAGGGTCCTGTTGAATCTCTCAACAAGCCCATTGCATTGTGGATGATAGGGTGTGGTGAACTTGTAGTTCACACCACACTCCTTCCACATGGCAGTCAGATATCCTGACATGAAGTTTGTACCTCTGTCAGAAACGACCTCCTTAGGGAAACCCACTCTGGAGAACACTCCAACTAGGGCTCTTGCCACTACAGGGGCTGTAGTGGTCCTAAGGGGAATAGCCTCAGGATACCTGGTGGCATGGTCCACCACCACCAGTATAAACTTGTGTCCTGATGCTGTCTGGGGTTCCATTGGACCAACAATGTCAATCCCCACTCTTTCAAAGGGAACCCCCACCACAGGTAGTGGTATGAGGGGGGCCTTTGTTGTGCCACCTGACTTGCCACTGGCTTGGCAAGTGACACATGAGCGACAAAACTCCTTGGTATTCTCATTCATATGGGGCCAGTGAAAGTGTGAGACAAGCCTGTCCCAAGTCTTTGTCTGACCTAAATGACCTGCAAGGGGAATCTCATGGGCCAAGGTGAGAAGGAAACCTCTCAGAGACAAGGGGATGACCAGCCTCCTGGTTGCACCAGGCTTGGGGTCTCTTGACTCAGAGTACAGGAGTCCATCTTCCCAGTATACCCTGTGGGCACCTGTGGCATTCCCTGCAGCCTCAGCAGCAGCCTGCTGTCTGAGGGGTTCAAGGGAAGGGCAGCTCAACTGTTCCTTCCCCAGGTCTGCTCTGGAGGGTCCCCCTGAGCCCAGAAACTCAACTTGATCAAGTTCAAGCTCTTTAGGCTCAGTTTCCCTCAGCTCGGCTAGATCAGCCTCCTCAGAGACTTGATCCTCAACCTGGGGCAAGGGGGAAGGCAAAGCCTTACCCTTACTGCTCTTCTTCTTGGGAGGTGTCTGGTCCATAATTTCAGGATCCAGCACCTGTTCAGTGGGGCATCTTCTGGCCTGTGACCTAGTCACAGCAAGCACATGTGCTGGCAAGCCTAACATCTCCATGTGAGTCCTCTGCTCCACTTCTGACCATTGTGATGACTCCAAATCATTGCCCAACAAACAATCAACTGGGAGGTCTGAACTGACTACAACTTTCTTTTGTCCCTTCACTCCACCCCAGGAGAAAGCTACAATTGCCACACTATGACTAGTAGTGACATTGCTGGCATTGGTCACCAGGAAATCAGTACCTGGCATGATCTGTCCAGGGTCCACAAAGTTAGGTGTCACCATGGTGACACTGGCACAAGTGTCCCTATAGGCCTGAGCCATTTTGCCATTAATCAAAGGTGTCTGCCTGTATTTGCCCAAAGTATTGGGACTTATTTCAGGGGACATATCCATATCCCCTGTACAGACAAGGACAGCCTGAGTGAGTGTGCCAACTAAGTTGTCAGACCCCTCAGTACCCAAGGTTAACCCAACTAATGCCTTGGGAGTGACACTACCACTACTGACTGTACTAGGGGGTGCAGTTGCTTTAGGAGCTGTAGTGGCAGGAGTTTGTCCTCCTCCTCTTTTGGTGCACTCACTAAACCAGTGAGATTTACTTTTGCAGTACTGGCACCACCTTTTGGACTGGCCTTCTTGAGTCTTCTTCTTCTGGGAAGCCTGACCCCCACCCTCTTTGGTTTGTTGGGGACCTGGTGAAGACTTCTGGTCATTTTGCTCATTCTTAACATTACCCTTCTGGTCTGCTTTCTTCTGACCACCCTGGTTCTGGTTCTGGTTCTGCTTGATCCTTGTCCTGACCCATTTGTCTGCCTTCTTTCCCAATTCTTGGGGAGAGGTCAGATCTGAATCAACAAGGTGCTGGTGCAGCAACTGGTTCTGACAATTGTTCAAAATTTGTTCTCTCATCATTAGATTATACAATCCTGTGTAATCTGTAACCTTGCTACCCAGCAACCAGCCCTCCAAAGCCTTAGTGGCACAATCCACAAAATCAGACCAGTCCTGAGACTGAGTTTTCTGGGTGTCTCTGAACAGCAACCTGTACTGCTCAGTGGTTAAACCAAACCCATCAACCAGTGTATTCTTCAGGACCTGGTAATTGTTAGCATCCTCCACTCTTGTAGTGAGGAGCTTATCTCTACCTTTACCATCAAAGGAGAGCCACAGTATAGCTGCCCACTGACTCTGGGGAATGTTCTGCACAGTGCAGGCCCTCTCCAGAGCAGCCATCCATTTCTGGATGTCATCCCCTTGCTTAAAGGGGGGCACTATTTTAGTCAGGTGTTTAGTATCTAAACCCTTCTCTCTATCTCTTGGGAGATTGCTGCCACCAGTGGGAGCTAGCCCACTCATCTGCTGCTCTCTTGCCAGGGCAAGCTTCTCTTTGGCCAGGGCAATTTCTTCCCTTTCAATCCTCAGTTCAGCTTGTCTCATCCTAGCTTCATGCTCCTTTCTCTGAGGGGAAGTAAATCTCCTCTGTGGAGGATTCCTTCTCCCCTGAGAAGAGGCATTAGAGTGCAGAGATCTATTGGAGTCCCTAGAAAGAGATCTATCTCTCCTAACTCCAAGGTTAGGCCCACTTCGGGTTAGTACTGGGGGGCCCCCAGATCCTAGCCCAAGTAAGTCTAAGTTGGTCCTAGTTAGCCTTCTGACTACCTCAAGACCCTTGTCTACCTCATCCCCAGAGAGTACCTCCTCATCCTCCTCCTCAACTGCTGAATCAGTGTTGGGGAGGTCTGGATCCCCAGAGGTTCCCTCTAAGGCTGGCATGCTCTCATGTAACTGAGAGAGCTTTCTGGCATCATATGTCTCTAAGAGACCTATCAGAAAGGGTAGGGTGGGGTTAGACCCCTGTTTCAGTTTCCTGGAGACACAGAGTTGCCTCATCTCCTGAAAATTGAGAGCTGCATATCTTGAAGTGACCTGTGGAGGGTCAACACTGACCAGGGGAGTCTCAGCAGAGTCCCCCTGAGTCGACATGCTTTTCTAGTGAGGTGTAAGTGGTGCACTTACCTACACTATATGTTTGCCTACTGATCCCTTGCTAGAGTTGTAGTTTAGGGTGTGCTAGGCCCTAGGAGCTACAACAGCTGGTTCAGTAGAACTCAGAGTATTCTAAGCTAAGTTATATGTACCTTTAGTACTTATGTGATCTTTCACAAGATATTCTTAGGGCATGTGTGGTAAAACAACAGCAAGCTCAAATCCCAACCGCTGCTCACCAATGTGAGAAGTTGGCCTGATGTGCAGTGCTCACTATTCTAGTGATCACTATATATCAGTCCAAACAACCCTTATTGATGATTGGTTGTAAGTCAACCTTATAGACCAGCTATCCTAGTAGCATGGATACGAGCAGTCTAAGGCTAAGACTCTAGAGGGCGTGTTAAGCCAGCTGTTTTACCATCACATTACCCCTTGAACACCCAGTGAAAGGACACCACACAAGTGTTATGAAAATAAACAATGTATTTATTAGAATCACAACAACCCTGTACTCTTTATGAGGACAGGATGCTAAGCACACAACAAAACTCTTACGAAAATACTTTTAAGTTAGCACGTTACACAAATGCCCGAGGGGCACGGAAAACCATATACACTAAAAGTGGAATGCGAATTACTAGCAGGTAAGTAACAGTTCTAATGGGCTTTGGAATCGCTAGGACTGGACTAGGGAATCGTTAGATTACTACTAGGAGGCCCAGGGGACTCGGGTGCAGAGTGTGCACTCTCACGCGGGATGCGGGACAAAGTCTATGGAGGCTAGTAAAGGCAAAGTTAGTGTTCACGGGCGAACCCGACCTGGTAGGAAGAAAACGACAGTGGATCCTGACCCTTGGATAGTGAGGCTATGCTGGGACACCGGAGTGCCGAAGTTACCTAGCCCAGGGGCTGCAGCTGCATAGGCCTGAAAAGACGTCGGGGATCTCGTTGCCGGACCGGGAGCCTGGAAGGAAGAAGTTGCTGGCAGGCGACCAGTGAAGGAAAGTTCGATGGATCCAAGCCTGGATCAAGGAAGAAGAAACCTGAAAGCAGAGGGGACCAAGTTCTTGAATCACTAGCCAGTGATTAAGTGGGCACCAGGATGGCACCGGGCGAAGTCACCGCAGTCAGGTGAGTGGGCGCTGCTGGGCTCTGCAGTCTCTCGGACCAGGAGGCGTTGTCGGCGACCAGGATGGAGGTGCGAGCTGTCCCACGAAGGATGAAGTCGTTGGCGTCGAAGTTACCCAGGATTGGGCAACAAGCCTTGGCTAATTCAAGCCCACGCGGTGGACTAAAAATGGCGTCTTGAGTGGACCAGGAGGGTCCAGGGTGCTCCTCTTCTGGGAGGGAGCAAGGGCCAGTCTGGAGCAACCAGACTAGCAGCAGAAATGTCGTCGGGCGTCGTCAGGGAGGCCACAAGCCAACGGGCTAGTAGCCAAACAACGCGGTGAGCAGCGGAAAGCAGAAGGGCCCCACGCAGATCGTGGAGATGCTGGGGGGCTGCACTTCGGAGCTGGAGCTGCTCAGAGTCGGGGCTTCTCGGACCCCAAAGCACTCACCAGTGGAATACTCGGCGGGCTTGCTGTGCAGAAGTCGTGCAGTCTTGGCGATGGCCGGTCCCTCGAGGTCTCGTCGCACCCACGGTTCTCAGCTGTGCTGTAGAGGTGGGTAGAGGTCAGAGGTGCCAGGGAAGCCGGGTCTCGTCGAGCTGGGCAGTCGGATTCCGGAGGAAGGACGTGCAGCAGACCGCAGTGTTCTGTAGATGGTGCCTGCGGGTGCAGGGTGACTACTCCTTAGTCACAAGGGAGAAATCTTAGGAAGAAGTCTTGAGTTCCTTTCGCAGAAAGTAGTTTCAGGATTCAAAGATGATCTGATTTGGAAGGGGGCCAGTCTCTACCTTTATCCTGTAAAAAGGGGCTGGCACGCGACTAAGTCCTGCCCTATGGGTGGGACTAGGAGGGGGGTGGTTACACCCACTTCCTTGGCGGGCTTTTCCCCAGCACAGGGTCTGGAGTGACCCTGGAACTGGTTCAAGCCGGCCTATGCACAGTGAGCACCGGGGTGCTACTTGCAGTCACCTTCCTCTAAAGCCCTGCCTACCTACAATACACAAAACCCTGTCTGGGACGGTGCTGGCACCGCCCCTGGCAGGAAACCCTTTGTCCTTATCTCCTGCTCTGGGAGGACTCCCAGCAGCAGGAGGGCAGACTTGTGTCTCGGTGGCAGCATCCATTTTGTGGATGCTAAGGCTCTGTCTGACTTTTAACCGGGTTATAGGTTACAGGCATGTCGTGTCCCTCTAGAAGGGTGGAATGCTAACCCCGTCGCCAGAATTGGCGAGGGGTTAGTATTCCAATTCGTATGACACCTTACTCGACATGTTTTGATAAAGCGATACCAGAGTTGGCACATAACCGCGAGGATTATAATGCACTTAAGAGTATATGGTATGCGATATCATGGAAACGGCTAAGGGATAGATCCCGAAAGCCGCAGACAGGCTCAGCTCATGCCAGAGCACCATCTCACACGATTCCAAGCACTCTGCCTTCAGGATTGTTAAGGCCTGCCATAGGAGTGACTGATAGGAGATCTGTGTGTCCATTTTAGGGTTAGATATAGGTATACTATATCTATAGCAAAGGGTGAGTACACCACCTTGCCCCAGCTGTCGTGCAGCCAGTTGTGTCAGATTTAGGTAGTCAATCCAGGGGTGGCACAATACGTGCTTCAGCCCCTGGGAGACCTCTGGGTGCACCTCAGCCCTGGGTACAGGGACTTGGAGAGGGCCCAGTGCCAATTCAGTACCTGGGTACAATTTGGATAGAGAGAACAGCTAGGCTGTGGGTCTGATTAGCAGGCCCACAGCCAGGGAAAGTCGTAAACCAGTGCAGCAAAAAGCAAAAATCTGGGTGATCATAGGATTGCAGACCCTACTCTCCTACAACTGTTGAATAATAAACCATGCTCTGACATCTTCTTAGTGCCACTGGCATGCTGGTGCAAAATTGTACGTACCATAATTCTCCTAATACATCTTAGTTATCCGGAAGAGCTTTATGAGCATAACGAGCACAGTTGTTATTAGTTTTAAGTGTTATTCGAAGCAAGTTGATTTTTGCTTGGATCGTTTCTCGAGTTATTGGTATTTTTCGTATCATGGTTTTAGGTGTTATTGGCAGTGTTAACTAAATCAAATTTATTCTTGCAAAACATTATTTACGGAATAACTTCAAAGACCGCCCAACAGAATAGAGTTGACTACATTTGTGATCTATCCGTCATAAGCATGGAAGTGTCATCGTTGCAAGCGTTTAATGTTTCAGCTTTTGTATTAGAGCATTTGGATCTTTCCCGCATTGAATTCACGAAGCGATACGTAATTGGGCACAACTGCATTGATTTGGAGCTGTTCTTACTTCTACTGCACCATAGCAAGCGGACACCTTCAAGGAGAGAGATCTTCATGCAGTTGCAGCAGGAGGAGTATTCCGAAGTACTTACTGTGACAGTATTGCAATTACGCACAAAGCTTTTCAGGTTTTTGTAATGCTTAATTTGAATCTGGTTTATTTCTAGTGATGATGCCATGGTCTCTTTAGTGCAACGGTTTTCAGCAGTGGGCCTTCACCAACACAGCATCAGAGAATGCTATGTGTTTGCTCCTCAGGATCACCACACGTTTATTCTTGTTAAGATCGCTAACCGTATTTACCCCTTTCAGATCTTTCTTTCTGTTTACTCATTTTCAGAGCGGCATATGTTGTTAGAACCTTCCTGATCTCTCCATGTGTTTATCCCTTTGAGTTTGCTCCATGTACACATTCTATCGGTCAATATGGAACAATAACTGGGCTCTCCATCACTGTAAATGGACGCTTTATTCGGACAGGGAAGAAGTTGAACTTCTTTAACCTTACATCAATTTGAATAATCCCACTTCACTAATACATCCAATAAACTATTCCCAACCACCCGTAAGCCACCCCCTCACATTAAACGGCCCTCAATTGCAACAATTCACCATTCAGCTACACTCGTTTCTTCTCACTCATATCCTTCAACACTTGAACCTAGCTGCCCCAATCTGCTTCCTGTGCTAAGGTCCCCCCGTCGCCAGCAAGGCCTCAAACTCTTCTGAGCTCAATGTATGAGCCTTGTGTCTACCTGCCCTAATAAGTGCCAAATAAATCCAACCACTCCCTATAATTCTTGCAAAATATAATGCCTAGCAAAGTGACCATGAAACCTACAGTAATCATAAAGTAACAGGAAAAGGTGCCGCTCGTAGTCTTGGACTGTTGAAGGTCCCAGCAGTTTCTGATCACGCCTGGGGCTCTCCTCATTACACTCTGCCTATCTGGAACTTGGAGCTGACTTTTGGGGCTGATTGCTGCGAGGTGGTGCACGGAGCGGGACTGCGAGTCCCAGCAGTCTCTGCGGCGCTCTATTGGCTGCACCTGGTGACTCTTCCCGCCCCCGCCTCCCAGGACCTTTATCACGACTCGCGGCCCCCGCTTCGCAGGAGCCGCTCGTAGTCGTGGAGTGTTGAAGGTCCCAGCAGTTTCTGATCACGCCTGGGGCTCTCCTCATTACACTCTGCCTACCTGGAACTTGGAGCTGACTTTTGGGGCAGATTGCTGCGAGGTGGTGCACGGAGCGGGACTGCGAGTCCCAGCAGTCTCTGCGGCGCTCTATTGGCCGCACCTGGTGACTCTTCCCGCCCCCGGCTTCCTCTATTTAATTACGGCCAAACCCGCGTTACGCGCGCGGGCAGCGCCGGGCGAAGCCCGGGCCCGTTTAAGCCCGTTGTAGACCGTGCAAGACCGGACCAGGCCCCCCCTCTAAGCCTGCCTACTATACTATGCGCCCAATGAACAGTATGTACGCTCCACACTTGTAGTGACATATATTGAATTTGCTCTTTATATAATATAAGTGTTAGCTTGGGATTGTATTCTGTGCTTATCTGAGTATCATGAGTACTCGAGGAAGTAGGAGCAAAACAGCTGCAGAAGGGGGGCATATAGTAGGTCCCATAGACAATTTTCTTATAAGAGCAAACTCCCTCATAGATCAAAGTAATTCCGACCTGGAGCGCAGAGTATCCCAAGACTTAGCCTTGGCTTTGGCAAAAAGATCTTCCCTGGGCCACCTTGCGACTGCCAGAACCCCTGAGCAGGTCAGTAAACCCCCCCCGATTGAAGTTTGTGCTGATGTACATAGCCTACCAAATGTGGTGGACTTATTAGCATCAGAACTTCTGTCTGACTCCCAAATAAGTCTGGAATTGGAAAGAACTCCAGATTTATCCATACATACCACACCAGAGGTAACAAGACAGCTGAGGGGAAAGAGGGAGGGCGCTGTGAGGGAAAAAAAGGGACAAACGGAAAACTACAAAGGCTAAGAAGACATATGAGTTACCTAAAAACAAAGGGGAGAATTCAAACCTAACTGCACAGAAGGGGGGGGAAAAACAGGAATATTGAGCTACCACATCCTGTAACAAGCGAGTACTTGGGAAATGAAAGCGCTGAGGCTTTAAGTAATATGGTAGGGGGAAAAAACGATAAAGTGGTAGATAATCAATTTCTAATAAAAATGGGAGAGTTATTCAAATCTTATCTCTCCCCGATAGAAATTAGATTACAGCATATTGAAAAACATCGAGCTGAATTAATTACCCCCTTAAAAAAAGGGGGCGCTAGGTGGCGCACTTGTGAATGGAAGCCTCTTTGTAAGGCTCCCACATCCTGGCGACGATTATCCGATAATCGATCCTGATATCCGCGACTGATTGGGCTGAAATCGCCCTCACCTACTCAGGGAACCACGCGGCAGCTCCGGTGAAAATTTGGTGCTGATCGACTGCTGTATGAGGCCGGGGGAGGCATTCCTGTGCTTAACGACGCTTACTGCCGGAGGCTTCAGCACACCCGGCCGGCCTGCCTGCGGACGCGAGGTCGGGGATCTGCAGACGCTAACTGGGCCCTGAAAGGCGCGAAATCCTCGGAGGGCTGCAGAAAACGGGCGGCGAAGGACAGCGGATCCGGTCTTCATCTCACAGGAGAGCACTGACTGCGGAGAAGGGGATATCCTGGCCCTACTATTCCCCGAGGTACTTTTCATGCTTTGTTCGCCCCCCTGCTGGCCCGCCTCAGCCTGGCTCTGCGGAACACGTCCACTGCCCTGCTTTCTCCCCACCAAGAGCGACGGCCATTTCGGGGAAGGGGCCCTGCTGCCATTGGACCCTTCGGACACCCCGCTCTCCTTACCTCCGGAGCCTAGGCCACCCTGCTGGACACACACATAGCACGAGAGTGGAGAATAACAGAGGCATTACTACCGGCAGGGAGGCCCGCTGAGCTGTCCATTAAACCTCATCCTGCGCCTACTTGTGTGCATTGGAGGGCGAGGACTGCTGACGGGGGGCCGGGGGCTGCAGACAATTATAGTAGCATACCCTCCCAGCCTGTCATCGCGTGGGATATACGCACACAACACTATTCACTAAAGGGATATTGGCCTGCATCATCCTTTGGGGCGAGTGTGACTGGGGGGTGCCTAGACGCATCACGTAACTGCGGGGCCTGCTCCCTCAGACCTGGAGACCCTGCGCTCATATATATACATTACGTCTGGGGAATCTGCCTCACACCTCCGCCTGGCATACGCCCCTGCGCGGCGAACATCTGCCCTACGACAGCTGAAACTTTGGTGGAGTGCTCATAAGAGTTGTACAGAGGGCCGGCTGTACCGTTGCTCTCCCGGAAGACTGCCAGGTCTAACACCGAGAGAAGAGCTGAGACCAGGGACGACGACAAACGCCCGCCCGTGCCTGCTACCTGCTCCCCCCCCCCCACCCCCCCTATTTTCGCAAGTGCCGCTCTATACCGGAATACGACTGGAAGGAGAGGACTCCTCGGTCAGCCTTGCTGGACAGTGGGATTACACAGGCGCAACGACACTTGCTATCCTCCATTTCACAATCTGGTACACCCGCTACTACTATACTGCGAAGATGGGTCGGCCCGACACGCGGCAACCAAAACTCACGTTCGCCGCCGCAAAGAAGACGAATCGCACTAGCCCGGAAACTCAGAGACAGATAGAAGCTAACAATCCCCCAGATACCCAGGCGACTACCTCCACGGATACCCAGGAACTCCTTCGTGAGATGCGCCAGGGATTCGCGACTATCGCGGACAAGGTGGACAGAATGTCGTCCCGTATGGATGCTGTAGTCCACAAATTGGAGGTCCATGAGGGTAGGTTGACGGAGGTGGAACAGCGGGTGTCGGACGTCGAGGACACCTCAGGACAGCATACAACACGACTTGCACGAATGGATAACTCATTGCGAACCATAGCGGCTAAGAATGAGGATTTGGAAGCTAGGAGCCGGCGTAATAACATACGCATAGTGGGAATTCCGGAGTCCACCAACGTGGGTAAAATGGAGGAATATGTGGAACGACTATTGATGACTGCAGTGGGATCGGAAGCGTTCTCCCCCCAGTTTATAGTGGAGAGGGCACACAGGTCCCTGGGACCGGTACCCAAACCGGGCATGAAGCCGAGGCCTATCATAGCCCGTCTGTTAAACTATAGGGATAGAGACGCGGCGTTGCGGGCAGCTCGCTCCTCCAAAAAGCTCGTCTGTGATGGTAATGAATTCACAATCTATCCTGACTTCACGCCCATGGTGCAGGAAGAGCGGCGCAAGTTTTTGGATGTTAAAGCAAAGCTTCGTACCCTGCAAATTGACTACGCATTACTGTATCCGGCTAGACTGCGAATTACTTATCAAGCGCGCCAAAAGTTTTTCACGAACCCGCAACAAGTTGAGGACTTCATTAAGCAAGTGAAGCGTTCAGCGCACCAGCATCGAGAAGAGGCGGATGAACTTGATCGCAGAAACGAACAACTAGAAGTTGATGAACAATGACCTTACTGATATTGCACCATTGATCGTCACTGTGGCTCCTGTATGTGAGTACTGATGTGGGATTCACAGGGCGGTGGGGGCTGTGGTCGCGGCCCTCCATTGTTCCCCTTACCTACAAGATGAACGAGGACTAAGACCTGAGAATCGCTGAAGCTGAACTGCGTCGCCAGGTACCCCCCTCTCTCCTTCTAACTAGGGGAGGTCAGCCACTGGCAGCTGAGGGAGAAAGGGGGTTGTTGTGTCGCCACCTAGAATGGTCCCTAACGGGTATTACCCATGCTGTTGTTGTTGTTGTAGTAGGGAGTGTTATCATCCCTGTTTGTCGAGGGAATCGGGGTGGGGAAGGGAGGGAGAGGGCATTGGCATGTTGGGGTTGCCTCTGTGGGAGGAGGGGGGAGATAGGAGGAATGTTTGGTTGGTACGTGAACTGTATTGTATGCAGGTGCGATACACGAGGAAAATGCCATAGTTATATACTTGAGGAACGTGAGATGGTTTATTGCTCGAGATACATTGCAGTGGTGGAGGGCGCACCGCTTTTATTTCAAGCGAAGCCGAACATACCGATACCGGTGCGGGAACTGTTAACCGATGTAATTTCCTATCCTGGAATGTGCGAGGGCTGAAAGATGCACGTAAGCGTAGACAATTGTTGGCGTATTGGGATAGACATGATGTGCAGGTGGTCATGCTACAGGAGACTCATATTCCCCCTTCATCTGATTCTACATTTGGCGCGAGATGGGCAGGCGTGAGGTTTTTTTCAAACTACTCCTCATATGCTAGGGGCACCGCCATTCTTGTACATAGAGCTCTCCCATTCACGCTGCAGGGGCAACGAACTGATAAAGAGGGAAGATATGTCATTATCTGGGGGAGATTGGGCGGGGAGACGATTACCATTGCCAATTGTTACGCTCCTAATGTTGATGACCCCCAGTTCTTCATCCGGCTCTGGGGAGGTATAATGGATGTGGGCTCCAGGTATCTGATCTGGGGTGGGGACTTTAATGTAGCCATACACCCTAGCTTGGACAGAGCAGATGGATGCTCAACATACCACATGAAGGCGAGAGATTCCCTCGAGGGGATAGTTGATGAGGGTGGATTGATTGATAGCTGGAGACATTTACATCCTGGCTTGCTGAAGGGCACACACTTTACATCCTACACGGGCACATGGGCTAGAATTGACTACATCTTTGTGTCCCTGAATCTGGCCCCGAACATTCTACTTTCGCAACATTTACCTAGAACACATTCCGATCACTGCCCTGTTCTCATGTCTTTAGATATGCCTGGTTTTCACAAACCACGCCCGCCTTGGCGACTACACCCCAGCATCCTGATCGATACTGTCTTCTGCGAAGAACTCAGGACCGACATAGAAGAATACTTTCCCCGAAACAAGGATACGGTGGATAGCGTAGAAACAGTGTGGGAGGCATTTAAGGTTACGGTGCGGGGGTGGTGTATTTCTAAAAGCTCTGGGGTATTAAGGGATATACAGCGAACACTGTGCAGGCTGGAGGAAGAACTGAAGGCTTTAGAGAACTGCATGTCACAGGGGATTGATGGGGAGGCGCAGAGCGCATTCAGGACCAAGCTGTCGGAATACGAAGCGGAGGCGCAGAGAGAGGTACGATTCAAAGGGAAATACTGGCGAGCCCGTGCTTATAATGAGGGAGGGAGACCGGGTAGAGCGCTATCCATGGCAGTGAAGATGGCACGAGGTTCGAACACTATTTTGGAGCTCACCACAGCAGATGGGGAGGTACACAGAGATAATGCTGGTATTCTCAATACACTCCAGGCACACTATGCACAATTGTATACATCGAGAACGGCTGAGGAGTTAGACCTGGATAGCTATATGGGGGATATAGCACTTTGCTGGATAAGCGATGTCCACAGACGGTTCCTGGGGACACCACTGGAGCTGGACGAGGTGCGGGATGCAATTATGTCCTTGAGCAATGGGAAAGCACCAGGTCATGATGGTCTCCCCGCGGAGTTTTATAAATGCTACGTGGAGATCATGGCACCGGTGCTAAGGGAGGTATTTACTGATGCGATGGAAGTGGGAATACTCCCGAGGTCTATGCGAGAGGTAATCATCACATCATTACTTAAACCTGGGAAAAATGCAGCACAATGTGACTCGTATCGCCCACTGTCGCTATTGAATTGCGACGTAAAAATTCTGGCGAAAGTGCTCGCGACCAGGCTCTCCTTACTTATGACCACGATTATCTTACCAGATCAATCTGGTTTTGTCCCCACGAGATCAACCTCACACAACCTCCGCACAGTCTTCTCCCTGATACAAACGGTTCACCCTGAGATCCCCCTTGCCGGAGTCTTTTTGGACGCCTCAAAAGCATTTGATTCTGTGGAGTGGGGATTCCTCTTCGCGGTCTTGCAGAGGATGGGGTTCCCCCTATCTTTGTGGATTGGGTACGGCTACTCTACACGTCTCCAACTGCACGAGTGCTTGTGAATGGTCAACTGACTACCGCTTTCGCGATAACGAGGGGGACCCGGCAGGGTTGTCCCCTCTCCCCATTACTGTTCGCGGTAGCGATAGAACCGCTGGCCTGTCGAATTCGCCAACTCCACAAACCCAGCGCCTTTAATTGTCATCAACGACAACTCTCGACCTCGTTGTACGCCGACGTTGTTACTCTTTACGTTAAGGATCCCCGATCTAATCTAAATGCGCTCCTGCGGGAGTTCGTTGCTTTCGGGGGCCTTTCCGGTGTCTCTATTAACTGGAGCAAATCCCAGCTGTTCCCTCTGACGCCGGCTGTCTCCGAATTCCCATTAGATTACCCGCTTCAGTGGTGTACCTCGGAACTGCGCTATCTGGGGATACAAATATCGAGAGACAAAGGAGACACATTGCGGATGAACTACGGAGTAGCCATCACCAAGTTGACGGACTCGGTGACGCGCTGGATCAAACTACCCCTGTCTATGGCGGAGAGAATTTCCCTCATAAAAATGGTGGTCTTGCCGCGCTTCCTATACCTGTTCCTCAATATTCCCTATCACCCAGGTGCATTCTTTTTTAAAACCTTACGCTCTGAACTTATTCGTCTGGTGTGGGGGGGAAAGCAGGCAAGGCTCCGATGGGCGGTAATGACACAGCCCTACCGGGTGGGTGGCTTCGATGTCCCAGACTTCGAGGTGTACTATCTGAGTGCTCAGGCACACTACCTCTATCATTGGTTACGGCCTACTGCTTTCATGCCACAGGTGGCAGCGGAGGATTGGATAGCACACCCGCTGCCACTGGTTGGAGTGGTGCATGCCCCCACTACCGCACTGGAGATGCACTCCAACACAGTGTCCTGTACGATGGAGGCATGGCATAAAATAGGGAAACGACTACAAACCCCGTTATTATATACGGCACGTATGCCACTATCCTATCATCCACAGATGACGCTCCTTCAAGAGGTAGGATTCCAACGAATGTGCAGAAGGTTAAAAATAGGGGTGTGGGGGGATCTGTTCCGCGATGGAAAGTTCCGATCTCGAGATGACTTCTTCGGAGACTGCGCACATAACCCTCTAGAGCTATTTTATTACCTACGGCTCAGAGAAGGTCTGAGAACCTTATTACCTAATTATCCTCATGAACCCCCTAGTGTAGCCCCGCTTACAATAGTGTTGAACAGCTCTGATGGAGCACATCTAGTATCCAAATTATATAAATGCATACGAGAGGAGCTGCCGGTAGCGGAGAGCACGGCTAGGGCGCACTGGACATCGGACTTTGGTAGTGATATCACAGAGGCACAATGGGAGTACTGTTGTGACTTGTCGGGAGAGGTAATGTCTAGCTGTCGCCTTAAAATCATACATTACAAGTTCCTCCATAGGTTGTACTACACTCCTGCCAGGAAGTTTCGATTCGGTCTGGCCGAGTCGGACAGGTGTGAGCGATGTGGACAGGAAGGGGCGGACTTCTTCCATTTAGCATGGACTTGCTCGCAAGTACAGGATTATTGGTCGAGGGTCTGCGAGGGTGTCTCCTACATGATAGGTGCTGCGTTGACCCTAGATCCGATGGTGTTCCTACTAGGCTATACTGCACAGATAGCGCAGACGGTTAGGAAGTATACTAATGTGGCGCTGCTATTGGCGAGGAGACACCTGGCATGTAGGTGGGGAAGGGGCCGAGCTCCTAAATTTAAAGATTGGTTGCATGACATGTTGTACTGTCAGGAACAGTATGGAGTGTTTTCGGAACTGTTGCCTCTAAACTCGAGACCGGCGGATATATGGGGTCCTCTACAGAATTACCTTCTCGCCACAGCATCGCAAGGGGAGGGAGACACTGACACTGGAGACACACCACAGACGATTTAGCTGGCTTGCTCTCATATACCATTTCTTGAACTGGGATAGAAGGGATGGAATGAGGGATACTTGTACTGTTATTGGTAGGTCGGATGTGGGGACTACGTTCTGGAAACTGCGTATTGATTGAATGACCATATAACTCCGATGGTGTGCTGACCGCCTAAATCTCTGCTCATTAAGAAATGCCCAGTGCCAGACCGTACACCTTGGCCACCCTAATGTATCATATCCTTGTCACCTCTCCCTGGATAGGAGTTCCTCACAGTTTATATGGTGTATCTTGGCACTCCTCCCCTGATTTCCATTATGCTGCTATGATCTGTCAATTACGCTATGCCATGTGATGTCTTATCAACGAATCCTCCTATGCTGACCCCCACAACTAAGACATGCTATAAATGTATTGCTACTGTATTACATCTCTGATGGTGGACCCTGTTTACACTCTCTGGATCCGAGACTCATGTACCTCCAAATACAACGATATATGTGTATCGCTGCCGGCCATATATGGTTGTAGGCACACTGCTGTGTATGACTGCTTGAATGTTAATAAAAGTTTATAACCCCCCAAAAAAATAAAAAAAAATAAAAAATTTACCCCCTTAAAAAGAAAAAAACCATTAACTTCTGGGACACCAAAGACCGGGGGCAATAAACCATTTACTAACAAATCAGCGGGCCCACAAGTAACAAAAATCGCGGCAGCAGGGTTAAGTGTAACATCAAAAACTCCTGCAGCAGCAGAGAAGAAAACTATAGATAACCCCAAAGAATCCACTGCGCAGGTCAGGTTGGTTAGTAATACCCCCAAGGTATCTGCAACAGATGCTAATAGGGATTCTCATAGGGGAGCTTCCAATAGTAGACTCACTGTTAATCTCCCCCCCCCCGAGGCTAGCCCCTATGTCGTGGTGATGACTGGCACCCCAGAGCTGTTAAACACCACAGAGGAACCTACCTGGGCACTAAAGAATAAAGTCCAATATTGGCTTAATAAGAATCGTCCATTACCACTCTATTGGCCGAGTAAGATCCTAATGGTTCGCAGGGCTCCTTGGGTGGGGCATGAAGGGAAATCAATTCAGGGCGACTGCGTTATAGTCAATTTTAAGGATCCACGCACGGTGAATCACATTTGTTCATGGGGTCCCAAGATAACAACGAAGGTATAGATACAAAACGACTTTCTTTTTTCTATCCTCCTGGGTCCCATAATGATTTAGTCAATAAAGAAAACTGGCATAGAGTAGGCCACCGTGATTCAAGAAGAGAGTGGGAGGACTGGGGAGGTAATCCCACTAGATACCCTATTAGGGAGGAATGGGGAGGAAACTCCATCAGATATCCCACTAGGGAGTCATTTTTCAGGGATACCTGGAGAGGAATCCCAACTAAGAACAGGAATAGCAGTCTGGTGATGGTAGATTGACCACCAACGTCAAATGGGCCTTTGATTGGGGTTCGGGTGCATGCTGACTGCATCTCATCACAGGGTGGGAGAGCCGATAACAGACAGGTAGAATTGGTCCCTTGGGTTGCAGACACTGGCTTAATGGTAGCAATTCCGAGTGTGAGTCATGAGACCCAGTTGAAAGCTACAATACCTCTGGGGGAAGCAGACAGTCTGGCTGAGGGTTACCCCTTCCGCCTGATTTCATGGAGTATAGCTGGTCTCTCACGGAGGTTAGATGATCCGGTATGGTTAAAATTTGTCGATTCCTTTGACATAATCTGCCTCCAGGAGACTTGGAGCAGAGGGAATCTTGACCTGGATGGATATCAAACCTTCAATGTTCATGCTGAACCCTCACATGCTGGAAAAGCAAAGGGCGGTCTCATGACAGCTATCTCAGTAAAGCATAACAGGATAAAAACCGTTACACTGGTGGAATCTCCCTGGTACCAACTGCTTGTGATTAAGGACTTATTTCTAGTGCCTTTGCTTTTAATAAATTGGTACTATAACATATTCGATACCCATGTTACAGTGGTCATTGAAAAAATACAGGACGAGATTGTTAAAGTAACCAACACTATATTTCCTCTTTTTATTATGTGGGTAGGTGATTTTAATTGTAGATTGTGTAAATTTAGCGGTTCCAGAGTTTGTGGCCTAGTAGATCTAAGTGATCAGCCACTTGCACATTTTAAGCTCTCAAAACAAGGAGAGGCTTTAAATAATATCATAATAACTAATAACCTTTGTGCCCTGGATATGCCTAACTTTTCAAGACCTTTGAGTATCCCTACTTTTCATGGTACGGGAGGTCAGATGAGTACAATCGATTTTGCTTTGGTCTCCAGAAAATATATTCATCTTATTAATGATTTTCAGATTGAGGCAAATCCAGCTGGTGACCATAACCCCTTAATTCTGAGTCTGAGTTCAGTTTTAAAGAGAGCACAGACTGTGGACCATCAAATTAAATTTAGTCAAAATCAGGGGGTCACCCTAAAGTGGGATAAGGTAGATGCAAGTCATCTAGAGGTGGTGATCTTTAAAACAAACAAACAAAGGTTAGATGCTTGTTTAACCCCCTCGAATGAGCCAGACTTAATAATTAAGAACTTCGAGGCTCTCCTAGGTAATGTGGCCTCTTACCTCCTAAAAATTGTGGGAGGGAAAAAGGGAAATACCTGCAAATGGTTTGACGCAGCATGTTCTAGAGCACAATCTAGATTAACGAAGGCACTACATCAAGTCCCACGGGATAGGGAGCTGGTCAGAAGGGCAAGGAAAATCTACAGAGATGCTAATATTGAGCGTAAACAAGATATAAAGAAAAAGGCATGGGATGATTTAGGCAAAGCCTCAGAACTAAAGGACAGTCGACTCTTTTGGGAGGTAATAAACTGCCCTTTTTTAAGATGTGAAGAAAAGGACACCATACAGGTCAATATCCCAGGGGACACCTGGGAAGCACATTATGGGAATATTTTTAATCCAAAAGAGGCGCCCCTGCCAACTGTCAATGAGGGGATCTGTGACTATAATTTGGAGTCAGCGAATACGCTTAGCCTCTCACTGACTCTTTCTGAGATAGAGGCCGCACTAAGAAAAGGCACCCCATTAAAGGCCCCAGGACCGGACTCAGTCCCTTTGGACCTTTTTAAACATAACATAGAGGTGTGGGCACCACTCTTATTACTTTTGTTTAGAGCAGTTGTGGTAGGACGCATTCCAACTTCATGGCAGGAGGCGGTAGTCAACTGGTATTATTGTTGACTCCCAATATGGGTTTAGGCGGGGAAAAGGCACTACCGAGCAGTGCCTAAATCTGGCACTAATTATGGGTAAGTACATGAGGGCTAAGCGTGGTTGTATTCACTTGGCCTTCATGGACTTATCCAGTGCCTTTGATACTGTATGTAGAAATAAATTGTGGCAAATGATGGAGTCTATGGGGTTTGAAGAGTCGTTGGTTACTCTCCTCCGCAGACTACATGCTGCCACAACAGTAAGGATCAGATTTGGCCCCGCCGGGGAAAAGACAAAGTCTATACTATCGACAGAAGGTGTTCGCCAGGGGTGTATGTTGGTCCCTTTCTTGTTCCTGATGTACACCAATGGCCTGGAAGCCTTTTTGTTAGAAAGCGGTGCAGACTTTCCCCAGGTTAATGGTAAACGGATACCGATGTTCTCTTATGCAGATGACACGGTTCTAATGACCCTAACTGCCAACAGCATGCAAACCTGTTTGAATGCTTTTGAAACTTTCATGCAAGGATTAGACCTAAGGGTCAACTTCACAAAGTCCTTCACCATGGTTTGCGGCCCAAAAGGGGTAAAATCTCGCAGGCTTATGGTGAAGGACTCAATTATTGTGAAACTTGATAATTTTAATTACCTGGGGAATTTATTTAATAAAACTTTGAGCTGGGATCCTCTAATATCAGCCCGTGTGCAAAAGGTTACCCAATCCATGGAGGCTATCTTCCGTTTTTCAAGTAAATTGGGCCAGAAGCCGGTTGCAGATTTAAAATCTTTATATAAAGCAAAGTGTATCCCTGTTGCAACATACGGCGCGGGCGTGTGGGGTACACAATCTTGTAACAAAATCCAAATCATGGAAAATAAGTTTATAAAGCGCCTTTTATCTGTCCCATCTGGTACCTCAAACACCTTCTGCCATACTGAGGTGGGTCTTGAGTTTGTGAGTGACCTTATCCATGTCTCCCCCTTGCTACTTTGGAGCAAGGTTTGAAGTTCTGATGAATTGAAACTCACAAAGGAAATATTACTAGATTGCCTCAAGCTTGAGTATTTTGCAAAGATCCCATGGATTTTATATGTCAGGGAAACCTTTTACAAGATACGCTTGGGTCATATCTTCCTAAATGTTGAAAATGTTGGTAGTGAGACAAAGCTAATAATTAAGGAGGCCTATCGCACCAGGTTGGGCATGCTGAGGAATAGTGAGAGCGTGGTATATTACAGGGGAAGGTTGCAGCAGCAGCCTTACCTTGCATATATTGCGCATACCCAATGGCTTTTTTATTTGACCAGGTTTCGCCTTAATACACTGCATTTTCTATTTGCCTTCCCAAGGCAAGTGGGGTGGTGTGAGAGACTACCCCCTTGCTCCTGTAATAACAAAGTTTCACAAAACACCGTGCATCTTGTTCTTTTTTGTACCTTGTACAATGATCCAAGAAATCGATTTATCAGGCCTGTTTTGTTAACTCTTGGATCCCGTTGTTATTACAAAGAGGGATATGAATATTTACTCTCACTATCAACTCCAGCCATTTGTAGTGCTGTCCTTAATTTTATTAGAGTGGCGCTCACCATCAGAAATCGATATTGACTGTCACCATGGAATATTTGTTGATCTATACCCATGTGATCAGTATGCAGATTGGTATCCATATCGATTGCATCTGCACTTTTAAAACTCTCTTTTTAATATATGTGACCTTTTAATTTACATGTATCCCAAATGTATTGTAATCAATCTATGGTAATATAATATGCTCATGGATGTCAACATAACTGTATTGTCCTTTTTTAGGTTTTGCCTAGCAATGCGTACGAAGTACGCATGCGCTAGCAAAACCTCTTGAGTTCTATGTCGGGTGATGACCCGCCTCTGTCTATCATTGGCTAGCTCCATAAATGGAGGCTAGCCATTGGGAGACAGAGGCTGTCAATCGCGCTTTCTCTTGAAAACGCGATTCGGGGGCGTTTCTGGTGCTTTTTTTAAGCCCCGCCCCTTTGTCCCGGGCCGCGCTGCGATTGGCTGCCGGCCCGGGACACCCCTGTGACGTCATTCCCGGGCCGCGCTGTGATTGGCTGCCGGCCCGGGACACCCCCGTGACGTCAGCCAATCACAGCGCGGCCCGGGACCTGACTTGTTTTTTTTAGCCGTCTCTCTCCCGCCCGCCCACTGTCCGTGTTCGATGCCTTCGGGTAAAGTCCGCCTCCTGGGAGCAGTCCGGTGAGTTTTAAAGTTCTCCGTGTCCCTCCTCCCGCCGTCCCCCCTCCCGCTCTCCGTGTGGTCTTGTCTTCCTCCCGGAGCCTGGTAATGAAAGCCTAAGCAGTCCGGTGAGTTTTAAAGTTCTCCGTGTCCCCCTCCCGCCGTCCCCCCTCCCGCTCTCCCCCCTCGTGGTCGCACTTTGATTCCAGCAATGTAAATAGGGGGCTTGGCTGAGGACTATCCAAGGGGGCCTTATGGGCAGTAATTTAGATTGGTGCAGTTTGGATTAGACGAGTGCCTGGTCTGCGGCTGAATTGAAAGTATCTCAAATGAGAGGGGTATGGATGACAGGGGTATGGCTGAGAATGTAGCAGCGATTCAAAGGAGATGTTTGTAATTTAATTAAGTGCTGGTTACAGGAGAAGGATAAATGCGATTGTGGTTCAGCTGAGAGTGCTTTACATGAGTGTGACTTGGCCGAGAGTGGCTTCGATGAGTGCAGTTTGGGTTAGATGAGCAGTGGTTCGGAGGAACGGGATTGAGGTGTGACTGAGAGTTGTTTACATGAGTGCTGTTTAGTTACACGCAACCTCCGATCTTCACCCCCGCCACGGCGCCTCAGATGTGGTGCTGACATCACATTCCTCCAAGCGCATACCTGGCCCGTGCCTCCGGGGCACTGTTTTGGAGTTGAGCTCTGGCCCAGTTAGATTTCTGTAATTGGCAGGGCTCGCCGGAGAATAGGAACAGAGAAGTCTTTAAATCAACACCACATTTCGGAATACTACTCCCTCTGTCCTCCTCCTCCGGCGCTGGCTTCAGCTCCGCCCCGGGCCGCAGGGATGGGGGCTGTGGGACCCCCGCACTCCCCCGTCTGAGAGCAGCTCTCCGAGTCTCTCTGTCTCTCTCATACACACGCCGTGCTCTGTCTTCTCTGTCTGCCTCGGTGTTTCTCCGTGGCTCACTCGTCCCCTCGCACTCTCTTAGTCTTAACCCTTCCCTCACCCTGTCTCTCTGTGGCCGCCCCTCTCCGCTCCTCTCCTTCGCCAAGGCCCTCCCGCTCCTCTTTTTTAATGCTTTTCTTATCTGTCTCTTTCTCCCCTCGGTGCCCCTCTCTCTCTTTCCCCGCCCTCCGCCACTCCCTCTCTGCCCGCCCCTCTCACCCTTGCGCTGTCGTTTTCCTTCTCTTCTTGTTGCTCGCTCTCCCTTCTTGCTCGCTGCCGCCTGTCTGCCCCTTCCTCACTGTCAGTCCTGGCGCTCTGCACACTCTCGCCTCCTTCGCCCCAACCGACCTCCTTCTCACTGTCCCTCACTCTCTTCCTAGTTCTCGGTTCCTGCCCCTCACACTGTGCCCTGCTGCCCGAGCACCGCAGGGAGCACAGACAGGCACGGCATGGGGGCATGACCGGATACTGCACGGGGCACGAACTGTCAGCATGGGGGCACGGACTGGCACAACACGGGGGCACGGACTGGCACCGCAGGGGGCACGGACCGGTACAGCATGGGGGCACGGACCGGTACAGCATGGGGGCACGGACAGGCACAGCAAGGGGCATGACCGGATACTGCACGGGGCACAGACCGGTACAGCATGGGAGCACAGACAGGCACAGCATGGGGGCATGGCCGGATACTGCGCGGGGCACGGACTGACACAGCATTCGGCCACGCACTGGCACAACACGGGACACGCACAGCATGGGGGCACAGACTGGCACAGCATGGGGCATGGCCAGGTACGGCACGGACTGGCAGAGCATGGGGCATAGAAAGACAGTGCACAGGGGCGTAGGCAGGCGCTGGATGGATTCATTATCAGGCAGTGCACAGTGGCATGTAAAGGCAGGGTACAGGGGGATAGACAGGCACTGCATTGATACATGCCAGGCACTGCATTGGCATGGAAAGGCAGTGCACAGGGCCGTGAGGAGGCACTGCAATGATACATTGTCAGGCAGAGCACAATAGCATGCGAAGGTAGTGCACAGGGGTGTGGGCAGGCAATGCATTGATACATTGTAAAGCTGTACACAATGGCATGTAAGGTCAGGGGCTAGACAGGCCCTGCATGTGCACAGCAACGTGGGCAGGCACTGCATTGAATCATCGTCAGTGCACAGGGCGTGAGCAGGCGCTGCATCGATACATTGCACACTAGAGTATTAAAGGGCTGCTGAGACCCAGAGATGCTGTTGTGACCAGGTTATGAAGGCACCTAGAAGGCCAGAGTCAAACAAGCAGACCGTGGGCACCCAAAAAATGCCATTGCAATAGAAAACTCGATCATAAATTGCTCTTACAATAGTGGAAAATCTGCCAGAATGGCGCATTTACCACCGCAGGAAAGGAGCATTGCGAGGGCCGTCCGTGCAACATGCAGTGAGAAAATACAAGCTCAGGAGTGTGTGAGTTTTTGCAAACATTTTCCAAACTGTTTGACCATCCTAGAAGTGGGCGGATGGATGAGTGGGCGGATGGATGAGTGGGCGGATGGATGAGTGGGCGGATGGATGAGTGGGCGGATGGATGAGTGGGCGGATGGATGAGTGGGCGGATGGATGAGTGGGCGGATGGATGAGTGGGCGGATGGATGAGTGGGCGGATGGATGAGTGGGCGGATGGATGAGTGGGCGGATGGATGAGTGGGCGGATGGATGAGTAGGTGGAAGGATGAGCGGATGGATGAGTGGGTGGATGGATGGATGAGTAGGTGGAAGGATGAGTGGATGGATGAGTAGGTGGAAGGATGAGCAGATGGATGAGTGAGAGGATGGATGAGCGGGTGGAAGGATGAGCAGATTGATGAGTGGGCGGATGGATGTGTGAGCGGATGGATGAATAGGTGGAAGGATGAGTGGATGGATGAGTAGGTGGGCAGCTGGAGGGAGGGACGAGGGAGCGGATGTATGATGAGGTCGGCGGGCACCTGCTTTGATAGATGAGTGGGTACCGGAATGGTCAAGTGGGCAGCTGGGTGGGTGAATGAAGAGATTGGCAAGCGCATGCGTAGATAGATGAGCGGGTGGATCAGTGGCTGGGTGTTCAGATGGGTTAGATGAGTGGTTGAATTTGCTATTGTAAATGACAATGCCATTTATGTTAAAAAAAACATAAATAAAAATAATGTCAAGAGCAATGCCAATAGCTCTAACTTTAACAAAGGCAAAACCATTGCATTGTAAATGCTTGTTAATATCTGTAATGTGTGATGTTTCTTTTAAATTTGTTTATACTTTTATGATTCCGATTTTGTGAATCGAAATAAAGTTTATTGACCTTGTAACAGGAAAACCCCAATATCCCACCCGAATTTCAGCAGCTAATTGTGGCTAGACACAAACACAGGGAGGGGGGCACACACCTTTGCCTTCCTAATGGGACCACAGTGCACCTCAAATGTCGCCTCCGACTGTCTCCAACTGTTACTTTTACCCTGCCCACGTTACTTGAGTTAACCAATCAAGGACCGACTGAGCCCTAAATTGTCCCACGTACTAAAGCCCCCTGGGGAAGGGCAGGTACACCGTGCAGGCTGCCGGACCCCGGTGCCACTTTGATTATTCCCAATGTCCCATTGAGATAGATTCAAATGTACATCTCCTTGAGGTGGTCCCGTTGTCCCATTTTGAGATTGATTCTTCTTTTTATCACTTTGATATCTCACAAGTTTACCCTCTTATGTCTCCTCCTGTGTTTGCTTTTTTGTTTTCCCTATTTTGTTTACCTCTTTGAGATAACTCCCAGTATTTACTCCTTTGAGTACCCTTTGAGAGCTCCCAGTTTTTGCCCTTGTGAGACAGCGCCCGCTATACATGCCCGTACGAGGCCCTGCCTGCTGAGATTGCCACTTTGAGATAATCCGCTGTGTTTGCCCCTTTGCGATAGCCCCCCCATAGACGAGCTGATGCAAGTACCTGCGTTGCCGATCACTTCGTATAGATTTGTAGAATGGGCACTGCTCTGTATAACCATCTGCTGTCTCAAATTGCATCAGCTCGTCCTTTTGGACCGCTGGAGGATCGTAAGCACTATTTTGCTGCACATGTTTGGGACCTCCTTGGAGTACCTAAGCTATTCACTAGCTAATTTCTTGATGTCGAGTATATAATTTTAACGTATTTGACTACATTTCTCAAGTCATCTGTGTAATCCTTTAAGGGTCATTCAGCATACAAATCTACCGTCCTGAAGATGGTCTAACAGATGGCTTCACTACCTAGACCAAAACGTTGACAATTACACCTATTTTCTTTGTGAATTGTTTCACTAAAGGTTTTGCTTTCTGTTTAATCAGTCACAATTTCCTTTTGTATATATTGTTTGAAATAGGTGTCCACATCGGTGGTAATGAGATGCTCATAACAACAAGTGATCTTAAATCTCACTCACTGTGTTGGTGTATGTTTATATATGTAACATTTGTTTGTACCCTTCAAGAAGTTCTTTATTATAAATTTATGTTTCAAAAATGTTATACCCTTGTGAAATAATCTCTGGCGGATTTCTTCAAGTTTGAATAAGTCAATTTAACTTCTGAAATAACGTGATGTGAGCTACTGATTAGAGCTTACAAGCAATGTTTGCGTATAAGTATTAGATTGAGTAAAGAGAAAAAATCCCTTGCAGGTATCTTTACCCGCTAATGTACTAATTATCCAAGCCTCCAAGGGTCTATTGGGTCTCCCACTCCTTTTCTTAATAGTAATATTGTGACGTGGGTGTATGTAGGGACCGGAGACTTTTTCTAGTGAGATATGGTTTTATTTTTAACAATGACTTCTTGTGGAGTGACGTAAGTCTTTCACGGGCAAACTCAGCAGGCTCCATGATAGCAGGTTCCCTCCCAGGGTTGGTTTCTGGTGTTTGAATCCTCTTTGTTCAGTACTTCATTCGTCTGGAGCCTTGGTTTTTCTCCCCACCGGCCAGGTATGCAACAAAAGAGACAGAGGAGAGACTGTTAGGACTCAAGGGATTTACCGAGTCACCGAAGGGGAACCGTGGAGTGAAGGGGACACCGCTGACAAGTGGTATGTACACTCTGAGAATATCAGGGGGGGGTTTGTGAGGAAGGACGCTAGTGAGGAGAGGGTGTATGGGGGAATGCAGGAAAAAACGGGAATGGGTAGGTTTATTTACACAAATGTTCAGGGCGGTAGCCAGACGTTTGCAGCACTACGGAGGAAAGTCTCCCCGCCCCCCACCCAGCTACGAATCGCTGCCGTATCTGTTTAAACCACACTCCTCCCTCGGGAGTGTGGCCCTGCGTTTCGCGGGGTCGTTGGCCTCCTGGCTCAACTTCCCTTTCGGCATGCTCACGTTTCCTCTCTCCGCTTCCGTCACCGTCTCCTGGCAGCCACACTCTATCTCCAAACTCCTCCGGGGTGCCGTCACACGCCGTCTTCTGGGCTTCCTGGACTTTCACCAATCAGACGGTCCTCGCGTCATGCGGGGTCACGGTTTCCTCACCAGCAAATGCCCAGTTAAAGGCAACTTCACCAAATTCTTCCTCCTGTGCTGTTAGCAATGGATCCGCCTCCCTCAACGCCGGCCGATTCCCGGGCTGCTACCAAGCCACCCCGAGACGCACCCACGGACCCTTCTGCTGCAACTCCTGCAAGTTCACCTGCCTCCGGACCTGCCCTACTCCAGCAACTACCAAGACCAAGACGAGCAACAGCAGCAGCCACCTGAAATGCATCCTGCTCAACACCCGCTCCGTCCACAGACACGCCGTCGAGCTCTGGAACCTGCTCGACACCACAGCCCCAGATGTCGCCTTCCTCACGGAAACCTGGATGAACGCCTCTTCAGCGCCCGACATCGCCATCGCCATCCCAGACGGCTACAAGATCATCCGAAGGGACCGCACCAACCACACCGGAGGAGGCCTCGCCATCATCCACAGGAACACCATCCGCATCACGACCAACACCGACGGCACCCTCGCACCCGCCGAGCACCTGCACTTCCAGCTCCACATCAACCCCAAGACCACCCTCAGAGGCACCCTCATCTACAGACCCCCGGGACAACGCACACAATTCAGCGAAGACATCGCCGACTTCATCAGCCCGCACGCCCTCTGCTCCGCTGACTACATCCTCCTCTGGGACCTCAACTTCCACCTGGAGAACAACAACGACCGCAACACCACCACTCTGCTGGACAACCTCGCAAACCTGGGACTCAAGCAGCTGGTCACCACCCCCACCCACCTCGCCGGACACACACTCGACCCCATCTTCTCATCCAGCAAGGACATCGCCTTCAGCCACGCCACCGGACTCCACTGGACGGACCACAGCTGCATCCACTTCAGCTTCGGAAGGACCACGATCCACCACCACCAGCAACAGATTGCACGCAGAAGCTGGAACAAGATCACAGCCGACCAGCTCGGACCTCCCTGAGCATGAACCCTCCCACCAGCACAACGAACCCAAGCCAGGCGGCCACCAACCTCACGAAGTGGATCAGCGACTGCGCAGACGACCTCGCCCCCCTGAGGACCCCGCCTAGCAGACCCGGCAGCAAGAAAGCCCCATGGTTCACCGACTAACTCAAGAGCTCCAAGAAGAACTGCCGAGCCCTAGAGAGAACCTGGCGCAGAGACCCAACTCCGGACAACATGGCTGCCCTCAAGCTCGCCACCCGAAAGCACCACCAACTCATCCACGCCACCAAGAAAACCGCATTCAAGGAACGACTGGACAACAACGCACACAACAGCAAGGAACTCTTCAACATCGTCAAAGAGCTCTCCAACCCCAACGCCGGAAACAACGACATCACCCCTTCGCAAGACCTCTGCAACTCCCTCGCCTCCTACTTCCACAACAAGATCGCGGACATACACAACAGCTTCAGCACCCAACCGACGCACGCCACGACCGAACCACCGCCCCCCACCACCACCCTACGCGCCTGGACTCCCATCAGCACCGAAGACACCGTCCGCACGATGAACTCCATCCACTCCGGATCTCCGACCGACCCCTGCCCTCACCACGTCTTCAACAAGGCCGACGCTGTCATCGCACCCCACCTGCGGGACATCATCAACCCCTCCTTCGACACCGCTACCTTCCCGGAGAGCTGGAAGCACGCCGAGCTCAGCGCCCTACTGAAGAAACCAACAGCGGACCCCACCGACCTCAAGAACTACCGCCCCATCTCGCTGCTCCCGTTTCCTGCAAAAGTCATCGAGAAGACCGTCAACAAGCAGCTGGCCGCCTTCCTCGAGACAAGCGGATCCCTCGACCCCTCGCAGTCCGGCTTCCGGGCCAACCACCGCACTGAGACCGCCCTGATCGCAGCTACCGATGACATCCGAGCTCTACTCGACAACGGAGAAACAGCGGCCCTCATCCTCCTAGACCTCTCCGCAGCCTTCGACACTGTCTGCCACCGTACCCTAGTACAGCGCCTCAGCAACGCCGGAGTCCAGGAGAAGGCACTGGAGTGGATCATCTCCTTCCTCGCCGGAAGGACACAGAGAGTCCGCCTCCCTCCGTTCAGATCTGAAGCCACCGAAGTCATCTGCGGCGTTCCTCAAGGCTCCTCACTCAGCCCAACCCTCTTCAACGTCTACATGAGCCCCCTCGCAGACATCCCACGCCAGCACAACCTCAACATCATCTCCTACGCCGACGACACCCAGCTGATCCTCTCCCTCACCAACGACCCCGCCACCGCCAGAGCCAACCTCCACGAAGGGATGAAAGAGGTAGCCGAATGGATGAAGAACAGCCGCCTGAAACTGAACTCGGACAAGACGGAAGTCCTCATCCTGGGATCCTCACCCTCCGCCTGGGACGACTCCTGGTGGCCCCCCGCCCTAGGCAGCGCACCCAAACCAACAGACCACGCACGCAACCTGGGCTTCATCCTGGACTCCTCCCTCTCCATGACCAGACAAGTCAACGCCGTCTCCTCGTTGCGCATGCTACGTAAGATCTTCCGGTGGATCCCCACCGAGACCAGGAAGACTGTCACCCAGGCCCTCGTCACCAGCCGTCTGGACTACGGCAACTCCCTCTACGCCGGAACCACCGCCAAACTCCAGAAGAGACTCCAGCGGATCCAGAACGCCTCAGCACGACTCATCCTGGACATCCCCCACCGCAGCCACATCTCCGGACACCTGAGAGACCTGCACTGGCTCCCGGTCAACAAGAGAATCACCTTCCGTCTCCTCACCCACGCACACAAAGCCCTACACAACCAAGGCCCAGGATACCTCAACAGCCGCCTCAACTTCTACGCTCCCAAACGCCAGCTTCGATCGACCGGCAACGCCCTCGCCGCCGTCCCCCGCATCCGAAGAGCCACCACAGGAGGACGGTCCTTCTCCTACCTCGCCGCCAAGGCATGGAACTCCCTACCGACCCACCTCCGCCTGACCCAGGACCACCTCGCCTTCAGGAAGCAACTCAAGACCTGGCTGTTCGAGCAATAGCGGACCCCCCCTCCCCTATCGCCTTGAGACCCTCTGGGTGAGTAGTGCGCTATATAAATGCTGTGATTGATTGATTGATTGTAGACCAATCGTTCTGGAGGGAGAGGAGGCAGAATCATCAATCCACCTTTCACTGGAGGGGGTGAGCCCCTCCACCCGCCTGTCCTCCCTGTTACACATATTCACAGCACAAAAACGCACTTGTGATGCTATGTCCTGAAAGTGGTGAGCCTTCCTCTCAAAATTACCAAAGTAGTTCAAACCTTCATAGACCCCACCCACTGCACCACATCTGTTCCTTAAACTCAGGAACTATAAGACTCCCTAGACACAATCTTCATTGATTAAAGTGAAGACAAAATTAGAGCTGCCTCACTTTCTCCTATTCAGACTTTTTCCCACTTACCTCCTCCCTCTTCTTCCCCTGTCCAAGATTTCCTTCTCTGAAGCCGTCTCTGCAAAGACTTGCACCCCTACTGAAAGGCTCATATCCAGCAGAAACAAGTGTCTCAAGCACCTGAGCGCAAACATTAGCCACAGCCATGGTAATCTTTACTAAAAAACATAATACCTTCAAATTACCAATGTGTCCATCTCACTGAAACGCAACCTGCCCCCCCCCCCAACCTCCAATCTCCTGAAAAACTCTACCGTACAGCTCCTTACAGCTACCACTCTGACCCGTTAAATCCTGGAATAATCTGTCTTTACCAACTCCAGCCTTATTTGTAGAAACACAATATTATAGATGTCAACGACTATGGATTGTACTGTAAGCACAGGTCAGAAGCGACCCCAAGTTGTCAATGTCTGGAACAATATTTTAGACATGGCCAAAGAAGCAACACTAAACGTTTGATCCTATTCCCTGCTTTCAGTGTGATGGACCACCATACAGTCCTACTCCAATTGGTAGCTTATGCCAGTGTCCTTTTAATAAAGTGTTGTTAATCCTTCCTGATAGAGGTTTCACAAATCAGGTTAGGAAATGTAACTTCTCTACCAAGCCTTGTCATCCGTTGTGTACAATAAGGGGCCTCTCCCTTCCGTCCTTTTTTAGGTCGCGCCTGCGATTGCAGGGGCGAAAGCCCCTGCTGTCGCAAAGCGATCTATTGCAATCATTTCAGCCATTTTCCCGTTCAAGGACTAGGCAGAGACAACAGACTGTCACGAGCACGCAGCCGGCCGGGATCGGATCAGGTCACGCGCTCCGATCCCGGCCGGCTGTTCACAACACATGCACACATGCACACGCAGGCACAGGCAGGGACACACACACACAGGCAGGCACACACGCAGGCACAGGCAGGCACACACGCAGGCACACACAACACACACACACACACAGACAGACGCACGCACACACATCCCCCTCCCCCCAACTCACCGGGCTCTTTTAGTGCATTCTCGATCCTCGATCTCCCTCTGCAGGCCAGCGCTGGTCTTCACCCGGGCCCCCTCCTGGGACCCGGGACTTCAGATGCCACACTCCGCCCTCTCACGCTCAGCCCGGGCTGCTTGCGGTTTGGTAGGTGAGTGATGAAACCTCGTCCTGCAGCCTGTGAGCGGATCGAGGGCTGTCCTGGCATTTCCAGCAGTGGGGGTCGGTTCTCCCCGAGTGCTGCTCTCAGCAGTTGGCCAGCGGTGTTGTAATTAGACCCCGCCCCGCGGACTGCTGAGCGCTCCAGAAGGAGTTTCTTGGTTTGCTTCACGTAGCATAATCGTGCGTCAGGTGGCAGTTTAAGACTTATGAAGTGACTCCACGCGACTGCCTCTCTGGAATGACGTCTCGCGGCAGTTGTGTCGTCACGAGGCAGCAGTTAACGTTATGAAGTGAAGTACAGCAACTGTTGGTGTTGCGAAGTGCGGTGGCGCAGCAGCTGTTTGAGTTCCAGTCTTCGGGCTCGCCCTGCCCCGAGCGGCGGAGGCAGCTCCGCGAGAGGAAGGAGCACGCGCCGCCCCGCCCCCGGCTGCCAGCAGCAGCTGCACGCGCTGCGCCTCGCTCTGCACAGGCTCCCTCAGCCCCAGCCGCTGCGCGGCTTCCCCGGCCGCCCCCATGTACGGATCGGACAAGCCCGTCCTGAACATGATGGACTATGGATTCAGGGTTCCGGCGCCCAGCGGAGACTTTAGCCCCTTCAGCGCTAGCATTCCGGCCACCAAAGTAGAGCTGACTGTTTCCTGCAGGTGAGTGTCCAGACTGGGCATAGGGAAGCATTCACGAGCAGTCTGGGAATATATGTGTGTACACGCTTTGGCTTGAGAGGTGGGTTCCATTGGACCATAAGTAGCGCTTTAACCATTATACTCAGACAGGCACGGGTGCTGTCACTAATGTGTTTAATGCAGGTTTGTTGTCACTGGGGAAAGATAGCGGTTCCTAACACAGGAATCCACTAATTAGGACGTGGTTGCAGTCACCAAAGAAGGATTGTACACACTAAGGCAGGTTCGCTGACATGGACACGATTGCATTCTAGCAGAATTATAGTAACTAAGGGAGGTTTGCTGTCACTGACAAAAAAGTGCATTCGCTTTGTTTTCTGTACTAAAGTTAAACTAGAACGTCGGGCACTAAAGCAGGTATGTTTTCACTTTAACAAGACTGACTGCAGTTTCTCTGGATTTCACTTATTAACTCAGGATTAATACACGATTACGGTCACTCTGGCAGAACTGCGTCCCCTGAATCAGGATCACACTCACTAACAAGATTGTGGTCACTCTTGGCAGTAGAAGTACTGCTACTCTCACAAAATTGCTACCACTCTGGTAGTATTGCAGGCGAACAAGTAGGGTCGATGATTGTGGAGTAGGATTGCCATCAGTGAGGCTGATCCAAGTCACTCCGACAGGACTATCCTCACCCAGGCAGGGCCGCAGTCAGAACCATATCTTCCTGAAAGTCTCCAAATCGCTATCCTACTGTTGCATTTGTTCGAAGTTTTTGAGCGTGCTTGCTGCCTGGCTTGTTCTATCTATATATTTTGTTTACCATAGAGTGCATGTATATGCTTCTTTTCTCTGGTCAGCTTGAGGGATCCTTTCTCCTGTTACTCGGGAGCATCTCTAGCTGCTCCTTGTTTGAACCATGAACACCGGGGCGTTATTATTACAGTAACCGGGGGAGGATTGCAGCCTCTCGTACAGGGCTGTAGTCACTCAGCCAGACTCGGTGCCTCAAACCACATTGCACTCACTTGGGTAGGATAGGACTCACTGTGGCAGGGTTGCAGTCACTGATGCAGACAGGTAGCTCCGCAGACGGTAGTGCAGTTGTTTTGAGGCACGGATTGCACAGGAATCTTTATGGGAGTGCATTCATTCTTTGACAGAGCTGTTGACCTCTAGGGCCCTACAGATCATCTGAGGAGGGGTTACGTTTTCTCAGCCAGGATTACATTCCTAAAAACGGGATGCCCCGCTGTTGTTTTTAGAGATCGGTTCTGACGTGAAACCCTAAATTAGCAGCACTGCCCGAAGACGCAGATTATTTACTCCCAAGAGCGAGCAAGCGCTAGATATCGAATACTCCATAAAATGGATCATTCATGGCGGGGTGGGGAAGAGAAGGCGGGCGTGACAGTCTCCATGCCTCATTCAGCTTGATGCCCCTTCTGCGGCACCTGGACCAACGAAAGCGCTGCCATGCTGTACTAATGGCAGGCTGGCAGGCTGTTTGCTATATAGATGCTAAAAACATTGACCCTGTCCTTAGAAACCCTGGAACTATTGCTAGTGAGGATTATCAATATTCAGTCCCTAGTGCACAGACTATCGAAAGTGCTTTGATGCTGAACAGTTTCATTTTGTTTGTGCGCTATATACTCGCTAAATAACAGCAGCATTGTGGTCAGAAGCTCCGAGACAGCTAATAAAACGAACCTGTCTTCGCTTTCATTGTGGATAGGAGTGTGAACAGGTTTGCAGTTTTTAACCGCTCATCACCTGTTGTGACTTGAATGATCGGAGCAGATGTGCTGCCGTCTACAAACTGACTGCTGTGCACGTTGGAGGAAACCCCTGGCACCCCATCTTGTCCTCAATGGATGCACATTTTTTTTATTGTTGCCTAATCGTTTATAGTTTTTGTTTCCAAGAGTCGACTAGCATATTCATAAGAATCCTGCTAATGCACATTTTCTTCTAAATGTTGTAATTGGGGTTTACCAGGGAGGGAAAGACTATCGTGATTGTACTTAAGATATGTGTTTCGTGTACACCATTATTCACGCTTGGAGGGAAGCGGGCTTCGCCTTAACACAAGTGATGTCACCTTTTCCACCTTGCATGGATTCAGTATACATTTTTATATGGCAGAATAACATCTGTCGTTCGTTGAACGAGATCTATGTACGTACGTAAATCTGTCAGTCTGGGGGATAAACAAGAGAACGCTTCAGTGATGGTGGTTGGTCGAGGATATTAAGGCGATTCGTATACATATTTTACAGTTCCAAACTATATAATTACAATAGTAAGTTTGTTGGAAATTAATGCAAAGGATGGATTGTCATATTAATGTTGAATACCCCACATTCACACCTTTAAGTAACGGTATGTTCGCTTCCTTTTTGTTGCAATGCTGATATTGACTCATCCAATCTAAGTGCTAATATTTCTGTATCTGAATACTGTCATTTACTTTCTAGGTTCAGTGGCTGTGAGATAAAGCAGACAGCGGTAGTGGTCATGTTTAATTGCCTGTGTTGGGTGGCATGGTATTGAAGTATTAATAGCCCTATTAGCCATATGCTGCTGGGCACAAACAGCTGATATTTGCCCTATTCTCATTTTGATTCCTCACATTTATCCCATATTAGTGGGCTGATAACTAAGATTTAAAGCTCTGTACAGCAGGCTTTAATGCTGAGAATTCCTTGAGTAGAAGCAACTGATGTGTAATTATTAGTCTGGTGACCTTGATGCGCCTCAGAGCTATTTTCACGAACAGTATCACTAATCTTTCAGTAGGTATACCATAAGTAGGAGAGGAAATTAGCATCTATCTAACTGCTGCCCTCCAACAGCAATGACATGAGCTTGAGAACACCAAAGTGATGGATGAAAATGCTTGAATTAAACTGAACCACTGGTAATTACTATGTGTGCTCTACTTTCCATATTTCTTTAGCTCGTTTGTACTAATCCAGACAAAAACCAACCACATGCACATTTTTTTGTGAACAAACATCCCCTGGCCTCTTTGTTGTCAGTCCATACCGAACTGATAACCCATTTTAACCAGAACACAAGCAACCTTTGATGCTTTTGGCCTGAGCCAGAGACCATTATCTAAACTGCTGCCTGTGACCAGATTTTTCTTAATAAAATGTGGACCGTTAAGAATATCCTTTCAAAGGTGTGTTAATAACACCTAGCCTACTTACTGGGGCAGTAAATATGTTTGTTTGCCTAGTATGTTTAAAGATACAGGTCTCATTCTTTGTATGTAAGTGTGGTTACATGAAAGGCTCTTGTGACTATGCTTGAGATGCGCTTGTCCCACACTGACCTACTTGTCCAAGTGAGGCCATTTGACCAGTTCTTACACTAGCTCTATAAGCTCGCAGCCTTACTTTGTGAAACTACCAGTACTGGAAGGATAACAAAGGAGATCTATCTAACACCTAGTGTGTCTTAAAGTATTCTCCAGTACATAGTACATGGGACCTCGGAATTTCCTTTTTATATCTATAAATTACATTTACTATGATATTGGACTCTGCTACTACTAGATTAGTCAAATTACTCAAAATTCCTAATGGAGCCTGAATATTATCTTAGCCTTGAAAAAGCTGTTGACCTTCACACTATCATATAGGGTGAAACACGTGTTGGCTGACAATTGGAATAGTAAATAGCCACAAAATTTGGATCTAAGGATTTTTTTTGTTAATCTGAGTACAGTTTACAACTTGTATGGTAGAAAGGTTCATGAAGACATTAATAATATTACGAGAAACATCCAATGATAACTGTTTTGCTCTCTGTAAATGAACCTTTACACCTTTGAGAGAATAATACATAAAGCAGGAAGATTTTGGTAGAAGCATTTGTCATAGGATCAAATAGTATCATTTGTGCCGACCTGCAAGAGTGCACATTTGAAAAACGTGATCAAAAAGAATAATGCTCAAAGGGATCTCAAATGAACAATAATGATCATTTGGACACGAATTATGAATATTAGAGCTTAACATAGTGCACTATCTCTGTACAAGAGAATAAAAAAGTCCATGTAGACATAAGGTCAAAGTGCACAGTATTGTGGAAATTGGCTAGTTGCACTCTTGTCACACGTTTTGATGCTCAGAGGGCTAATAAGATGTAAACTATTCAGCCCTAATTGTTTTTATTTCACTGCTCACCACTAGATATTTAGAAATATTTAATTTGACACTCATGAGCTTGATGCTCAGATGTAGAGTTAGCACTGTAGATGCACACATATGTATATACTGCTAGAGTTTGTAAGTAGTTCATAGTACCACAGGAATACAACTTTGCTGGCATCTGATTTGTTATTAGGCTTGTTAGTCCCGCCTTAGTACCGCGTTGTCTTAATTTTTAACCTCACATGAGGACTGGCCCTTTTACTTCAGTTGTTACACAGTACTACTCCTTTAGTCTTTAAGCACTATTTTGTTTGAGGAGTTTCTCTTATTGCATGTGGCAGGAGGGTCTCTCTTGCGTTGTTGTGACCACCGGCTTGTTTATTTAACTCGTAGCAAACAGGGAGCTCTTCAGGGGCCATGGGAGACAGAAGGGGGGCAATTCAGCGATTCCTTCAAGCATTTGGAATGCAATAGTTCTCGCATTTGCAAGAGTTTAAGCTATTGGCATTGTAAATGACTGCCTTTTATTTATGTTTTAAAAAACAATATATAAATAAAAGGCATTGCCATTAACAATGCCAATAGCTCAAACTTGTGAAAATGCGCGACCTATTGCATTGCAGATGCTTGTTTCATAATGTATGCAAAAGACATGTTGAACCACCTAGAACACACTAACTCCTTTTCTATTCTTATGCAAATGACAAACCAGTTTATCCGCAAGACACTGTAGACAAAATCCAAAAGTTTCTGGCAGACTCAAAGTGAACAAAGCTCACCATCTGGAAAACGTAATCCTCTGTCTGGGTTTAGGTACCTGGCAAAAAATAGCTGCTATATTCCTGTCTCATTTACTTTGGAAAAATTGTCACTAAACAAAGATCAGAAACCTAAACATCTGAAGATCAGACCTCAGCCTTTGGAGCCAGATAACAGCTATGCTGCACCAATTGGATCTACTCAAAAAGACCATGCCCTTAATTCCATCCGATCCTCACCCACGGTGGTTGCATACTTGTACACGCTTGCCTTTGCTGTGACGTATTATGCTATAGGTCTTGCTTTCTTAGCAAACTAAAAGACTGAAAAGTCCCAGAATCATTAGCTGTACTTCATTTTCGATCATTGTACCGATCAAACCATCACCCACCACTGTAGAAACGTCCCCTGTCTATACATTAAACCTAGAACCATCTTTAAAACATCATGCTTCATTTTTAACCCCTTTAGAGAGGGCTTTGTGATGTTTACATTGTCTGCACTACCTTTGTAGGTAAGCAAATGTGAATATCATGCCCTCACACCAAGTGCATGGAAACCCTCTGATGCTTGCGCCATAGTGCTTCCCTTTGTAAGCCCTCATCTTCTGGCTGCTGGGGAAGTTATTGTCCAGCAGCATACTCGTTTTTTAGGTCGAACCTAGCGCATGCGCTGCTCTATGGGAGGCTTCTTGTGAGCACTCTAAACTTTTTTGTGTGGGTCTGACTCCCCCAACGCATTGGGTTGGCTGTGTCATTCTTTAGCCTGCAAATGGCTAAAGGCGTGCGCATGTCCCACCTTTTTGGCAAATGTTCACTCCAACAGCGTTTTGCTTGCGCAGCGAGCAGCGGCACGCAGGGTGGCAGCTGCATTCCTGTACTCGTGGGTCAGGTTCCACGCATAGCACCGTGCTCTCGCTTTTGCTTTTTTTTTGTATCTTCCTGTGCACATCCCCACCACTCCTACCACTCCTCGCGCTTGTTTGTTAGTTTGTAGTAGTTTTGTGCTCAGGGTGGGGGTGTATCGGGGGGCACTCTAAGCACATCAAAATGGCACATTGTAGACTATACTTTAACAGCCTGCATTCTGTACATTTCCAGAATGAATGTCATCCTCTCACCGTACCCTTTCGACACAATGGCCAGCTTCGCTCCGTCGCTGGCCTCCAGAACAAGTTGGTGGGGGGCTGGGTTCTGCGGCACTGAGACACGTGCTGCTTGGCGTGCACGTGATAATGAAATGTTCGCTTCCTGGTTCCTCCAAGAAGCGGCATCTTCCCGGGCAGTGTCGTGACACGAGCCCATACCTCGGGGGTAAGTGTGTCCACCGCTGAGCCCTCAAGCGCCAGTGCGCTGTCCGCTCTTCAAGGCGGGTCGCCCACATGGACATGAGCCAATCGGCTCTGGAAAATGCCTCGTCCTTGTTCGGATTGAGTAGCGAGGACGGTTGTCAGGGCTTTTAAAGTGCAAGGGCAGTGTTGAGCATTTCTGTATATAACATCCAGCATTTGATGCCTGTGATAGCATATTAAAGCCAGACCTATTAGCATTGCCGGGGCTCGTTTATTAGTGTCTGTTTAACACTCCTGCAGTCATTCTGCAAGTCTTAGCACAAATATTTGAAAAAAAGACTGACATGCAAAAAAAACACCCTACAAACAGCAAAGGATTGTTTTCTTCAAAACCATACATGTTTGACATAATTTAATGTCTTTTTCTAATGTGTTTTTTTTTATATACACTAACATAAGATTTGTACCTTACCAGAAATTGGGCAACAAGTAATGCTATAAAAATATGAGCTTACCCTGTTCAATAAGACAGACTGATAAAGAACTACCAAGAAAGTTCTCTACCAACCTCCCTGCACCACCAAACACACAATTTAATGTCTGAGCCATTGCCTTTTTGAGATGTAAAATAGTCCATTAGTGCACCTGCTCTGTAAAAAGTAAATGATAAACAAAACGGCCAATAGCTCAAAGTGAGAATGAAATTCTGCTCAGGGCTGAGGCAAATCCACTTTATGTATAATTTAAAGAATTGGTATTAATTTGTCTTTCAGACATCTGTGTAGTCAGGCCAGACCTAAAACACATGTACGAAAAGCCTGATAACATCTTATGGTTTTCCAAAAATGGAAGTGGCAGAAATTCTCTTCAACATATCATCTTACGATGGCAGTCACAATGGAACCTGCCTTTACGTACTTTATTATGCCATTTATAAATTGTGCGCTTTGCTATACCACTAGTAAATGTGCAAGTTTCTGTAGTTTGAGTGTGCGAGGATGGTTTTAGTTTATAGTTGCAACATCCAGGATAATGTGCTGCACGGCTAAATACTTATAAAGTCCCAAAGGCGAGACCTATTTGCTATGCCAATGCTTGTTTATTTTGTATTTTTTTATGCCTGGCATTAGCCATGCTTTTTATGTGTGTATACAAATATATTTAAAAAAATGATATACATACACGCACATATTGGCAAAAAAACAAAACACTCTTCCTATAGAAACTAGGTCCTAACTATAACTACCTACTGGCGTCTGCCAGTAGTTAGGACCTCGTTTCGATCGGAAGAGTGTTTTTTGTTTTTCCAATAACTTTAGCACTGCTTGACGAATCGTCACAAAATGTTCAAAACATATACTTTAGTCGGTTCAGCTGTTGTGTTTAAAGTTTCAGGGCGATCTGTCAAGCAGGGGCAAATAAAAAGGAGGCATCCCAAAATGAATTTCCCCCAAACGTGCTTTGAACACGTCTACACCCCAAACTGCTGAACAGAATTACACTAAATTTGGCAGAAAGGAAGATTTTGTTCAGGAGATCAAGCTTTTTGTCATTTAGTTTAAATCTGTTCAGTAGTTTTAGATGTTTTAAAAGTAAACAATATAAGGATGCAGATCCCACAGTCCCAGTGCTGCAATCTGATTGGCTCCCAACACTGCAACCAGGAAATTTTGGGAGCCATCTAGAGCTCTAGAGGTCTCAGCTATATTGTTGTTGGGTACTTGTGGCAACAATAGGGGTTCTAGGCCCCCAGTGACCCTCGGCAGGCAAGCAGACTTCATCCCCCAACTGCTAGTGTGCCAGGAGGCCCCTCTGGAGAGTGGTTTGAGAAGGGGGCGGGACCTCAAATGAGGTCTCAGCAGTCTAGCTGAGGGGGGGGCTTACTTGTTGCAACAATAGGGGTTCTTGGTCCCCCAACGACCCTCTGCAGCTAAGGAGACTTAATCCACCAACCAGTGGTGCACCAACGGGTTCCTTTGCGGAGTGGTTGAGAAAGGGGTGGGGCCTCTGAGGTACTATCAATTTCACGGTGGGGAACTTACTGGTAGTAACAGGAGGGGTTCTTGGCCCCTAACTACTCTCAGCTTCCAAGGGGACTTAATTTAGGGTGGCAGATCAATACTCCGCCGTCTCACGGAACTCAGCGGAATTTGGCAGAGTTTTTCAGTAGGTCCACAGTATTCCATGAAGTGGAACTCCACAAACTCCTCCCAGGCCTTACAGAAAGAGGCAAATACAGGTCATAAGTGAGTAGAAAACATGCAGAAAATGAGGAGAACTCGCTAAAACACTCATGCACCCACTGAGGCACTCATGCACTCACTCACTCTTAAAGGTTACAGTTAGGAAAGAACATAAAAAAATAGAAATTCACTGAAAAAAACAAAGGTTACAGGGACGTTCTAGTTATGAAATAGTTATGAAATAGAATTAAAAACCTTAGCAAGTCACTGAAAACCCCCCAAAGGTTCTAGGGACATTATAGTTAGGCTCAGATTTCACTCGTACAAAACCATAGAAATTTAGCAGTAATAGTTACCTGAGTTAACTAGAACTCACGCCTTCGCAATGCACTGCGTATGACCTCTCATATTACATCCCTCCTGACATGGTTAGTGACATCACTGATGACCTCTCAAATGACATCACTAATATCATCCACAGAACCATTTACATACCCCCATGCAACATCTCATACACCCACTCAAACACCCACACAAACACTCGCATACAAATACTTGTGCACCCACTTACTGAAGCATAAAGACACACACACACAGACACACACACAAACACACACACACCCTCCCCCTCTCTCTCCCCTTCTCTCCCCCTCCAGGCACTTGCACAACCAGTCACCAACCCATATAGATACTCATACACCCACTAACTTACTCATACAAATATTAACACATACGCAGTCACAGAGACAATCCCATAGAGCCTATCTCACACTCGCTCACTCACCCATACAGCCATTTACACACCCATACAGCCACTAATGTACCCTTCTACTCACCCATACAGCCACTCATGCACCTGCTCACTCACCCATACAGCCACTTATGCGCTCTCATTCATCATATACAGCCACTCACACACCTCGCTCACCCATACAGCCACTCATGCACCCTCTCATTCACCATTTACAGCCACTCACACACCTCGCTCACCCATACAGCCACTCATGCACCCTCTCATTCACCGTTTACAGCCACTTACACACACCCACACACTTACTCATACAGCCAGTGACACAACCACTCACTCATCTATAGTCTCACCCACTCACCTCATCCATACACCACTTACACTCACGCAATCATACAGACCCTCACACAGCCACTTACCCATACAGCTACTTACACACTCACTTATTCACCCATAGAGCCACACACACACACACTCACACTCCGAGATACACCGACACTCACGTAATCTGTTTTAAAATAGAATCACTCATTAGTAGTACACAAATTAAGCTAATTTACTTTTGTTATACCTTAGTTTATGTGTTTAACACTGAGAAACTTTAAGAAAACACTCTCAATCACTGGATGATGTCATCAGTGATGTCATGAGTGATGTAATATGTGAGGTCACAAGCAGTGCATTGTGGGGGCATTATCGTTCTAGTTAGCTCAGGTAATTATAACTGCTGAATTTCTGTGGTTTTGGACGAGTTAAATCTGGCCTAACTAAAACACTAAAAAAAAATAATATATATTTCCTAACTATAACGTCCTCCACCGGGCCTTGCAGGTAATTGTGAAATACAGATGCATGTTGGGATTAGCAGTTCTGCAGCGATATTTCCCCTTCAGTGAGGTTGCACTGCCAAGCATTCAGCCTGTGAACAAGGATGAGAAAGTCCGATTGCATTGGTGCTCTAAAAATGTGTTGTTTGTAATGCCACACATTCAGCATTTGAACGAGAAAGTCCTCAACGCGTAAGGCAAAGGACATTATTTCAATGTACTGGATTTTGTTAGCCCTAATTAAAACAGTAACCTGATGAGTGCGTCTTTATTTGTGGACAAATTATGTTAAGACGTATTAGGGTGGTCTGCCTGTGAAGATTGCACCACTTCAGCAAATGTTATTTTGAGTCAGTTTGGCTATGAAATGAATGCTGCCAAGTTGATGAACATCCGGTCAGGCAATGAAATATTATTTCACAAATCCAGCACTGAAAAGCCCACTGGATGGATATGGACATTGTGTATTTCAAATGTTTGGCAGTGCAACCCCACTGAAGTGGAAATATAATCACTGCAACTACTAATCCCAACATGCATCTGGAATTCAAACTCTCCTGCAAGGCCTACCAGAGGGCAATACTATAATTAGCATATGGATTGGTGCTCTAAAAGCATGTTATTTGTAATGTCACACGTTCAGCCTGTGAACAAAGACGAGAAAGTCCGAAATGCATAAGGCAAAGGACATTACTTCAATGTACCAGATTTGTGTCAGCCTTAATTTAAAACAGCTATCTGATGAGGAATGTGTCTTTGTTTGTGGACAAATGATGTTAAGAGAGATATAGATATATATATATATAATATATATCTTCTACGGGCAGTCGCCAGTAGGTAGTTATAGTTGGGACCAAAGTTCTCATAGGAAAGCATGTTTTGTTTTGCCTATACTTTGAAGCCACTTGATGAATCTTCACAAAATTTACAAAAAAAGTCCCCTTTTTAGGTCTCGCCTGGCGTTAGCAGCGCGCATGCGCTGCTCTCGCCATGCGAGTGCCTTTTGGAATCGATACCATTCCAGAAGTATACTTGAAACCCCGCCCCTCTTTTCATTGGCTCGCGTCATCGATTATGTTAAACGATGGCGCGTGATTGGAAAGCTGGCTTCTCGGTTACCGCCTTGTCACTTTTAGGGCGTCCCATGTAGACAGTCCGACGCCATCTTTGTTTCTGGCACAGCGCACACTGCCATGCGCTCGTGAAGCCAGCCCTTCCAGGACAGACACCACAACAGGGTTCCCTTCACAGGATCACCTACCGCTTCTCTAGCGCACACACGGCTGAGTACCATTGTCAGCCCATGCCCACCGGGTGGCACACCGCAAGCTGCCATGTGCTTGTGAGGACAGCCCCATAACGCTGGCTTGTTTATTCTGCTTTGGTAATGGACAGAGCTTGTTTTATAAAGCACATATGGCGGCAGCGCAACTTTATTATCGCAAGCGCCGCCAACATGCTTTTCGTTGAAAAGGTAGGTTGATATAAAGTGCACCACAGCAAGCTTTGTATTCATGGCGGCACACTTATCTCCCACTTCGGTGCCCCTGCATCAGCTAAGACAGAGGTGGGGACAGCGAGACTAATAACATTTTTCTCGCTACCTATTTAAATAATTAAAAAAAAACAATCGCAGTGGCCCCCTAGCGACCCATGATTTGCTCCCAGCAACCATGTGACCATTATTTACAACATTGCTGGGAGCGATGCCGCCAACATTGGGTGAAAGTGTGGAGGGCAGCAGGGGACATGAGCAGCGGCGAACCGAGCTGCTAGAGGCAGCCGCAGGGCAAGAACGGCAGATGGGCGCAGCGGCAGCCAGGCCAGCTCTGGGGTGCCATTGCTTTGCATAACTTACACACTCTGTCCAGCCAGGCAAGCTATACCTCAGGGCTGCTTCCCTCTTGCTGCCCCACTGATAATACAAAAAGTGATGCGCTTGTTTTTACACTGGGTCTGGGTGACTTTGTCGTTGTGTACCGTTGATTTAGGCCTTCATCTCGCATGCTCAATAAAAGGAAAGGCCGTGCCTTGACTGTGGAGCGTGAGGCTGAATACAGAACCGCCGCCTGTAGTGGGATTGAGAATAGCATGTACGAGTATTTCAGAGTCGGAAGCGAACAGATGTTTTTATAAGTTACCTTGGTGTCTGGCATGTTGCAAATTAAAAACACGGTTGGCATTGGTAAACTCTGTCCCCAAGTTAAGGGGGATTAGGGCTGTGACTACTGTCCCACTCCGAGGAATGTTTAAGCTGCAGCGGAACCTTGATAAGGCAATGAGCAAGAAAATGATTCTTTAAATTAATCAGTGCCTCTGCCATGTCCAATGACGTATGAAGGAGAAATGCGCACCCCATGGGCGTCTGATGTGGCAGGGAGAAGTACAGTGCTACTACCTCCCTTGACTTTGAGCCCCTGAACACGCACTGACATCTGGGACCCACCTTAACTTCAGGGTACAAGCCGTACCGCACTGTAAGATGCCCTGCGACTAACCTGTGAATCACACCCTTTACTTACAGGACGCACCGCAACCCCAAAGCAACTCACACTGTCCTATAATGTCCGATGCTTCCATCAGACAAGAGAAAGCAGCAGCTGTTCACCACATAGAGAAAGACCCGAAAAATTACCTTTTTGGTAGGTGATAGGAAGTGCTGCAGAAGTGAAACATTGTTCTGCCTGAAGCTGCAAACATCCAAGCACTGCTCCTGCCTCTGAGGAGCATAGCTTGCTTATAGAAAATGCTAAAAATTCTGTGGAGGATGCAAGGGGCTACCCTGACATTTAAAGAGGGCAGAATGACACACCCTTATCCAGTGCGCTCTTTCAGACTGTTGCAGAATTCCCCAATATAACTGCTTAATGTGAGCCGGTGGTGTCTACCAACACTCATTTTTGCGGGCCGGCACATACTTTTCCTTACCAGACAAACACACAGTATAGCAAACAAGCATTAAAAATGCAATAGGTCTCACCTTTCATTAAGTTAAAGCCATTTGCTTTGCTTTATAATACCATTAGCAAAGCAAATAGCTTAAACGTAATCAAAGGCGAGACCTATTGCAATTTCAATGCTTGTTGGTTCAGCTGCTAATTTGAAAGTTTCTGGGTGATCCGTCAAGTGGGAGCAGAGAAAAAAAGGGGGGGTCCCAAAACACACTTTCCCCCTGTTATGTCTATGGGGATTTTTTATTTTTTAAACAAGACTATAGCTCAAACCACTGAACGGAATTACACCAAATTTGACAGAAAGCTAGATGTTGGTCCTGCAAGTGTGCTTTTTTGTGATTTGGTGTAAATCTCTTCAGTAGTTTCAGAGATATTCAAGTTTTGAAAATCTAGATATCGGGTAGCCCAAAAACCTATTGAAATGCTACTGAAATTTGATTGGCTGCTGACACGGCAACCAGGAAGTGTTGGTAGCCATCTTGGGACCAATATACATGATAGCACCCCATTGAAATGCATTGTACCGAACAGCAGGATTTGAGGGTAACAAAACAGAGAACCTATAAAAGGTGATAACAGATTTTCGTTACAAAATATATCATTTGTTGATGGTACCATACTAATTTTAAGAATAGTGGTGTATTCTAAGGTGATTTTACATTTTCAAAAAGCTTTTTGCTGGGTTTTCATGAATCCTATTTGAGTGAAAACTGTTTTCTCATAATTTTCCCATGGAGGTTATGGGAGGTGCTCCAGAAGCTAAAATGGTTAGCATATTTTCTGTAAATTCACACTATATTTCTCAGCCATATGAAAATGAAGTCTGACATTCTCAGTAAATCATGTACTTCCGACAGGAGCCGCCTGTCCGTTGATTCCCTTGTGTTATCATGCAGCCTTCCAGAGTTTTCTAAAGAAAAAGAAGAGCGATAACAGTGATACTTCAGACAAAACTTTTGCACACTTGAAGCCATATTGATTGAATCATTGGTAGAACTCAAAATCTTTAATTCAGTAAGGAACTTTATGAGGGGGTTCAGTTTCAAATGTAGCCCAAGTATAGCCCATTGTCAAAAGTGTGTCAAATCCGTTTTTTGTTGTTTTTCGCCCAGTATTATATATCGCAGACTATACCCAGAAGTATTGGAGTGCATTACATGAGCATCATTACTCCAGGACACATTCATTTTGTTTTTAGGCATAGGGAGATTAAGTGACTTGTCCAGAATCAACAGATGTTGAGCTGACACAGAAACTCCAACCTGGTTCCCCAGTTGCAAAGTCTGCAGCTCTGGCCATAATGCCACATCCTCTCCCTTAGATAACAAATAATCAAGTGATCAACTATATAAAAAAATAAAGATACTAAATTATTTGAAAGTGCTTTGTCCCTATTTGAGATCTCAGATATGTACTCATTTTAGTTGTTTAGAGCACTATAATTTCTCTGAAAGTAAGACCCTCTCATGGAGAAGAGTGCAGAGGCAGTAAGTTGACCACGCTGGGGAGGCGGGAGCTGCAGTGGCAGCACAATGGACCTTGGAGAGCAGAGGAAAGGAGGTCCAGGGCATTAAACCAACCAAGCAGTACAGGCAAAAGAGGCTGTGGCAACATGAAAGACAATTGATGGCAGAAGGCAGAGGCAGAGGCAGAGGCAGAGGCAGAGGCAGTGGCAGTGGCAGTACAACCACACAAGCCAACAGAGCCGATTCAAGCAGGAGACTCCCTATGTTTTTAAGCCCAGAAGGGCTTTATTTTATCTGTCTCCTGCCTAAAAGCTCCTCTTTTTCGATGTGAGTCAATGGGGAAAATTTACTCTCCAAGTTTTCTTTTTCAAAATCTCCCTCTTACCAAGTTCAGAATGTTGGCAAATAAGGTACATTTGACCACGAAGGGCAGGACGAATGGGGTAGGAACTTGGACTCGGATACGGGCGGACAGGAGATATATGGGCATGGGCACCAAATTGGCCATACTGAGCAGGTATCAGGTTGGAGAGCACAATACACTACACAGGGCAAGTGGGGTGGCAGTGCAGCACAAAGGACCATGGAAAGCAATAGGGAGGGGACAGGGCCATGCACATTGACAACAGAGAGCAGAGGGGAAAGGCAGTACGCTGGCCATACCGGACAGACAGGAGAGACAGTTGCAGCATAACGGCTCATGAAGGGCAGGAGGGAGGGGGGATGAGGTAAGGCAAAGGACCAGACAAGGCAGGAGGGGGGTATAGGGATCTGTGCATGGAAGACTGAGACCGGGAGCAAGAGGGCAGGAGCAGCAAGCTGACCATGGACGGCAGGAGGGATGGGCACTGGAAGTATATCACAAAATTGGAAGGCAACATTAAGACTATAATAGCATACACACAGACATTGGAGGAAAGGTGGTGGGGGCTCAGGGGAAGCACATGGACTACATAGGACAGGCGGGAGGGGATGTGGCACCACAGAAGAAAATGCATGGCAAGCAGGAGTGTTGGTGGCAGAACAGCGGCCATGGTGGACAAGAGCAGGGGGCAGAGGCATGCACAAAGTACCATGGAGGACAAAAAAAAGGAGGGTTAGGGCTGGACACACGCAAAAGAGGGCAGGGGATCACAACAGTCCAGGCAGGTCAGGCAGGAGGAGCAGTTGCAGCAAAAAAGAGCATTGAGGGCAGAAGGCAGCGGCAACCAAATTTGGCATGGAACTTCGACAGGCAGGGTGGAGGTGGCAGGGACATGCAGCAGCCGTCTGACTATGCTAGGCAGGGGAAAGGGGCAGTGGCAGCTCAACAGAACATTAAGAGTAGATAGTAGTGTTGCAGGTCCATGGAATATGGTGGGTAGAAAGGAGGAAGCAGGGGCATCCACACAGACATCGTAGGGCAAGTGGAAGGAGAGTAGTGGCAGCAAGCTATGTACAGAGGCTAAGCAGGAGGGCAATGATTATGCATAGAAGACGTGGGCAATGGAGGGCAGGAGGAGTGGGCAGGGCTGGAGGGAGGAGGCGCATGCATGGACTCGTACAACAGAGGGTAGGGAGGAGGTGGATGGGGCAGCAGGCTAACTGCTTAAGGCAGGCAGGAAGGGCAGTGGCAGAACAGTACCTACAAATGGCTGTAATGAGGGACCAGGGTCATGGACTTGGACAATGGATGGCAAGGAGGAGGGGGACAGAAACAACAAGTTTGGGTGGGGGTAGCACATTGCCAGGCCAGGACTTGTGTTTACCGCCCACCCGTGCATTGCGATGGGCATCTTACTTAACATTTAAAAAAAACTTTAAAATTCACTGAAAACAATCGAAGGTTACAGGGGTCGTTATACTTAAGAAATACAATTTAAAAAATCTTAGAAATTCACTGAAAAAACAAATGTTACAGGAACAATATAGTTAGGCTCAGACTTCACTCGTACAAAAGCAGTGAAATTCAGCAGTTATAGTTACCTGAGCTAACTAGAATTTATGCCCCCACAATGCACTGCTTATGACCTCACATATTAGATCACTCATGACATGGTAAGTGACATTACTCATGACATCACTGAAGGCCTCTCAAATTACATCACTCATGACATCATCCAGTGATTTAATGTTTTCTAAAAGTTTGAGTTTTACACATATATACTAAAGTGCTACAAAAGTACCACATATGGCCAGATATACAAATGTGGTTTCCTATAATAACTCAAACTACTGAACGGATTTACATTAAATAAGAAAAAGTGTGATCGCTGGAACAGAATCTACCTTTCTCCCAAAGTTTACGTCATTTTGTCCAGCGGTTTGGGCTGCAGAAGTATCTGACGACGCTAGGTAATTAACTTGGCAAACTCACTTATTTTGACGTCAGACTTTTTCTATGCCCCTGAAACTTTCTATGAACAACTAGAATCACCTGCACACTTTTTTGGGAAAAGTTTGTGAACATTCGTCAACCGGCAAAATAGGCAAGTCAAAAAACACAAATATTTCCCTGGCCCTCCAATAGCCCATACCCACCCTAACCTCTAAACATTCTCTTGCAAATAAAAAACCCATACCCACCCTAAACCCTAAAGATTCCCTTGCCACCCTAAACCCTAACAAATCCTTAGACACCCAAAGACCCATACCCACCCCAAACCCTAAAAATTCCCTTGCCACCCAATAAACCTACACCCACGCTAAATCCTAAAAAATCCTTGGCCATCCTAACCCTAAACAAATCCCTACCACCCAAAAACCTATACCCACCCTAACCTTAAAAAATACCTTGACACCCAAAACCCATATCCACCCTAAAAATACCTTGCTACCCAAAAACCCATAGCCACCCTAAACCTTAAGAAATACCTTACCACCCAAAAACCCATTACCGCCCAAAATCCTAAAAATTCCCCAGCCACCCAAAAACCCATACCCACCCTAAAAAATTCCTTACCAGCCAAAAACACATACCCACCCTAAACCATAAAAATTCCCTTGGCTCCCAAAAACCCATAGCCACAGTAAAGCCCACTAAATACCTTGCCACCGAATATCCCACACCCACCCTAAATGCTAAAAAATCCCTTTCCACCCAAAAAACCATATCCACCCTAAACCAGCATTGGCATAGCCAGTAGGTCTTTGGGACCTTATAAGTATTTAGTTATGCAGCACAACATCCTTAGTGCAACAACATTAACTGTTGCATGGCTAAACACTTATAAGGTCCTAAAGGCGAGACCTATTGGCTATGCCAGTGCTTGTTTTCTGTAGTTTTAGATAGCGTAAACTTGACCGCCCTGCTGGTAAAGCCGGTGGGGTGGGTGGCGATGATCACTCGCTCCAATTTTCAGTTTCAGCCTCTTCCCCACCCTCCCATACTCGGTGTTGATTTTTTAGTTGCCCGCTCAGTTAATCTTTTGGCCCCCCCTCACAATAGTCCTTGTGTATCGTCCCCCTCAGAACATGCCTTCTTTCGTGCCTGCTTTGCAGGATCTCCTGGCTACGCTTGTGGTCAATAATTCATCTGTGCTCCTCCTGGGAGACTTTAATTATTGGCCGAACGACCCCAGGGAAGACCAGCTCTCCAAGGACTTCTCGGCCACTCTCCAGTGCCTCAACTTAATCCCTCATGTTCACTCCCCATCTCACGTACATGGTCATACCTTAGACCAAATATGGTCAGCCAGCTGCACTATCCTCTCCCCCACTGTCCTCCCATTCACCTGGTCCGATCACTCTCTGATCTCTTTTTCTATCGAGCTTGAAGCACCAGAGAAACTCCCCTTACCTAAGAATATCTCGGCTCGTAATTGGAATAGGGTTGATCTCAACTCTCTCTGTGCTTCTCTCGCTCTCTCTCCCCCCGATCTTCTTAACCTTTCCCTAGATCTTCAAGTTGGCGCCGTGAATCACTGGCTGTCCTCTTCCTGCGACCTGGTTGCCCCACTTAGGAAAGTCAAGGCTTGCCGCCCCCATGATGCCCAAAAGTGGTTTACGGACGAGTTGAAAACTCTTAAACTGGATCTTAGGCGCTCAGAACACCATTGTGGGCGCAACTACTGTCCTCTCCTGCGAGCCAAATACAAGTCTCTTTTAGCTAACTATAAGAGGGCTACCCTCTTAGCTAAAACTACTTACTTTTCGGAGAAAATCACCTCATCAGCCAATAAGCCCAAAGAGATTTTCTCCATAGTTCGCAACTTAGTTGCTTCTGGCAGGGCCAACCCTAACCTCATCCCTTCCCACGCTCTTTGTTTGTCCCTGAATGTTTTTTTTTTAGAGAAGATCGCGAAGATCAAATCTAACATCCCTTTAGCCTCTTCGTCACTTCCTTCCCCTACTCTCCCTCCGCCTTCTTCTTTCCTTGACCAGTTCCCCCCCCATTTCCGTGGATTCCTTTCTTGCTTTACTCCAGAAAGTGAAGTCAGGCTCCCCGGCTGACTGCATTCCAGCTCGCATTCTGAGAGAGCTCTTCACTCACTGTCCTGATCCTCCCCTTTCCCTTCTTAATGCCTCTATCTCCTCCGACCTGGTCCCGAAATCCTTTAAATCGGCCATAGTTTTCCCCATTTTAAAAAAATCTGGCTCAGACCCCTCCCTTCCGTCCAACTTTAGACCCGTTTCCCTGCTTCCATACCTTGGGAAGATCTTAGAGAGTTATTTCACATCTTGTCTCTCCACTTTCATTGAGGACAACCATCTGCTGGCCTCCCACCAAGCGGGATTCCGCCTGGCCCACTCTACTGAGTCAGTGGTCCTATCCGTTCGAGACGAGCTAAAGAGCAAGGCTGACTCCAACCTCCCCCAAGCCTTGGTGCTCCTTGATTTGTCCGCTGCGTTCGGCACGGTCGACCACTCTATCCTTCTCGGCCGTGTCCGCGCAGCGGGCGTTCGGGGCACTGCCCTCTCTTGGCTCGCCTCTTTTCTTAAAGAACGGACTCAGGCGGTCCATCTTTTTGGTTTCACTGCCCCCACCCGCTTGGTTCCTTGCGGGGTCCCCCAAGGTTCCTCCCTGTCCCCTCTTCTTTTCAACCTTTACATCCACCCCCTCATTCTCTCTCTTCTTGACATGGGGGTCTCTGTGTATAATTACGCGGATGACCTCCAGTTAGTGTTTGATCTCTCCTCTCCTTTGGACTCCTTACCCAAATTCCACTCTACCCTAGCTTTCATCTCTGAGTGGATGAATCACAACCAACTTAAACTTAATCTAGACAAGACGGAGTTGGTCCTGACTGGCCCTATCACCTCCCCCTGGTCTGCCGCCTTTTGGCCCTCCACCTTTGGCCCTCCGCCCACACCAGCGGCCTCTGCAAAGACCTTGGGCATTAAAGTCAGTCGGGACCTCTCCATGCATGCCCAGATTAGTTCAGTTGTCTCCTCCTGCTTCCTTTCCCTCCGGATTATTCGGAAAGTGTCACGTTTTTTTTTTGTTTTTTTTTTCTTCCAATGCTTTTAAACTTATTATTTTGACTATGATTCTTTCTCGTCTTGACTACGGGAATAGTCTCTACGTGGGCATTCCGGCCTACGAACTACGCCGTCTTCAGGCTATCCAGAATCAGGCCGCCCGTCTTATCCTTCACCTTCCTAAGTCCCTCCACATCACTCCTATTCTGAAATCCCTTCACTGGCTTCCCATTTGCCAGAGATCCCTTTTCAAGATGGGCTGTCTGGCCTTCATGGCTCGTGCCCGCACTGCTCCGGCTTTCATCAATTCCCTCATCAGTCCCTACACCCCCAACCGTGCCCTCCGTTCCTCCAATCAGGCGCTTCTCAATGTTCCGCGCTTCCGCAGATCCAAAACTGTAGGCACTAGATTCTCTGTATTAGCCCCTCGCTTCTGGAACAGTCTCCCACTGTCCATTAGATCCATTCCAGTTTACCTACAATTCCGCAAGGCCCTTAAGACCTTCCTGTTCTCCCAAGCGTACTCCTGCTGATCTCCTTTCGGTAGAATTCCATCCATCTCAGCCCTCAACTTTAGCCGCTCGGTCACAGTGCGCTCTATCAAGAACTTTTAACTTCAACTTCAACTTCCTAATGTATTGAAGCGCTTTATATTAACACCAATTTTATTACACAAGGGCATATCCATTGTGAGTAGGCGCGGGGACATGAAGTGATTTCCCCAGAAAGCACAGTATGTTGAGCGGGCACCGAGACTCGAACCTGCTTCTCCAGCTAAAAACTCGGCCATTACGCCACATCTTCTCCCCTCATGGGAGGAATAGCACTTATACCGGCAAAATGACACTTCGAAGCACCGAGAGGCAGCAGGTGTTGAAGGAGGGAACATGACTGGGAACAAGGAGACGGAGGAGCAAGGAATGGACTGTAGAGGTTAGAAGCAGAGGGAAGAAAAAACAGGAAAGGGAAGAAAGGAACAGGAGAAGGAAGAGGGAACAGGAGAAAGAAGAGGGAGAAGAAAGAGAAGGAAGGAACTGTTGATGGGGAAAGGGGTATGTGAGAGTGAAAACGGGAGAATGTGAGACGAAAAGAGAGACCAGGACATGCATAAAGGGAATGGGAGGCACAGGAGAGAGGAAAGGAGGGAATGTTGGAGCCAAGGAGGGAGGACAGAAGGCATGAGGGATCAAGAGAGACTAGGGAGGAACAGAAGATAGAGCAATGGACGAAAGTTGCAAGATGGAATAAGACAAGCAAAGAGGGAACAGAACGGAAAGAGAGAACAGTGGCGGAACAGAGGAACTGCGAAGGCACGAGTGAAAAGCAAAAACAAAAAACAGACAGCGTTTCCCTTGCGGGAGTGAGCAGGGGCACCATCTGTTTGCAAGATAATTACAAACCGATGTCGCCAAAACTCGCCCCTGCAAGGGAAACGCCAAACTGGCACGCGTTGCAATAGAAAGCAATGCAAAGCGTGCATGTTTATGGCCAAAAAAGTTGATCGATTCCAAGAGGTCCCTTCCTATGCAGTGCATGATCACTGCGTAGGCGAGTCCTAAAAATCCCTTGCCACCCAAAAACCCATACAAATGCAAAACCCTAAACTATTCATTACCACCCAAAAACCCATACCCACCCTAAAGGTTCCCGTGCCACCCAAACCCACTCCCACATTAATATCAATATCTATATAAACATATATATTACCTACTGGCGGTTGCCAGTAGGTAGTTGTAGTTGGGACCAAAGTTTCCATAGGAGAAGTGTTTTTTGTTTTGCCAACAACTTTGGCACCCCTTGACGCATCTTCATGTAATTTACAACAAACGTTCCCTTGCCACCCAAAAACCCATACAAAAGCAAAACCCTAAACTATTCATTACCACCCAAAAACCCATACCCACCCTAAAGGTTCTCTTGCCACCCATTCCCACCCTAAACCCTAATATCAATATCTATATAAACATATATATTATAGTTGGGACCAAAGTTTCCATAGGAGAAGTGTTTTTTGTTTTGCCAACAACTTTGGCACCCCTTGACGCATCTTCATGAAATTTACAAAAAACGTCCCCTTTTCTGTTCAGCTATAGATATATGGTAGCCCAAAACCTACTGGAATTTGATTGACTGCCAACACTTCCTGGTTGAATCTTGGGACTCCGTTGAACCGAGACCCACATTAAATGCAAAAAAGAAAAGGGGGCAGGGTAGAAACACCCTGAACCCCTAGTACTCTTAAACCCCCAGGGCCCAAAAAAAGAAGAAAAAAAACTTTTCAGAGAGACCTGTGCAATTTGTAAAAAAATTTTTTAAACTAAGCACAAGCTCCCGCACTTTGTTCATTATGTGCCCCAGATGGGCCAGGTCCCGGGGCATTTTTTTTATAATGGAGAGAGCACACAGGACCCCTCTCCCCTGGGCTCAATATTGCCCCGAGGATCACCACCTCCACGGGACTTCCTTTAAAAAAATTAAAGCCATTCGGACCTCCCCACTGCCCCAGGGACCACCATCTCCCCATGGCTTATAGTTTTATAAAGGAAGGAGCTCTTAGACCACCCCCCAGCCCCGGGGACTGCTATCTCCCAGGGGCTACATTTATAAACAAATAAAGGGGTGCCGCCACTTCCCCAGAGCTTTCAATTTACATAATGTGGGGGAGGGGGGTGGTAGTTCCATGCTGACCCCCCCAAACTCTAGAGACCGCCACCTCCCCGGGGCTTCATCTGTAAACAAAGCAGGGAGCCATGCAGACCCCCGCCCGCCACCTCCCCAGGGGCTTTTAATTTACATAATGCAGGGAGGCGGCGAGGACTCCCCTGCAACCCTGGGGGCCAACACCTCCCCGGTGCTTTAAAAACAATGCTGGGGCAACGCAGCCCCTCGCATCCCTGGGGACCCCCACTTTCCTGGGGCTAAATCACACGATGGAGCGGGGGTAGCCTCCGAAGACCTCTAAGCAATCGTGCTGTCTGGTACTTTCTGGAGGTAACAGGAGGAGTTGTTGGCCCTCCAAGGATGTCCTTGTGGGCCAACTACTCCTCCTGTTATCTTCAGTAAGGCCCACGCTGCAGGATAACTGAGGTCTTCACGGCCCTCTTCCTTTCTCTGCCACTCCTCCTGTTGAAGACAGACCTCCTGGTGCACTTCTAGTTGGAGTATGAAGTCCCTTTGGGTGCTGAGGGTCCTTTGGGGTGAATAACCCCTCCAGTTACCTCCAGTAAGTCCCACATAGCAGGATTGCTACGAGGTCTTCGGAGGCCATGCCCCTTTCTCCACTACTCTGCAAACGCGTCTCCTGGCACACTACTGGTTGGGGAAATAAGTCCTCTTGTATGCTGAGGGACCTTGGGAGCCAAGAAGCCCTCCTGGTACTTTAGGTAAATTATACACAGCGGGATTCTGGAGAGCTGGTCAGAGGCCTACCCCATTTCTCCACCACTGTGCAAACGCCAATACTACTTAAAAAAACATAGAAATTCACAGAAAAAACCAAAGCTTACGGAGACGTTCAAATTAGGCTCAGGGTTCACTCGTACAACTATACTCTAACTCCCGCCCCCGCAATGCCCTCACATATTACATCACTCATGAAATGGTCAGTGTTACCACTGATGACATCATCCACAAAATCACTAACGCATCCACTTACACCCCCATAGAAACTTCCATACACCCACTCCCACACAACCATTCACAAATCCATTCACAGACCCATACCAGTACTTACTCACTGATTTATAGATCTACACACACACACCTACCTACTTACTCACCCCCACAGTTACTCATACACCCACTCCCTAACTAATACAGCCAGTAACGTATTCACTCACCTATACAGTCACTACACCAAGCACACACATCCGTACAGCCACTCTCACATTCACTCACTCACCCATACAGTAATATATACCCCATCACACATCTATACTGCCTTACACATACCCAGTTACTCACCCATATACAACTGACACATCCACTCACCTGCACAGCCATACACACACCCACACACACCCACACACACCCACACACACCCACACACACCCACACACACACCCACACACACACCCACACACACACCCACACACACACACCCACACACACACACCCACACACACACCCACACACACACCCACACACCCACACACACACACACACACACACACACACACACACACTCACTCACTCACTTACCCACTTACCCACCCATAGAGCTCCTCGCACACTCACTAACACACACAGCCACTGACTCACCCATTCACTCATCCATACATGCAGTCATACACATCATCACCCACCAACACACACCCATGCAGGTACTCAGACAACCAATCACCCATACCGCCACTCACATGCCCATGTACACCCATAATGCCACTTAGACACCAACTGACAGACTAATACTCACATTCACACAACCAGTCACTCACCCATACATTCCCTGAGACACCTAATCACTCTCTTATACGGTCAGTCATGCACCCACTTAATCATCCTTACAGGCACTCAACAGTTACTAGATGGTATCATCAGTGATGTCATTAGTGGGGGGGCGTGGCTAAGCGCGCCATGGAAGCGGACGTGCCCGGGTAGAGCTCCGTGCAGAGCTCCCCTTCCACAGGCAATTTCCCCGTAAAATTTCACTGCAAAAGGTCCCCGTCGGCAGCGGAGCTGCGTGAGACTGTTCCCTACACTTGGGTGAAGTTTGGGGCAAAAAGGCGGTCCCTGGTCGCTGCTGCGGGAGTGTGAGGCGCCAGCCCCTACTGCGGACCTGCTGAGCCGGCGTGTGCGCCTACGTGAGCCCGGAGTCCGGCTTTGTGGGATAGGCCCGGCGATAACCAGACAGTAACTGACCCCCCGTGTACGACGACGTCCTGCCTGAACTCCTCCTACTGCCAGCGGAGATCGATCGGATGGTGACCCGGACCCCCTAGTAGCTGTGACTCGGATGGGAAGTGTCTGATTGTGTTTGAGGGGACGGACGGGAGCGGCCATTTTGGCAGACCTGCCCCGACCGGGAACTGGGTGAGCCCGAGTCCGAGCACTGAGAGACGGTGTCGGTTGCGGCCGGAAATACAGCGGCCCCTGAGAACTGCGTCTTCGCGCCTGCCTCCCCCCTGGTAACATCGGTGGGCTGCTGTGAGGAGAACAGGACCCCCTGGCCCTCGGGCTCCAGGGGAGGAACCGGTGCGGCCATCTTGGTGGGCCTTCCTTGCTTGGCGCGGACCTGGGGGGCCTTGGCTCCATCTACTGCGACCTCTGGTGCCGCTGCTGTGCTGGCGCGACCATTGCCCCCGCCGGCATCCACAGACTGCGAAATGGCCTACTATGTCCGGTGCTACGCAAGACCTGAGGCAACTTTGGCGATATTGTGGCGCTAAAGCGGAAGAGGGTATTTGTTCACTCGCCCCCCCCCCCCCCCCCCTGGCTGTGGTGTGACTTAGCTCGAGGTCGGGCCTGGACAGTACACGGAGGCCCCTTCCTACTGGCGGCGGTGCCGGGACTGATTTTGGAAAAGGGGGGTGGTGATGGACAGAGTTTCTGAATGATGCAGAACACTCTTACCAAGTCAATAGATCATGGTTTTAATCCATCACCGTTTTTTAGCTCACTGCACCATCCCAGCTCAGAACCTGGCTATATGCAAATTAGTCTGTTCCTGTCCCAGTGCATGATGGGAACAGGGCAAACCAAACTACCAAGCCAATTCTTATACTGGGAAGGAAACAAGCTTCCGGGGACCGGTTTCTGGCATCACAGCCTTCTTTGGCCCGGCTTGCTTGAATCCTGATGGTGCAATGAGCAAGGGACTCACGTCTGAGTATACCCTCCCACACATAGTGTGGATAAAACCGATTTTGGAAAAGGGGGGTGGTGATGGACAGAGTTTCTGAATGATGCAGAATACTCTTACGAAGTTAATAGATCATGGTTTTAATCCATCACCGTTTTTTAGCTCACTGCACCATCCCAGCTCAGAACCTGGCTATATGCAAATTAGTCTGTTCCTGTCCCAGTGCATGATGGGAACAGGGCAAACCAAACTACCAAGCCAATTCTTATACTGGGAAGGAAACAAGCTTCCGGGGACCTGTTTCTGGCATCACAGCCTTCTTCGGCCCGGCTTGCTTGAATCCTGATAGTGCAATGAGCAAGGGACTCACGTCTGAGTATACCCTCCCACACATAGTGTGGATAAAACCGATTTTGGAAAAGGGGGGTGGTGATGGACAGAGTTTCTGAATGATGCAGAATACTCTTACCAAGTCAATAGATCATGGTTTTAATCCATCACCGTTTTTTATCTCACTGCACCATCCCAGCTCAGAACCTGGCTATATGCAAATTAGTCTGTTCCTGTCCCAGTGCATGATGGGAACAGGGCAAACCAAACTACCAAGCCAATTCTTATACTGGGAAGGAAACAAGCTTCCGGGGACCGGTTTCTGGCATCACAGCCTTCTTCGGCCCGGCTTGCTTGAATCCTGATGGTGCAATGAGCAAGGGACTCACGTCTGAGTATACCCTCCCACACATAGTGTGGATAAAACCGATTTTGGAAAAGGGGGGTGGTGATGGACAGAGTTTCTGAATGATGCAGAATACTCTTACCAAGTCAATAGATCATGGTTTTAATCCATCACCGTTTTTTAGCTCACTGCACCATCCCAGCTCAGAACCTGGCTATATGCAAATTAGTCTGTTCCTGTCCCAGTGCATGATGGGAACAGGGCAAACCAAACTACCAAGCCAATTCTTATACTGGGAAGGAAACAAGCTTCCTGGGACCGGTTTCTGGCATCACAGCCTTCTTCGGCCCGGCTTGCTTGAATCCTGATGGGGCAATGAGCAAGGGACTCACGTCTGAGTATACCCTCCCACACATAGTGTGGATAAAACCGATTTTGGACAGGAGCGGCCATTTTGGCAGACCTGCCCCGACCGGGAACTGGGTGAGCCCAAGCCCGAGTCCGAGCACTGAGAGACGGTCTCGGTTGCGGCCGGAAATACAGCGGCCTCTGAGAACTGCGTCTTCGCGCCTGCCTCCCCCCTGGTAACATCGGTGGGCTGCTGTGAGGAGAACAGGACCCCCTGGCCCTCGGGCTCCAGGGGAGGAACCGGTGCGGCCATCTTGGTGGGCCTTCCTTGCTCGGCGCGGACCTGGGGGGCCTTGGCTCCATCTACTGCGACCTCTGGTGCCGCTGCTGTGCTGGCGCGACCATTGCCCCCGCCGGCATCCACAGACTGCGGAATGGCCTACTACGTCCGGTGCTACACAAGACCTGAGGCGACTTTGGCGATATTGTGGCGCTAAAGCGGAAGAGGGTATTTGTTCACTCGCCCCCCCCCCCTGGCTGTGGTGTGACTTAGCTCGAGGTCGGGCCTGGACAGTACACGGAGGCCCCTTCCTACTGGCGGCGGTGCCGGGACTTCCATGAGTGGTAAGGTGGACTTCACTCTGGGGCAGTGTGCGCGAGTGAAGAGAGTCAGGGGCTCTCCTTTAAAACATTTATTTATCCTCTGACCCTAACTGACCCCTGTATGCGCTACTGCTAATGAGCTGCGATCCCCCCTCAATTGCGATACGCACGGAAAGTAGAACGTTGCAAATCCATCTCCTGCACTGCGCCTGAGGGGTAAGGAGAGAGTTACTGTTGGATTGAGTGGAAGCCTGAGCCTATCCGTCTTGCGGCTGGAGCCATTGTTAGCTCTGGAGGACTGGCGGTGGTTGCCGGGGTCGCTGGGTGGACGTGCAGCTGTTCAACATTCATTGCTACTGCACGTCTAAACGGCCGGGCCCAACTAGCCGGCTGTTTAATCAGGTGGACTGCCCTGGTGAGGGCCGAGAACTGTTTCCATTATCAGCGCTGAGAATTCCCTGTTGGTGGAGCGCCGACCGCTCGGAGGCCCTGACCTAAGGAGGGGGACATAATCTAAGAGACCCATTACGCTTACCTAGCGGTGGACACCCTTCCTGGAGTGTGTGGCGGTCGCCAACACGTCAAGGGGACACTGTCACTTGGTTGCTCCTTCGAGCTGCCCCTCCTTGTTGGCACAGGTGCCGGGATTTTCTCTGAACCTTTGAAGACCTTTTTTGAGAGCGGCGACACATTGACCTACACTGTATTGCCCATGTCTGGGGGACCCAAGACGAGAGCCGGTACTGGCGGCACGCTGGTAAAGGGAAAGATGGCGAAACCGAAAGACCAAGACCAGACTGTTTCCAAACTGGATACCATGCTGGCGGCCATGGAGCGCTTGGAGGAATCCCTACAACTCACTCGCACGTCGCTGGAGACAAAGATCGATAGCGTGGCCATTGACCTCACGCACCTGCGAGCTGATCATAAGAAATTATCCGAACGCACGGCCGCCCTTGAGGCCACTGTAGCGGATGTCGTGCCCAAAGTGACACAGACGGACAAGCATGTCCAGGACCTCCTCAATCGTGTAGAGTTCCTAGAAGACCGCGCGGAGGATGCGGAAGGGAGGGCGCGGAGAAATAATGTCCGTATCGTGGGACTGCGGAAAGATGGGAAGGTAGAGAACCAGAAGTGCGAATAGAAAAATGGCTTATGGACCTCCTTCCTGAGGGATCCCTCTCTCCACACTTTGTGGTGGAACGAACCAGCGAGGCCCCCCCTGAGGGCTACAACCCGAGACCTATGCTTATCCGAAAACTGAATTATCGGGATCATGATGCTGTACTGAGAGAGACAAGGAAGCTGTCCAATGTCAGGGTTGAAAACACGAAGATAATGTTCTTCCCTGATTATACCATACATGTACAGCGCCAAAGACACTCCTTCCTGGCAGTGAAGCAACGTCTCCGCAACCTTGCGCTGAAGTATTCCTTGCTTTTCCCGGCGCGGCTGCGTGTGGTGGCTCAAGACAAAACTAATTTCTTCAGCACTCCGGAGGAGGTGGTAACATGGCTGGACTCGGGCACCGTAACGGAACCTGGCGCCATGCCCTCCATGTCAACTGTGCGACGCAATCGAGGACCCCGACGTCGCCGCAAGCGAAGACTCTCGCCGTCGGGGCAAACACGGTCAGAAACTGATATAGGCCCTCCAACTGAACTCATGCACAGCGAACAACAGGAGGCTCTACGGATGGTGGCGGAAATGAGTGGCTCGTTGGAAGAGGATCTGCATCTGGAAACTAGCCCCAGAGAACTCCTCAGTGATGATGAACGCATATATGGACTGCCGGACTCGCAAATATCTGCGGATCTACCGGACGTCACACCACAAACTGCAGACTTTATTCACTAGCGACCACCTGAATTGCTTGGCCCTGCTTGTTCGACATCGTGCCCCCTTTGTGCCCTATGATGGGCTCTCCTTTGTCTCCGTTATACCCCACTGGAACTCTGCTGAGACTGCCTTGCCCACGAGGGGGTGCTGGGGCCCGCCTGATGAGTGCTCCAGAATCATAGTAAGTACCAGCTGGAACTAGTCCGAGGGGCCAAAGCGGCCTGTGGGGGAAGGCACCCTCCACCTGCTCTCGTGCTGGGTAGTTTGCCTTCAGAGTCGTGTGCTCAGCGACCTCCCCTGAACTTACGTTTTTTACAGCTCTCTAGAGCGTTTGGACGATAACATGTTCTGCTGTCGACCTTTTGATATTGCATTGTTGTTCCCTTTGTTTTCAGGATCATTCCTATTTAACCTTTTTGCTTCCCTTTTATTATTGTGCAATGGGTGCGTGTGGCGATCTATTGCTGTATTCAGTGCCTGTTTGGGTAGCCATGTGCGGATGTGGGACGATGAAGATGTGTGGGTAACAGTTGCGCTGAGATTGGGTGGCTATCATGACTACGGTTAAGTTCTGCACATGGAACGTGCGGGGAATGCATACGCCATCCCGCCGTTACCAAATCTATTCTTATCTTAAGAGGCAACACATCCAAATAGCACTGTTACAAGAGACACATTTGACAGCTGCGGAGACATTGGCGCTCCGCCACAAATGGAGGGGGTAAATTTATGCTACAGGGTATTCAGCCTATGCGAGGGGAACACTGATTTGGGTACGCCCCGGGGTTCCCTTTGCGCTTTCTCACTGCATGATAGACACTGACGGCAGATATGTAATAAAACAGGGCTCCCTAGATGGGCAGCCCATTGTCCTGGCCTCCCTCTATGCCCCTAATACAGAGCAGTCTCGTTTTTTCGAGCGACTTTCGGCAGTGCTTGAGCCATGGCATGGGATACCATTTCTGTTAGGGGGGACTATAACTGTGTACTAGATGTCGCCTTGGATCGTTCGTTTCCCCCCTTGGCCAATGCACCGGTGAGCGGGGCTATGAGGGCGCTCACGGATTGGGCCGTACAGTGGGATCTTCACGATGCTTGGAGAATACGTAACCCTTGCACGAAAACGTACTCATATTACTCTGGAGCCCACACGCTCCATGTTAGATTGGACAGATACATGCTAACGAGCGATCTGCTCCCAAAAGTGGTAGATTCCTGCTATTTGGGCCGCGCCCACTCTGATCACAATCCCCACACTTTAGACTTCGCCTGGGAACGTCCGCACCCACCGGTGCCTGTCTGGCGCCTTCAACCGGATCTTCTCCTGGACGCCCCATTTAGAGGAGCGCTTGAGGACCGTCTCCTGCAATATTTCGAGGAGAACACTGACACTGCCTCCTCTCCACAGATGGAATGGGACGCTTTCAAGGTGGTTGTCAGGGGCCATTGTCAGGGTACACAAGCAGGGATGCGCAGGCAGATTGAGGGAGAGCTCGCACGAGTTGAATCGGCACTGATGGACGGGGAGCTTGAGGGTGATGACACGGGTTTGATGGCAAATAGGGAACACCACACGATGTTACTAGACAGGCTGAAACATCTGAATTATGCTGCACACTCAACGCGCTCACATGCTTCTGGGGACAAGCCAGGCAAGCTACTGTCTTGGTTGAACAAACGCGACACCAGTGCCACACCGGTGATGTCCATAACTACGGCCCGAACACTACTGTATACACTCAGCAAGCCATACACAATGCCTTCATGAAACATTATGAGGACCTCTACCGTTCTCGAATATGGGTTACTGTCGAGCAGCTCACGGCGTATCTATTTACCCTGCCACTGCCAGAAGTCACCGATACGCAACGAGACGAACTTGGAGCGCCCCTTACATCGGAAGAGCTCAGAGAGGCCATATTTTCTCTTTCAAATGGTAAAACCCCGGGACCCGACGGACTACCCACGGAGTTTTACAAGGCCTTTTCCATTATCTTGATTCCGGAACTGCTGCGCATTTTTGCTGTGGCTGTTCGTTATTCTGCCCTTCCTCCCACCCTAAACGAGGCGAATCTTATATCACTTTTGAAGCCGGGCAGGGATGAGACCCATCTGGGATCGTACCGTCCACTGGCACTCCTCAATACAGACTACAAGCTCCTAGCGTCCGCACTGGCACAGAGGTTGACTCCATTGGTACCCACTCTTGTCCACGTTGATCAGAATGGGTTTGCGCCTACACGCAGCACGTCCTATAATATCAGACGTCTATTTCGTGTGCAGAGTCAGGCCATGCACCGGTGGCCTAACTCAGATGATTGGTGCTTGACCTGGAAAAGGCATTCGACTCTGTAGAGTGGCCTTACCTTATGTCGGTGTTGCGCAAATATGACTTGGGTGAAGGCTTTATACAATTGGTGGAACTCTTATATCAGAGACCCATAGTGTGCGTCCGAACAGGCAGACTCATCTCCGACCCGATAAGAATACGCAGAGGTACTAGACAGGGGTGTCCCCTTTCCCCTCTTATATTCGCCCTCATGATGGAGCCGCTAGCGGCTCGACTGCGTGCTTCAGGCGAAAATTGGGGTATACGGCTAGCGGACTGGATACATTCGGTGTCCCTATATGCGGACGATATGCTGCTATATATAAATGACCTGACCTGCTTCCCACAGGCGCTTACTAATATTTTTCGTGAATTCGGCGACATGTCGGGGCTTCAGGTCAATTGGGCGAAATCAGGCATCTATCCCTTTAATGCTGCCGCACAAGAGTGTGACATTGCTGTTTTAGGAGAGCGACTTGAATGGTACCCTACCACGTTTCAATATTTAGGGTTGTGTATCTATCGAGAACCTGCTGATGTGTTGGAGGGGAATCTAGTGCGGGCGATCTCTTCACTCACTGCACAGGTGGCGTTCTGGAACTCGCTCCCGCTGAATGTCCCAGCTGGCATCACCCTGTCAAAAATGGTGGTGCTGCCCAAATTATTGTATTTTTATGCCAATATGCTGGTTTATGTCCCTGTTCGTATATTTCGTGAACTGGAGACTCTAATCAGATGGTTGATCTGGAACGCGGGGCGACCCAGAGTCGCACTACACACCCTGTATGCGTCGGTTGAGACTGGCGACTGGCGGTACCGAACCATGAACTATACTACTTAGCTGCACAATTGCAATGGGTGGCCTACTGGTTCAGTGGGAAAAATCTGGCTGAAACTGACACAGATACAACGGTTTTGTCCGCTGCACAGGTACATGAGCTTTTTCATCCACTGTCCAAGTCCCGTTGCCCTGTACAAAATAAACCTGGCGGTGGCGCGGAAGTGCTACATGCGCAGCCTTAAGCTAACAAGTTGCATCAAGCCATATGCCCTCAATCTGCCACTGTTAGGGACGCCCTGGGGGGATGGGACACTCACGGAAGCGGCACTGAGCAGCTGGTTGCAGGCTGACACAGACACACTGGGCGACCTGTACGAGGAAGGCGCATTGATCCTGTTTGAGACGCTGGCTACTGACACGGGAATTCCGGCAGGTCAATTCCTCACACATGCAGCGCTTATACGCACACTTACAGACGCTTGGGGTGACCTATCGGTGGAATTACCGCCTCATCTACTGATGCAATATCTACACGTGATGGGGAATGGGTCCCACTTGGTACACTGGCTAGCGCAGGTCTTACATTTACATACACAATTCTCCACACAGCGATTGCGTGATAAGTGGACTAGGGACACGGGGCGGGACTGGACCGACCAGGAATGGGATAGGGCACTAGCCGGAACGCTAGACATCCCGCGCAACTCCCGATTTAAAATTATCCAATACTACATCGTACATCGGGCATACCTATCCCCAGACAAGATAAACCGCTATTTTGGGCTGGAGACAACATCCTGTCCTAGATGCGGGTTAATAGATGCAGATTTCTTACACATGCTTTGGGCCTGCCCCTCCATGCATAGATATTGGACAGTAGGTTCGTCCACACTGGCAACTGGGGCGGGAGGTGCACTGCCACACACATGGGAGGCTTGTCTTTTAGGCCTTTACAGGCGGACAACATTGACGAAAGTCCCGGCTAGGTTCTGGGACCTAGGACTCATAACTGCAAAACAGCTCATTACCAAGCGTTTGAAAAATGGAGAACGACCACAGGCCATACACTGGCGCCATTCATTTGATAATTGGGCAAGAGCAGAAAGCGTAGCTTTGCACAGGGAGGAGGCCGCAGGTCTTCGTAAATACCCTATCGCCCAGGCCTGGAATGAAATCTTGGCCGCTTTTCACCGGGTGTGTTTGCAGAGAGGCATTATATAGGTACGCTTCCCCTTTATTCCCCTGGCTCTGGGTGGACACCGACAGATGACCTACTTTGAAGGCACCTCCGCGCCGGCGCCATTGGAATGAAGCGGATATCACCGCTGTATGGGCGCATGGGTACATCCACGCGATCCTGTATGTTACTGCACAGACCACGTCCCCCCCCCCTCTCCGCACTCCCTTCCCCCTCCGCTGTGGCAGCCCTTGAGTACATTGACTTGCCCACATCACGATCGGCGGAACACGCACCCCACACGCACACACTATTATGTTTTGACCTGTTTGTTTTGCATCTTATTCGGTTCCTGGTTTATTAAAACATGGTTTGGATTTATGGTTCTCAGAATGGGATGCTGAATGCTGTATCAGTTATGACTCCCTTCTGGACTTCAATTAAAGTCTGCTAGCGTGGACTATACTATACTGATATATTGGGGTTCCCAGAGGTGAGGGTGCATTATTTGGTTGCTGAACAGATTGTACGTTGTCATGAACAGGGACACCGTGACACGATAGATGCGCCCTGACACAAGGGAATGCTCTCGCTATCCAGATCACATATGCTCTGGCACATCTACTACCTGAAATAGTACTTGTTGGCAGAAATACGCCGGCATCGCCTTGCCGGAGTTGTGCCTGCTGGTTAACACAAGCTTTGCCTAGCGCCTGCTCTGTATGGCTTTGGTGACAGATGCCTAACCTATTTTATTTACCTTACAGGGCGTATGTGATACTGATGTCTATTGTGCAGGACTGTTGTTGTATATAGACACCCTTGCGTAAACTACTGGATGCAATTGTCACAATCCATTTTTCCTTTGCGAGGGCATGAGAAATGTGTACAACAAATGCTACATGTACTAGCCTGATTGCTATTGTACTTTATCTTGTCTGTCGCATTCATGTAACCTAACATCAGAAATGCAATAACAAAAATATTAAAAAAAAAAAAAAATCAGTGATGTCATTAGAGATTTCATCAGTAATGTCACTGACCATGTCATGAATGGTGTAATATGTGAAGTCATAAGCAGTGCATTGTGGGGGGCAAGTTATAGTTAGCTCAGCTAAATATAACTGCTGAATCTCTCTGGTTTTGTATGTGTGAAACATGAGCCTAACTATAACGTCTCTGTAACCTTTGTTTTTTTCAGTGAAAATATATTTTATATATTTACAGGGGCTATTAGACAACACTCTTCCTCCATTGGTCAACTCGCTTCAGCTATTAGATAACCTAACTGTGAATGACAGCATTCTGCTCTTTCAAAAGGAGTACATCCACACATAAAGAAGTTCCCTTCAGTGCAGGGACTACTATAGCAGTGTGTGTGGGTTCTTTTTTAGGCAAACAATATATTTATTGTGTTTTGCAATTGTTTTCTCTTTTAATTATTGCATAGAAACACAAAAACATACAATCATACACTGTTATGCTCTTGCATTACATGGACTGAACGCATCTGTGGGCCTTTGAGTGGGGAATCGAACAGACTCACTGACAACGGTGTTTTGGGTCAAGATGGCTTTATTGTTTTATATAACCGTTTCTTCTGGACTGGCACTCGGTAATATGGGAGGGGGTTTTCTGTGTCCTCAGTCTGGTACTTTGCAACTCCTAGCCGCCGGGAGTCCTGATGCCTTCTGGGATTTGTAGGCCTCTCCTCCGCCGTTTCGACACGTTGTCCGGTCCACAGCACCAGGAAAGAAAGAAACCAGTATTAGCCTGGTACCTTTGCAGGCGTAAGGGGAAGGGAGTGAGGATACACGCGTGCAGTTACTCGACCCAGGGACAAGTGTCGATTTAGTGAGGGGGGGAAGTGCACGGTATGCCGAGTGGTTCTCAGGGTGGTTTGGCCCACCTACGTCCCGCCCAACCCGTAAAGCGTGACCGTACCTGCTCTAGCCACACTTCCCGGGAAGTGTGGCTGGGCGATGCTCCTTCCCGTTGGCCTCCTGGCTTGTCGCTGAAGTCTCGGCTCCGTCTCCGTTCTTCTCCGATGGTATGGGCTCCTCTGTCTGCTCCTTCAGTCTTCTCCGTCCTCAGCTCTTCCCCTCTCGCCTCCTCCGACCTCCGCTGTTCACCTCTCGCCTCCTCCGACCTCCGCTGTTCACCTCTCGCCTCCTCCTACCTCCGCTCTGCTCCGTCCTCTCGCCACTCTCCTTCCTGTCGCCACTCTCCTTCTCTACCTCCGGGTGAAAAACACACCTGGGTGATTTCTGGGCTGGGTTTTACCAGTGGTAGGTGGGCGGGTTCAGGGACCAGCTCCACCCAGTTAAAGAAATACTGGTCCTCGGTATCCCGCACGGGGTTGTATATCATGTCCGTCGTCTTCCAGGAGTCGGTGTGCTGTTCAGAAAGAGGGGACATAGGAACAGGTAAGCCGGGAGGGCCCGAGTCCGTGTCCCCCTCGTTACAGCATTCTATCTAGTAATTCACACAGCTTTAATGCCAACAACCTGACATGGGCAGGCAGCGTCTTATGGCCGTTACATATCAAATGGTACCAAGGAACCGTGTTTATTATGTTTGGCTGCGAGCGTTCCCAGCTGCAGCCCTGCTAACAATAGTCAATTAACATTCTACTAACATCTAAGCCAGCTAGCCATATTGCGGATTCAACCCTTTTAGCCCCATAGCCCAACCTCCCTCACTACCCCAGTCCCTTCTACACTCCCACCCCATTTAGCTGCGCTCCCTGCATGTAGAAGTTCCCCATAATGGTACCCTGTATAATTCTCACCAACCAGCACCTTTCTATTCGTCAATTGGTTCGCTAGGGTGCATGTGTGCTTCCCCTTGGTTCGTCATCTCCACCATCCCACAAAGCCTATGCGTCATGTATAGTCCCCAGGAATTCTTCGGTCGGCTACGGGGGCGGGGGGGAGTAATTCACTGTAATTCTCCGACTGCGTGCAGCAATACAACATGTCATGGGACCATCGCTTAATTGTTGGCACTGGACCTCTCATCCAGCATAGTGCTACCACCCGTTTAGTGAGAAGAATGCCCATATCCACCAACCTGCATATAGCCTTGAGCAGTTTTTTAGAGTGACCTAGGAGTACCGCTGCTGGGTCTGGCACCAGCTCTGTTTCTACTATCCTCCCCAATTCCCTGACTGTCTACCCAATATGCATATATTCCCGGGCATTGCCACGCCAAATGTAAAAAATCTGCTGTCAGGGCATGGCACCTCTCACAGGACGTTTCCTCACGAAGCCCGTACCTGCACAATCGCTCTGGAGTGTAGTAGGCTCTGTTAATATATTTGAAGTGTATGATTCTATGCCTGCCATGCAGTGAAATACGCCTAGTGTTCGTACAGCAGTAGTGCCACATCCCGCCATCTATCGTCATCTGTAGGTCTCTTTGCCATGCCAACCTAGCTGCAGTGTATCGGTTTGCCCTATGTGTCATAGCTATGTTATAGATATTCGTTACTATCTTATGAGGAGATGTAGTCTTTAGGACATAGGATAGCTCTGGTATATCTGGTGGTTCCGATAAATCCTCCCCCAACAGTTCCAGCAGGGCTCTGCATACTCTATAGTATTGAAAACGTTGTAATAAAGTGCCTGCGCCCACCGCTCCTTCCACCTGTTCCCAGGTCTTTACCTTCCCGTCCTGGAATAATTCCCCTGCCACCTTGATGCTCATTTTGTGTAGAACATTTGTCACACCCTTGTCCCTGCAAGGAGTTAACCAGAGGGTCCACTCCACCGGCATTTCCGGAGAATACAGTAAAGCCCCACCCTGTTGTTGAAACATGCAATGCCATGCCATGCGTGGCGGATAGTGCGGTCCACTGGTTCGAATATCATTGCCGGTAGGGGGAGCGGGTCAGCAAATAGTTTTTCCATGCGGATGAAGGGGATGTCCGACTCTCCATGTATCCATGTGTGCATGTTAGCACCCTGCGCCGCTCGGTAATATAGTTCAAAATCTGGCGCCCCCAGACGCCCCATACTATATGGCAGCGTGAGCCCCTGCCATTTTACTCTTGCCTGCTTTCCCACCCATGCCAATTTTATAATAGATTGTTTGAGTCTTTGGAAGAAGGTACGTGGCAATACTATTGGGATGTTTGTGAACAGGAACAGTAACCTAGGTAGTACCACCATCCTCATGACTGAGATACGTCCCATAAGTGAGAGCGGAAGCCGGCTCCAGGTCTCCACATCATCCTCTAATTTTCTGATTGCCGTGCCGTAGTTCTCCCTAAACACTATCTCCGAATCCGTGTGTAGTTGGATGCCCAGATATCTGACGGAGTCTATGGACCATTGTAACGGGAACTCCATCTCAAATTCTGCTGTGGTCGGTGTGAGGGGAAATTTATAGATTTAGCCCAATTTATTCTAAAACCAGATAATGCACCAAAGTGTACAACTTCTCTAAGGACAGCAGACTGGTTATTCTCGGGATCACGCGCATACAGCAGCGTATCATCTGCATAGGTTGACACCACTATTCTGTAGACCGGGAACCCAATACCCTTATGCCCGTGCTATTTCCTGAGCGCGCGCGCCAGTGGCTCCGCCACTAGGGCATATAACAGTGAAGACAGTGGACATCCCTGCCTAGTCCCTCTTGTGATGGCAATTTAATCTGTAACCAAGTTGCCCAGACGAATCCTCGCCGTGGGTCTGTTCTACAAGGTACCTATCAGCTACAGAAATACCGGCCCCAGTCCCATCATTGTCAGTACTTGTCTCATGAAGGCCCACTCTTCGTAGTCAAGGGCCTTCTCCATATCTAGGAAGACCGCTACTGCCTTAGTGTCCTGCTTTACGTGCTGTATGGTTCCAAATACAGTATGGATGTTATATGTGAGATTCCTACTCGGGATGAATCCCGCCTGCGCTGGGGCCACCAGGAGTGGAGCCGGAAGTGTCAGGCGGTTAGCCGAAATCAAATATCTTGGTGTCCACATTTAGCAGGGAAAGGAGACGGTAGGAGCCGCACTCCTCCGGCGGTTTCCCTGGCTTGGGGATAGCTACTAATATTGCTTCTCTCAGCGACTGTGGCATACTTCCCTTAACGCATAGATCATCGGATAACGCTACCAGGTGTGGGAGCAATAAGTCAGTAAATGCTTTATAGAAGTTAACCGTGAGACCATCTGCACCCAGGGCACTCTTAGTCTTCATGCCCGTCAGAGCCTCCAAGATCTCATCCTTATCTATGGGAGCAACAGGAATTCCCTATGTGTGTCCCAGAGGAATGGTAGCTTGATATGCTCTAAGTATTCTAGTATTTCCTCATCCATGTCTTCTGATCGTGTTGCATATAAGTCTGAGTAGAATTGTCTGAATCGCTTTGCTATGTCTGTCTCTTCAGTTAATATGTCTCCCTCCTCTGACCTCACCGCCGTGATTAGTGTTTTACCCCGCTTCGCCTTAAGTATCTGTGCTAGTACCGAACCCGGCCTGTCGCCCTCTCCATAAGTACGTGCCGTAGCGTACTTGCCCATATGTTTCACTTCACTGTCTGCCGCTTCATGGTATTCGCCTAGCAGTACTTTTGTCTCGTCCTCTAGTTCACTACCCCCTTCTGACACCTGCCGCATTTTCAGTTGCCACAATTTCTGTTCTAGGTCCGTCAGCCTCTGTCGTATAGCTTTAAGGACCCCTGAGTGCATAGTCATTGCTATGCCCCTTATATACATTTTCGAGGCCTCCCACACTGTCTGGAAGCTATCTACTGAGCCTATGTTTGTTTCAAAATACGTTTCTATTGCCTCAGCTAGTTCCCCTTTAAATAGAGGGTCCAGCAGTAAATAAGGAGGGAAACGCCATGTAAACGGCAAAATCAGTTTCTTTAGGGTGTCTAGGGTCAGCAACAGCGGCGAGTGATCGGAAAGTGTGCGCGGCAGGACTGTGCAATTACGGACCTGGCCCATCAAAGACGTAGAGGCCAGCCAATAATCTATGCGGGTACGTATATTGTGGTAAGCCGAATAGTGTGTGTAACCTCCCTTATCGTTATTGCGCGTTCTCCACACATCATTAAGATCCATGCAAGTCATGACACTGTCCAACATTTTTGCTGCCGCGACAGGCCTCCGTGTGGGGCCTGCCGATCTGTCCAGGTCAGGGTCCCTAACCAGGTGAAAATCTCCACTCCATAAAAACTGTGCTTCATGGTATCTTCGGGTTACATTCGCTAGCGTCGTGAAAAAACTCGGGGCAGTCATAGTTGGGCCCATACACATTCACTGTTATCAAGCCAATCCCCTGCCCCTGACATCTTGAGATTACAGAACGCCCTTCGGTGTCTGCTACCAGCAACTCTATCGTAAAAGCAGACTAGTGATTCACCCATGTTAACACCCCCCGGCATGCGTTGTGAATCCCGCTGATGCAACATTACCTAGCAAGCCCTTACTGCGGAGCATCGCACTCGACTGTGGGAGCTGCGTTTCCTGGAGCATGGCAACATCTATATGTTGCCTGTTCAAATAGCTCAGTACTTTACGTAGCTTGCGGTAGTCATTAAGCCCTCTGACATTCCATGTCATTGCTCTTAGGGAGTCAGCCTGGTTTGGCCTTTCGGTCACAGCCGTACCCGCCATCAAAGTTGTCGCTGCCCATAACAGACTCCAGTTTGTTGTGTGCGCCCCCACAGTGTACTGTATGTAAAAACCCCAACAAACCCTCCAAATAGCCCATAATCAACGATCGCCCCATCGCTCACCCATCCCCCCTCCCACAGCTGACCACCCCCAACTTGGTCGCGCAGTACCCCCGAAACCTCCCACCCGACGCCTCCCTTCCCCCCTCCGTGACCCCCCAATGTGTACTTCTGTGGTGCTCAGCACTCGAGGGCAGAGGTCGCTCAATAAACAGTAGTCGTTGCTTCGTATCGTTGTCCCTAATGCCTTGTCTCGCCCTCGTCGTACTGAACAGTTTGCAGCATTCTATTCTGAGCCACATATATGTGCTGTACTTATGCCTTCGTGTCTAATTCGCTTGCGCCCTCCCGCCCCATTCCGGGTTCAGTTCTCCACCAGCTCTTTACCAAAGCTGTACTGCACTGTAGGCTATTGGTAACTCGTAACCCATAGCATTTATTGACTCTTGTGTCTGTCGCTGCACTGCGTCTTCAATCGCGGCACACTTATTCTATCAGTCTTTCTACACATCGTTATGTGTGCAGGTGTGCGTGTCCAATTGTCCCAGAATCTCCGCCCTGCCCCCCTCCCCACTTACTCATAATGCAGCAAAAGTCCTCCTATATCAGTCCTGTTCTTTCAGCGGACCTCCAGCAGCTTCGTCCATTAACTGTCTTACCGGGCTCTTGCGCTGTTCCTACCTCCACCCCTTTAGCGCCTGCTGTAAGGCCTTCGGGTCTGTGAATATATGCGATCGTCCTTGCCGGTTCACCCGTAGTTTTGTAGGGTACAGCATGGCGTAGTCAATGCTCAGATCTCGAAGTTGCTTCTTCAGTGGAACGAAGTGTCTGCGAGCTTCCTGCACTCGCATCGTGAAGGCTGGGTGTAATGATATATTTGAGCCTTCATACCGCAGTACCTTTTTCTCGCGAGCAATGCGAAGCGCCGCATCCCTGTCTCTATAGTTGAGCAGTTTTGCGAATATAGGACGCGGTGGGGCACCTGGTGGCGGTCGGGGGCCTAACGAGCGATGCGCTCGCTCCACCACAAACATCGGGGAGAAGACCCCATCTCCCAGGAGGGCCACCAGCAACTTCTCGACAAACAGTTCCATATTTCCAGTGGGAGTCGTCTCTGGCAGGCCGGTAATTCTCAGGTTACAGCGTCGCGAACGGGCCTCTAAGTCTTCCGTCTTGTCTAGTAGGATTTGTAAGACTTTCTGCGCTTTTTATGGTCCGAATCAAGAGTGGTATGCGCCTCCTCTACTTCCGTAAGTCTTCTTTCCGACATATCAAGTCTCTCCGCGTGTTTGTTCATACGTTCCGCCATCCTGTCCAGTCTGTAGGACAGTGCATCCATTTTCGTGCCCAGCTCTGCGATTCCGCTCTGCAGGCTTTTTTCCATAGAGAGGAGCATGCTTCGTATATCCAAACCAGAGCCTTCGCTCTCTGTTGACTGCCTTCTCGTGTTCTCGCTGTCGGCTGCGTCGTGGGATTTAGAGCGTTTCTGTTCAAATGACAATTTTGTTTGTCTTGTCCCCTCTTCCCATTATAGTAATGCACCAATGCTGCCTGTGAGCGGGACTCCAGTCGTCGCGTCCGTGCTGAACTAGCTGTTCGGGTCTGGGGTTGGCAACACCCCTCTAGTAGCTTTTCGTCTTGCTGTAAGTCTGGCGGTGGTGAAGTGGATCTGCTGGCTGCTGCTGCTTTCAGCGGTTTCGAAGCCCGTCTCACTCACTCTAGCGTACACCTTCAGCCACCAATCCGCCACTGACTATCGGCGCCGCCTTGTAGTTGTGCCCAGGTGCTCTGTCCACCCACTGTGGTCTTCCGAGTTCGTGTCAGGCTTCGTATCTCTCTGCACCAATGTCCTTTGCCTGGCATGCGTAACTTGGTTCTCTAGACTCTGTGCTGGGCTAACACGTGGCGGGGCAAGACTAGTGCATTCTCTACTTCGCAGCCATATTTTCACCGCGCCTCCTGCACTTTTCCTTCCACCACGTGGCTTGCTGTGGTCCCTGCGCCCTGATTTATGCCTGTTCAGGGCCTGGCGTGAATTAAATGGGGGGGGGCGTGCACCCCTCAAGGGCGGGTGAAGGTCTGATGGCTGGCTCCCACTTAGTTTGCAGAGCCTTCGCCAGTCCTTAAGTATCCAGCCTGTGCGTGGCCCCCACTGTGCCAATATGTTGTAGTCTATTTTTCTTCCCAGGTGGGACCGTATCTTTATGATGGCGCTGGGCGCGTTCCAGATCTGCTCCCTCTCACGCATCCCTCTCACGCACGTGTGTACTGCTTTTACTTCGGTATGAGCGCTGTTCTAAGTCTCTGCTCCCCTGGGCACTCATAGTTCCCCCTAATTCTATGGCCTTTTGTAGCGGGTTGCCGGACGTCTCACCTGGGGAGTTCTGTGCTTCTTGGTGCCTCCACTCTCGCTGCAGCACCGTCCACCTCCCTGCTGCTGTGTCTTGAGTCCCGATCGGTCCCCGACAGCCGCTAACTGCCGTCTCTCCTGTCTCTTCTCGGGCCCCGGCTCACCGCTATTTCCAAACGTCCGCGGGGTATCCACTCTCTGTTCCGCTCCAGTCGCGGCTCTGCTGTTATAGTTGCAGGCTATTGCTGCTGCCGTCTGCTCCTGGGAGTCGATCTGCACGTTGAGCTACGCAACTCCGCCCTTCCTCACACTACAGACCGGGGATTGTCGGCCTGGAAGCTGCGCCTGTCTCCCTCCACGATTTCTCCAGGCTTACTCTGCCAAATGTGTTCGGGGTTTAAGGAAGCGATTGCTCTCTTTTTCCGATTGCTGTTCCATAAGTGTGTGGGTCAAAACCATTTGAATGCTGCCGGATAAATGACAAATATTAGTACGACGATTCGGAGCACTGGGCTCTAGCGGCCATCTTGGTCTCGAGTAAGCTCCGCCCCCCAATTGTTTTCTTTTTTCATACTGGCCATAGTGCGGCTGCTCCCCAAACAATAAACTTTTACCAAAAAAATTACAAGCATTCAAAAAGCCATGAGGCTTGCAGCCAACTCCAGACCTATTGGCTTTGCCAGTGAATAATGGATTCCTGTTGCAGATGGAATCTCCTGCTTTAACTTTGTGAAGTATAGAGGATATAGCCCTGCCTTCCAAACATTGAATACAACTAGAGAGGTACCATTGGAAAGGGGAGAATAGGTTTCACTATTGAATCTCTGCTCAGTGATCACCACAGAAGGATGAACTCTGAGCAGGTATCCACCCAATAAACACTAGCAAGTTTAAAAGCAGAAGGAAGGCTCTCTTCTCTCCACTCCCAAGCAATAGTTCCCTCATTTTCCCAACAAGCATCCCCAACAGTCTTTTTAGGCATGTGTTTTTTGGTTGACAAAGGGCAAGATGGGGCTAGTATGTCATTATGTCATACATAGAGAGTAAATCTGCCCCATTGCAGTAAGCCCATTAAATACCAGGTAAGGTATTAAAAAAAACATAGGTGCTGGCCAGTCCTATGATTGTGTCACTCCCTACTCATATATCCTAGACAGTCTTTTTGCACCCTCAACATAGGGGAGCAGATTGAGGTTTCATTCCAATTCCCCAGGGGACAGGGTAGAAAATCAACTGCACCAAGGAATGAGTAAATAAGAAAAATGTAATGTGAAATGGTTGGCCTGCGACTCCTGGGCCCAAGACTGTCTTTCTGCCCTATGGAGGTAGATGTGAGTACTATACCTCAATCAGGGCACCCGGGGACAGAAAGCCAAAAAGACACTAGGGAAAGGTTTTTAGAATAAAGCAGTGGTCTAAGGGCCAGCCAGACCTAGCATTGTACTGCTTTTTTCACATCACTGGGCCTAAGACAGTCTTGCTGCCCTCTAGAGAGCAGATGGGGAAAAAAATAGTACCGGACACCAGTGATAGAAGGCCAGTTCACCACACAATGTATTTATTTTTACACTAGTCCCTGGTGTCTAGTGCGCTTTCTGCCTTATTTGCCCTCCAGAGGGAAAACAAGACTGTCCTAGGGCCTGTAAGTGGGAAGAAACATTGTCTGATGCCCAGTAGTGTTGTATGCAGCCCAGTGTCAGGACAGCCAAACGCCAGACTGCATTCCTTTACTCGCTTTTTAGGTCGAGTAATTTTAATTACTCGAAGCCTATTATATCTGAACAAAAGTCTCTTGAACCAGCGGATTTCCTGCAATGCATGTGGTGCATTCGAGCATGAAGCTTCCCCAGGCGCGCGCCTGGCCTCGCACACCACCATCAAAGGCTTCTGCTCCCCCTCACTTACACCCCATCCCCATAGGCTCCTTTCCTCCCTCCCACTCGCGCTCTCCCCCGCTCCCCACCCCATCCGACTTGTTTGTTGTTCTTTGCGGCCCGGCCGCGAAGCCAATGCTTGTTTTTGTCCCTTCTCTCCCAGAGAGTCTAAATGAGGTGATTTATGGTAGTTATCCGTCTTTAGGGTCATCCATCAATTTTTAGTTGCTAGGCAATCAAAGCAGCAGCTGTTTGCTTTGAATCTAGCTGAAACGTGGTCAGTCATTGCATGCAGGTATGACCTTTTGTGGTAAAGGAGTTAAAGGAGCAGGCTCCGTTTTTTTTTTTTTTTTTGGGATGGCCAGGGTACATTGTGTATCCTGTGAGGATGCGAACAAAATTGTAAAGTAAACATTTCCTTTGCATTTTTGACCTGCTTAGTAAAATGCTCTCGGGAGGGCACTCAGAGGCCTGTAAGACGATCTGTGCGGTGCCACATTGTGGTATATAAATAAATAATACCGGATCTAGGTTTGACTAGGCATAGCAATAACAGATAGCTCAATAAAATAAGAGTCAAGATTCGAGGTAGTAGGAGTTTGCAGGTTTATTACAGCATAAAGGACAGGAACAGGACAACCTGCACGGGAATAGGATGGCAGGGCCCGGCAGCTGCCGGGGCTGGATCTGGGATGAGCGCGCTAACATTTAATAACAATACACAAGTATATATAGTGAAACAGTTGCATTACAGTACATATGATAGGCGGAGCAGTGGGTGGAGCAAAGGGTGTGACGCGTAGTAGTCGCGAAAGATAAGGGTGAAAGTAGGTGTAACAAGAGGCGTATACATAGACATGTGATGTAAACGTAACAGAATATGTCATAAATGGGGCGGAAACATGGAGGGGGCTACCTAAGGAGCCGGGACCTCTAACCTGATGGTGCGCGCAAACTGGCAATGACGTGTTACTAGGAGAAGCTGGGGGCTACGAACTCTGTGCTAGGAGCAGAGACTGAAGTCTGGAGAGTCAGGGCGACATGTACCTAAGCGGTGTCTAGTATCTGATGTTTAGAGAACATGTTGATAGAATCCAAAAGTTATCGGGGTAAAGGCTAACAGACTCTAAGACTGGAGCATGCATTATTCTACATGTAGTGCGTGATAAAGAATATTAAATGACCATAAATACAGTATTTCTCTTACATGGAGACGTAAAGGCTAGACTATGACGGAAACTATTGATGCGGTTCAGTAGCTTAGGAATGCAGAGAAGGAGGGCTGGACTGATAACTAGAATCATAACATACTCTTGGCAGACTCAGAGGCAGAGCCAGGCTGAACCGGGCACTGCGAGGCATAAGTAAGTGAAGGGTCAGGGATACAGGTGGGGGCTGTATCGCTCCTCAGCGAAGCTCAGGAGACAGAAGCTGAATCTAGTGTCCGGGCCCTTTTGAGGCCTAGAAACGGGGACTTTACAATGAAATAACGTGCACACTGAGAAACGTGGCAACGTAGCTTTACATAGGCCTGATATTCGTAGTATTCACGAGAACTGGAAATAGACATACTAGAGATGGACACAACTGTAATTGCGTCTTTTAATCGAACATGGGGACTACATATGCATATTTAATCATGCACACATAACATAAGATGGAGGACGCGTAGGGACACAGAACATGGCAAAATTTACTTTTCCACATTCCCTCCTTGTCACTACGTTTCCATCAGGAAACATCAATATTCATGATACCATCTATCATTTCATACAGTATCATTTGCTCGTCTCGAATTTTCTTGGAACGGGATTTAGAACGGGGCTTGGGACTAGGAATACAAGAGGTAGCACAAATGCCGCAAATCGCAGGGCCACATTGTATACAGAGGCAGCAACTGAATATGATCGCTACTGCAATACCTAGAAAGGACAATACTTTCCATCCCCAGGCGGAAATTATATTCCAGAACCAACCGGACCATGTCCAGGTGCCTGGATCTTGGTGTAACAGATGGGCAATTTTATGGAGTCTGGTTATAGCTGAATAAACAGACGGCGCGTTATTTGGAATGAAAATGCAGCAACTAGATCCGATGACTCTACAGGCCCCGCCCCTATCGGCCAGTATGACGTCAAGGACGAGACGATTTTGCAAAACGACAAATCTCATAGCAGATTGCTCTTCGGTTAAGTTACCTAGAGCAGAGGCAGTCTCATTCACTACAGCTTCAAGGGTTCTGGTTAACCTACGGATTAGCTTACTATTCTGGATAGGGCCTATAAAGAAGAAGAAACCTCTATTGAAATCTGTATACTGTTCTAGAGCAGTTTCAGTATAATCGACAATTGGGGACTCGATCTCCCTTTTATGTCTAATGTGTACTAGATGTGTATTTCTGTGATAATCAGATGGGGCTAGGAAAACTGGTGGCAGTAGGAAGGCAATGTAACAGGTTCCCTCCCAATCGAGGGGCAGACGAACATATGCGGTTTGACCACAAATAAAATAAGAATGACGTGAAGCTTTGAAAATAGATTTCCCACTGTCACTATACTTGACAATAGTAGTACAATCGCTATGCCCTACATGTACGGAACCATTATTTCGGACACATAATTCGCCTTTGACTGGTAATACGGAAATAGCAGGTAAGTCTGGAGTAGTATCAGACTGAACATTCAGGACCATGAAATTCGAAGAATAATTACCTAAATTGTAAACTTCATTCTCTAGATCTAACCCTGTTCTGTGGGGAAGACCTTGCTTGTCTGGAAAACATGTACTGTTAAGGAAAAACATATCTGTTGAGGATGACGTTAACGTGGACCATGCTCCACACGAACCATTATGTGAAAATGGATAAGGAAAGAGTGGCAGAACTCCCTTCGGTGTCTGGAAAGGGGGGAGTCGACCACATACCCAACAATTAGTGGCATTGCTGGTCTGGTGTGAATAATGTAACATGCGGATAAAGGAATTGTTACGCATAGCGAGGCGGTAAGAGAGTTCATGAGGAGGCAGATCACTAAACGTGTGCTCTACTGTAACATTAGAAGACTTATTTACATGAGAAACTGGAAAATACAGATAAAATGCATAACTGGTGCAGGAAATCATAATGCTGAGAAATAAAACGAAACTTAGAAAAATGATACATCGGATTGAGTTTTGACTAACTCTCTCACTATGGGGGTCTATTTTATACATGTCAGAAACCGGTCTAACCGTTTCACCTAGGGGAGGACTTAGACAATCAAACTGGCTGACTTATTTTACTAGACCTTAACTTTTTCTTATACTCCTGTTGCGGAGTTGTCTCTAACAGGGAGGGTGCAGTAACAGTGTCTTTTGCGGGACAGTCCTTAAGAATAGTACTTTGGCAGTCCTTTAAATCCTCGGAAATGTTCTTTGAAACTGGTTTCAATCCATAAAACTTTTTGATATGCGAAAGATGCACCCAGCCTTTGCGTCCCTCCAACTTCACGGCTGTACGGGTGGCCAGGAGGACCTGTCGGGGCTCCTTCCAGCGAGGCTCCAGCGGACTTGAACGATCAAAATTTCGCACTAGGACCATGGATCCGGGAACGATTTCATGCGGTGCCACCTCGGTATTGTCTGGAAATGCAGCGGCAACCTGTGAACGACAAGAGTTGAGGGCAGACATCAAGGAAACTAGGTAATCTGTCAGCATATTACTTGAAACATCGGTAATACTTCGAGGTCTAGGAGTACCCCACATGTTAGGGGGGCGGCCGAAAACGACCTCATACGGGGACAGACCTGATCTGGAATGTGCGACCATGCGCATATAGAACAGGGCAACTGGCAGAGCTACTAGCCAGTCTACACCTTTTTCTTGACAAACTTTTGCAATTCGAATTTTCAGGGTCTGATTATGTCTCTCTACGAGACCAGCTGCTTCAGGATGGCGTACACAATGGAACTTCCACTGGTACCCTAACAAAAGGGACACGTGTTTCATTAGCTCGGATGAGAATGGCTGGCCGTTGTCAGAATATACGACTCTAGGGAGTCCATAACGGGGGAAGAACTCACGAACCAACTGCTTGGCAGTAGTCGTGGCTGTGTAATCTGGGACTGGATATGCCTCCGTCCACCTGGACAAAGCGCATACAACTACGAGGACATACTTGAAACCTCGACATCGCTCCATCTGAATGTAATCCATCTGGAGGACTTCAAAAGGGTGGTCAGGGGGCTGGAATCCACCTTGTTCCACCGGGACACTTTTACCTGGATTAAACTGACAACATATCATACAGGTACGGACTTTCTGCTTGGCTGCAGCTCGTAAATGCTTGTTGAACCAAATGTTCTGGATACTGTCTAACATTGCTTTCTCTCCTAGATGTGCTGGACTATGTGCGGTATTGATAATGACTTGAACCATAGAGTCGGGGAGAAACCATGTGGCTTTACCCTTCGTTACCCATCCCTGATCTGTCTGGACCCCTCCTTGTTCGGACCATTTCTTGATTTCATCGGGAGTAGCATGTAACTGGATATCTATGACATCTTGAGTGGGGTCCTTAACTGTCATACAGGTAGTCAGATCTGGAGTGTATGTCGGTGTCTTATCCACTGGAATGTCTGGCGTCCGTGCCGCAAGCCCGGCCGCGCGATCTGCCAGATCATTACCTTGAGAAATAGTGTCAGTAACTTTCGTATGTGCTTTGCATTTCATGATAGCAATGGATGTCGGTAAATGTATGGCATCTAACAGAGCCTGAATAAGGAGACCATGCTGAATCTTGGTTCCATGAGAAGTCATGAAACCTCTCTCCTGCCAGAGCACTCCGAAGTCGTGTACGACTCCAAATGCATAACGTGAATCTGTGTAAACATTAACTTTCAGGTTTTTGGCGTGTATGCAGGCTTGTGTCAGAGCAACTAGCTCTGCTGCTTGAGCAGACAGGGTGTCAATACGGTGTGTTTCTATAACTTCAGTGTCAGTAGTCACTGCATACGCGGCTACTAGTTCTCCTGTACTTGTTCTCATACATGAACCATCCACATAAAGTGTCAGGTCTGGATCTGGTAATGGAATATCTGTCAGATCTTGTCTTGGCTTAGTCATAATATTAACTACTTCCACACAGTCGTGTGTGGTAGGATTTGAATTTACTGACGGTAACAGTGTGGCAGGATTTAGAACGTTGCAGCGTCTGATTTCTATGTGTGGCTGGAACAGTGTCAATTCATAACCTGTTAAACGTGCAATTGTCAAGTGCTGAGTTTGTGTTCGGTTTAAAAGAACTTCCACAGAGTGTGGAACTTGTACTGTCAGGGAGTGTCCTAATACTATGGAATCACTTTGTCTGATAGCTAGTGCTGTGGCTGCAACTGACTTGAGGCACGCAGGCAGAGCCTGGGCTACAGGATCTAATGTGCTCGAAAAATAAGCACAGGGCTTGTATTGTCCTGCTTGATCTTGTGTGAGAACAGATAATGCTGTACCTTCACGTTCAGTTACGAAAAGTGTAAAAGGCTTACTGTAGTTCGGTGTTGCTAGAACTGGAGCTTGGCATAGAGCTTTCTTTAACTCATTAAAACTAAGTGTATGTTCAGATGTCCAAGGGAGGACAGTCGATACGGCTGCCTCCTGTGTCGTTAACTGTATCAGTGGTTTAGCTAGAAATGTATACTGAGGAATCCATTGTCTGCAGTAAGAAGTGAGGCCAATAAAAGCACGTACCTCCTTCTGGGTCTTGGGCTGAGGAAGACTCGCTATTAACTGAATACGATCTGGTGTCAACTGCCTACCCCTCTTGGACAGTAAGTGTCCTAAGTAGACCACTTGCTGGACACAGAATTGAAGCTTAGAAGGGGACACCTTGTGCCCCATCTCGGCTAGGAAATACAAGACTGTAAGGGATGCTTGCTCGCAAGCACGTTCAGAACGGGCTGTGATCAGTAGATCGTCAACATACTGGAGCAGGGCAGTGTCAGTTGGCATGTGAATGTTGTCTAGTTGTCTCTTGAGTGCTTGACTGTAAATACTAGGACTTTCTGTGAAACCTTGAGGAGCGCGTGTGAACATATAGCTCCTTCCATTTAAACAAAATCCGAAAAGAAACTGGCTGTCTGGATGAATGGGGACACTGAAAAACGCGTTCTTGAGGTCTATGACTGTAAAAAATGAGGCTTCGGAATCAATGGCTGTCAATAGGGAAGAGATATCTGGGACAACTGGGTACTGGGGAATAATACATTTATTAAGTTCTCGAAGGTCAATCACTAATCGATATACTGGAGGTGCATTTGGATCAGTACGTTTCATGACTGGAATGATCGGAGAATTACATACATTGGAGTCAGTTTCTACAACTACTCCTTGAGCCATGAGCTCGTCAATAATTTTGGATAAGGCTGCTACAGCCTCAGGTGGCAATCTGTACTGTCTGATTCGTGGCAGGACTACACCTGGTTTAAGAGTCACACGATGGGGTGTGATTTGCATAAAGCCAACATCAGTTGGACCTTGCGCCCATAGATGCTGCGGGACATTAGACAATCTCGGATCAAAATCTCGTAATACATAGTGACCCTTGAAGTCACGTAGGAACAATCGTATTCCCTCTGGGGAACAGCATATAACTGCACCTAACTCTTTCAGTGTTTTAATGCCTAATAGATTTTCTGGACATGACTTAGTAAGTAACAGATCAGTAGTGCGGGACAGTGGACCTACTTCTAGAGTAACTGGCTTTGATATTTCATTTACAATAGGCTTTCCCGAAAATCCAAGGGAAACATTTCTAGAGCCTGAGAGCGGAGCCCCTGGAACTTCGGCGTGACTTATAGTGGTCCTACTTGCCCCTGTATCAATCAGAAACTTTCGGTCTTTCCCTAATACTTGACTGTGAACATAGGGACCTTCTTGATCTACAGGTATCTCGATGAGAGGCAAGCCTACCTCCCTCTCTAGGCTGTTTCATGAATACGGTTGATACTCTGGATACTCTGACTGAGCATACTGGTACATCTGCTGTGTAACATGCTGTGTTGCAGCGATGGGCTGCGGTACAGTAACTGTCTGTTGTGCATTCTGTGGCTGAGGAGTCTGTGAAACTTGCTCTTGTCTAGGCGGACGTGGTCTTTCTTTAGTCTTACCGGTAGCTATGTTGTGTTTCAGAACTGCACACTCGTTTATAAAATGACCTGGCTGTTTACAATAATTGCAGTTCCCTTTAACGGGAGCTGTAGGATGATTCGGACCCCTCTTCTGACTGTCTTGAGGAACAGATTGTGCAACTAGCACTTTCATTTTTGTGTCTTTCATACGTTTTCTCTCGTGATCTTGCTCTTCTCTGATTCTATTCTGGTGGTATTGAAGCATCTGTAACATTTGGGACGGGGTATTAGCTTGCCAGGTACTTTCGACTTTCAAAACTCGATTCTTAATTTGTGGACTTGAATTCTCGACTAGTTTAGTAACAAAAAGATGAGGGTATGACTCGCTACTCGTCTTGAGGCCACTGTTTATAATAAAACATTTTTCAAATCTAGAGTAAAAATCACTAGTGTCTTCGTCTTGTTTCTGTTTACATGCTGAGATTGCATCCCAGTCTTCCTTTTTAGTTGCTAATAGTCTGGGCAAAACTTGTATTAACAGTTCAGGTAATTCTTTACATTTATCTCCAAGACCGGTACCTGGTACTCGTATCTTATCTTCAGCTTCTAGAACTGCCCAATCGATCTTTTTCTCTCCCACCTCCCAATCTTTTTCCTTGAGTTTTTCATATACCCCTGCGGGCAACAGGACTTTTAACATTTTAATAATATCTGGATACGTGTATTCTCCCATACGGAGCATGTCTTTCAATTCTCGGTGGAACCCTGCTGGATCTTTATCATGACAGGGAATTAATTTTTTCATCTCTAAGAGTTCCATCTTTGTGATCGGGGTGTAAACAAACACTCGTTGCATTTCACCATCTGTTGTCCTAACTGGGTGTACTTCTCGTAACGGATTCTGTCTGTCTATGTAAAAGGGTTTACTTTCTGGGGGTGAGACATGAACAAAATGCGGGTTCAGAAACATACTATATTTGTGGCGCTGTTCTAGAATGACACTAATTAAATCAGTACCTAAACCTTTCCATTTATACTGGAGTAACTCGTTCAGGACATCATGTAACGGACCTGGATCAGAATGTTGACCCTCATACAATGTAATGAGGTGCTGGATCATATACATACCCACCAGTCGTTGCTCGGCTGGGGGCAATTTCAGGAACATTTGTGCCACCATTTCGTCTGGAAAAGTGGTAGAATCAGTAATCCATCGGACTGCTGATCGGACTAGTTCTTGCTCATGCATAGTACTTAATTCGCTATAACCGATTCGTGATTTCAGAATGTGATCGGTAGCTTGAAATACTTGTTCTAGAGAACCTTGTTCTGGTGTTGGACGATGGAAAGTTGGCTTGTGTTCTAGGCGTAAATGTCGGTCTGGAAATCTAGATTTTCCTACATACGCTATTCTGGCGGGATTCTCGTCCTCTACCTCTTCCGCAGAGTCATTTTCTTTCTCGCTTACTTGTGCTGCCTTACGTTGATCATGTAACCTTATTATTTCCTTACGAATTTTCTTATACATACTCTCTATACTACCGATAGTCTTGTGCTTACCCTCGGCTATATTCTCACTCCACCTTGTCAGGGTTCTCATTTCGACTTGATCTTTGGTCGGATAATCTTGTTCCCTTATTAGACAATTAATCAGAAACTTTAATATCATGAGCTGGATCTCAACTTTCCTTTGAGACATAACTTCACTAATACTTTCTGGATCATCCCCTGTACGGATGAAACGGTATATTCTGTCTAGATCCTCCTTCATATTCGGTAAAGTGACCAAGTATTCGGACACCTGCCTAACACGCACGGAAAATATAACCATACTATCCTCGCCTGGAACTGGATCATAACAGCATTCAGTAAGAGCTCGCCTGATTTCTGCAATGGACTGATATTTAGGCGTACGCTGTAACGCACGTTCATGTAACTCGACTGCTCCTGGACGTCTATTTGGCGGTGGGGTCTGAGGAGGACCTCCTCCTGCGGCCCCTAAACTGGAACCATCGACTGATGCTCTTCGTGCTGGCAGAGTGGGAAGTTGAAATGCGGGCTGAACTTGTAGGACGGGCTGGACCTGGGGGACCGTAGCAGGTACTGCAAGGGGTGCCCCGGTGTCTGGAGGAGCAGGAAGTGCCTGATTTACAGGGACTGGCGGAGCGGGATTTGCATATTCTGGGACCGTGTCGTCCAAATAGGACGAGATGAAAATATCAGCTGCGGTCGGTTTGTGACGTAGCTTGGTCGGAACTAGTGGTGGCGGAAAATTACTGGATGCCTCCGGGGTCGCTTTTGGCAAGCCCTCGGCAAGAAGAGGATACATACCCTTAATGAGGGCGTTCCTCTGTCTGTCTGACTGTTCGGTTTTAACTCGTTCACCTATCTCGATTAATTCCTTTTCCTGGGCTCGTTCTAAGGATTCTCGACTTATTTCTGACTTTCTGATTTCTTTTTCGGTTCTTTTATGAGATTCTTTGCGCCATAACTCGATGGCGTCTTTCTGTGACTGTCTGGCTTTCTTTTTCCATAATGCTTCTTCTACTCTCATGATGCACTCGGCATCCCACGTACCTGATACGGGCCATCTATACTTTTCCTCTAACTGTTTGGTATACTCTACCCATAAATCTAGATACAATATGGCGCTTATGCCATGTTTCTGATACATAAAATGACCTGGACTGTCCCTAGGCGGGACAGGAACTGCTTCTTCTAGCAGACCCTTTCTAGTTTTTAACTGACGTAATCTCGAAAAGAGGGACATTGCAAACTTGAATCTGAACACAATACAATACACGAGGAACAATAACAATTGAGAAAACAATTCAGGCATACCACGACATTGAAAATACATTGAATAACATTATGAAGCAACAGTTCGGACAGAATACTACCTGGAACACTGAGAACAGAAACACATGAATTTCTCGAGAACGGAACAGGCTAGAATTACTGGATGCGCTGCTGAAACAGCACGGAACATACCGGTCCCATAAAGGGACGCATCAAGACCCGTATCCACCTAGGTGAACACTTCGTTTCAGATCTGCGTACCCAGACCCATCGGACCAGAGACAATTTAGATTGACCCTGTCTAGATACTACCCCAGCAACGGTACTCACCGGGCAGCAAGAACGGAAGGCCTCGGACTGGACTGGACTGCTTCGACGCCGGACGGACGAACTTCGGACTTCTGTTACGGGTGGGCCTCCGGATACCTCGGACCTTGGACTCTCGGCTTGGGCTCTGGTCGGGACTCGCCGCGTTCCTCCACCGTCTCGTCTGGATGCTGGACCGCCTCCTCCGTCTCCTCCGTGGGCCTGAGGGATACTTAAAGCAGAAATATCTGCCGGTGCGCAGAAGAGTTCCGTCACGACTGCAGAGGGTCAGGGGGCCGGCGTGGCTTCACCGACGCGTGGGGAAAGGGCAAGGCCCTATTCGGGCGCCATTATGTGGTATATAAATAAATAATACCGGATCTAGGTTTGACTAGGCATAGCAATAACAGATAGCTCAATAAAATAAGAGTCAAGATTCGAGGTAGTAGGAGTTTGCAGGTTTATTACAGCATAAAGGACAGGAACAGGACAACCTGCACGGGAATAGGATGGCAGGGCCCGGCAGCTGCCGAGGCTGGATCTGGGATGAGCGCGCTAACATTTAATAACAATACACAAGTATATATAGTGAAACAGTTGCATTACAGTACATATGATAGGCGGAGCAGTGGGTGGAGCAAAGGGTGTGACGCGTAGTAGTCGCGAAAGATAAGGGTGAAAGTAGGTGTAACAAGAGGCGTATACATAGACATGTGATGTAAACGTAACAGAATATGTCATAAATGGGGCGGAAACATGGAGGGGGCTACCTAAGGAGCCGGGACCTCTAACCTGATGGTGCGCGCAAACTGGCAATGACGTGTTACTAGGAGAAGCTGGGGGCTACGAACTCTGTGCTAGGAGCAGAGACTGAAGTCTGGAGAGTCAGGGCGACATGTACCTAAGCGGTGTCTAGTATCTGATGTTTAGAGAACATGTTGATAGAATCCAAAAGTTATCGGGGTAAAGGCTAACAGACTCTAAGACTGGACCATGCATTATTCTACATGTAGTGCGTGATAAAGAATATTAAATGACCATAAATACAGTATTTCTCTTACATGGAGACGTAAAGGCTAGACTATGACGGAAACTATTGATGCGGTTCAGTAGCTTAGGAATGCAGAGAAGGAGGGCTGGACTGATAACTAGAATCATAACATACTCTTGGCAGACTCAGAGGCAGAGCCAGGCTGAACCGGGCACTGCGAGGCAGGAAGTAAGTGAAGGGTCAGGGATACAGGTGGGGGCTGTATCGCTCCTCAGCGAAGCTCAGGAGACAGAAGCTGAATCTAGTGTCCGGGCCCTTTTGAGGCCTAGAAACGGGGACTTTACAATGAAATAACGTGCACACTGAGAAACGTGGCAACGTAGCTTTACATAGGCCTGATATTCGTAGTATTCACGAGAACTGGAAATAGACATACTAGAGATGGACACAACTGTAATTGCGTCTTTTAATCGAACATGGGGACTACATATGCATATTTAATCATGCACACATAACATAAGATGGAGGACGCGTAGGGACACAGAACATGGCAAAATTTACTTTTCCACAACATTTTAGAGAAATAAATCTCGGTTAAGGTTAATAGTCTGTGTGGCTAACATACGCGGCCTGGTGAAGTTCTCTGGTGGTGGGCGCTTGCTTTCTGCACGTGCTCATTTCAGTAGGAGACTTGAGTCGGTGCCTGCAAACATTTCTTCTAAGCAATCTTCTTGGTGAATAAAGACCGGCACAAATAAACACATTTCCTTCAGAAAGTGTGCTGTGTTAGTAAGACAGTTACCAAACTGCATTTTCTTTCAAGAATGACCATTTTGAAGACAACAACGACCGAGAAGTCAGTGTAACTCGCCCCTTCATCCTAGTAGCTTTGCTTGTGGGTTTGTCAGAAGGCTTCGTAGTCATACCACTTTCAACTTTTGGGGAGATTTTAAAAAGTGCCTTTTAGCAAATTTACATAAAGTAAGCCATCGGATACATATATTTAGTTGTCAAACATGATCTGGAAACCGAGAAAAGTGCTCAACTGGTTAAGTCCTGCCCCCAAACCCCATAACATGGGGTCTAATCCCTTTTTTCTATTTAGAAAAAAAAAACATGATTCTCTGAAAACTACCCTGTTTTCCTTTCTCTCTGATTGTAAATGTGTATTTTTTGTACTCCGCACCACCACAGCATCACTCAGCGCCACCCCAGCATCACTCAGCACCACCCCAGCATCACTCAGCACCACCACAGCACCACAACAGCATCACTCAGCACCACCACAGCATCACTCAGCACCACCACAGCATCACTCAGCACCACCACAGCATCACTCCGCACCACCACAGCATCACTGAGCACCACCAAAGCATCACTCCGCACCACCACAGCACCACTCAGCACCACCACAGCACCACTCAGCGCAACCCCAGCATCACTCAGCACCACCACATTATCACTCAGCACCACCACATTATCACTCAGCACCACCACAGCACCACTCAGCATCACCACAGCATCACTCAGCATCACTCAGCATCACCACAGCATCACTCAGCACCACCACAGCATCACTGAGCACCACTCAGCACCACCACAGCATCACTCAGCACCACCACATTTTCACTCAGCACCACCACAGCACCACTCAGCACCACCACAGCACCACTCAGCACCACCACAGCATCACTCAGCACCACCACAGCATCACTCAGCACCACCACAGCATCACTCAGCACCACCACAGCATCACTCAGCACCACCACAGCATCACTCAGCACCACCACAGCATCACTCAGCACCACCACAGCATCACTCAGCACCACCACAGCATCACTCAGCACCACCACATTATCACTCAGCACCACCACAGCACCACAACAGCATCACTCAGCACCACCACAGCATCACTCAGCACCACCACAGCATCACTCAGCACCACCACAGCATCACTCCGCACCACCACAGCATCACTCCGCACCACCACAGCATCACTCAGCACCACCAAAGCATCACTCCGCACCACCCCAGCATCACTCAGCACCACCACAGCACCACCACAGCATCACTCAGCACCACCACAGCATCACTCAGCACCACCACAGCATCACTCAGCACCACCACAGCATCACTCAGCACCACCACAGCATCACTCAGCACCACCACAGCATCACTCAGCACCACCACAGCATCACTCAGCACCACCACATTATCACTCAGCACCACCACAGCACCACTCAGCATCACCACAGCATCACTCAGCATCACTCAGCATCACCACAGCATCACTCAGCACCACCACAGCATCACTGAGCACCACTCAGCACCACCACACCACCACAGCATCACTCAGCACCACCACATTTTCACTCAGCACCACCACAGCACCACTCAGCACCACCACAGCACCACTCAGCACCACCACAGCATCACTCAGCACCACCACAGCATCACTCAGCACCACCACAGCATCACTCAGCACCACCACAGCATCACTCAGCACCACCACAGCATCACTCAGCACCACCACAGCATCACTCAGCACCACCACAGCATCACTCAGCACCACCACAGCATCACTCAGCACCACCACATTATCACTCAGCACCACCACAGCACCACCACAGCACCACAACAGCATCACTCAGCACCACCACAGCATCACTCAGCACCACCACAGCATCACTCAGCACCACCACAGCATCACTCCGCACCACCACAGCATCACTCCGCACCACCACAGCATCACTCAGCACCACCAAAGCATCACTCCGCACCACCCCAGCATCACTCAGCACCACCACAGCACCACCACAGCATCACTCAGCACCACCACAGCATCACTCAGCACCACCACAGCATCACTCAGCACCACCACAGCATCACTCAGCACCACCACAGCATCACTCAGCACCACCACAGCATCACTCAGCACCACCACAGCATCACTCAGCACCACCACATTATCACTCAGCACCACCACAGCACCACTCAGCACCACCACAGCACCACTCAGCACCACCACAGCACCACAACAGCATCACTCAGCACCACCACAGCATCACTCAGCACCACCACAGCATCACTCCGCACCACCACAGCATCACTCCGCACCACCACAGCATCACTCAGCACCACCAAAGCATCACTCCGCACCACCACAGCACCACTCAGCGCAACCCCAGCATCACTCAGCACCACCACATTATCACTCAGCACCACCACATTATCACTCAGCACCACCACAGCACCACTCAGCACCACCACAGCACCACTCAGCATCACCACAGCATCACCACAGCATCACTCAGCAGCATCACTGAGCACGACTCAGCACCACCACAGCATCACTCAGCACCACCACATTTTCACTCAGCACCACCACAGCACCACTCAGCACCACCACAGCACCACTCAGCACCACCACAGCATCACTCAGCACCACCACAGCATCACTCAGCACCACCACAGCATCACTCAGCACCACCACAGCATCACTCAGCACCACCACAGCATCACTCAGCACCACCACAGCACTACCACAGCACCACCACAGCACCACTCAGCACCACCACATTATCACTCCGCACCACCACATTATCACTCCGCACCACCACATTATCACTCCGCACCACCACATTATCACTCAGCACCACCACATTATCACTCAGCACCACCACATTATCACTCAGCACCACCACATTATCACTCAGCACCACCACATTATCACTCCGCACCACCACATTATCACTCCGCACCACCACAGCACCACTCAGCACCACCACAGCATCACTCGGCACCACCACAGCACCACCACAGCACCACTCGGCACCACCACAGCACCACTCAGCGCCACCCCAGCATCACTCAGCACCACCACAGCATCACTCAGCACCACCACAGCACCACAACAGCATCACTCAGCACCACCACAGCATCACTCAGCACCACCACAGCATCACTCCGCACCACCACAGCATCACTCAGCACCACCACAGCATCACTCAGCACCACCACAGCACCACAACAGCATCACTCAGCACCACCACAGCATCACTCAGCACCACCACAGCATCACTCCGCACCACCACAGCATCACTCGGCACCACCACAGCACCACCACAGCACCACTCGGCACCACCACAGCACCACTCAGCGCCACCCCAGCATCACTCAGCACCACCACAGCATCACTCAGCACCACCACAGCACCACAACAGCATCACTCAGCACCACCACAGCATCACTCAGCACCACCACAGCATCACTCAGCACCACCACAGCATCACTCAGCACCACCACAGCATCACTCCGCACCACCACAGCATCACTCAGCACCACCACAGCATCACTCAGCACCACTCAGCACCACCACAGCATCACTCAGCACCACCACAGCATCACTCCGCACCACCACAGCATCACTCAGCACCACCAAAGCATCACTCCGCACCACCACAGCACCACTCAGCACCACCACAGCACCACTCAGCGCAACCCCAGCATCACTCAGCACCACCACATTATCACTCAGCACCACCACAGCATCACTCAGCACCACCACAGCACTACCACAGCACCACCACAGCACCACTCAGCACCACCACATTATCACTCCGCACCACCGCATTATCACTCCGCACCACCACATTATCACTCAGCACCACCACATTATCACTCAGCACCACCACATTATCACTCAGCACCACCACATTATCACTCAGCACCACCACATTATCACTCCGCACCACCACATTATCACTCCGCACCACCACATTATCACTCCGCACCACCACAGCACCACTCAGCACCACCACAGCATCACTCGGCACCACCACAGCACCACCACAGCACCACTCGGCACCACCACAGCACCACTCAGCGCCACCCCAGCATCACTCAGCGCCACCCCAGCATCACTCAGCGCCACCCCAGCATCACTCAGCGCCACCCCAACATCACTCAGCGCCACCCCAGCATCACTCAGCGCCACCCCAGCATCACTCAGCGCCACCCCAGCATCACTCAGCGCCACCCCAGCATCACTCAGCACCACCACATTATCAATCAGCACCACCACATTATCAATCAGCGTCACCCCAGCATCACTCAGCACCACTCAGCACCACCACAGCACCACTCAGCACCACCACATTATCACTCAGCACCACCACAGCACCACTCAGCACCACCACAGCACCACTCAGCACCACCACAGCACCACTCAGCACCACCACCACAGCACCACCACAGCACCACCACAGCACCACTCAGCACCACCACATTATCACTCAGCACCACCACAGCACCACTCAGCACCACCACAGCACCACCACATTATCACTCAGCACCACCACATTATCACTCAGCACCACCACAGCATCACTCAGCACCACCACAATATCACTCCGCACCACCACTGCACCACTCCGCACCACCACTCCGCACCACCCCAGCACCACTCAGCGCCACCCCAGCACCACTCAGCGCCACCCCAGCACCACAACCACTCAGCGCCACCCCACCACCACTCAGTGCCACCCCAGCACCACCACAGCATCACTCAGCGCCACCACGGCATCACTCAGCAGCACCACTCAGCACCACCACAGCACCACCACAGCATCACTCAGCACCACCACAGCATCACTCAGCGCCACCCCAGCACCACTCCGCATCATCACTCAGCGCTACCCCAGCATCACTCAGCACCGCCACATTATCAATCAGCACCACCACATTATCACTCAGCACCACCACAGCACCACTCAGCACATCCACAGCATCACTCAGCACATCCACAGCATCACTCAGCACATCCACAGCATCACTCAGCACATCCACAGCATCACTCAGCAGCACCACTCAGCACCACCACAGCACCCACCACTCAGCACCACCACATTATCACTCAGCACCACCACATTATCACTCAGCACCACCAGAGCACCACTCAGCACCACTCGGCACCACCACAGCACCACTCCACCACCACAGCACCACCACAGCACCACTCAGCACCACCACAGCACCACTCAGCACCACCACAGCACCACTCAGCACCACCACAGCATCACTCAGCGCAACCCCAGCATCACTAAGCACCACCACAGCATCACTCAGCGCCACCACAACATCACTCAGCGCCATTACAGCATCAATCTGTGCAACCATTCAACAACAACTGGTTCAAATATGTTCTCTCAATGTTTCAAGCTTTATTACAAATGTCACAAAAAGATGTTAATATTTCACTTCTGTTCTTGGATTTTCATCACAATAAAATACACTGAATATAATCTTCACAAAAGTTATTTACAAAAGTTTAAGCTATTGCCATTATAAACTACAATCACTTTTATGTAAGTATTAAGTATTTTAAAAAATTAAAAGCCATTGTTATTTGTAATATCAATACATCTAAGTCGCGTAAATACAAAACATGTTGCATTACAAATGCTACTATAGGTGTCACATTTGCGAAAGTTATAACTATTGGCATTGTAAATGACAAAGCTATTAATTTAGCTATTTTCAAAACCAACACATAACTAAAGAAATTGTCATTTACAAGACCAATAGCTCAAACTTTCATAATGCGAGACCTATTGCATTGCAAATGCTTGTTTCTTCTGCTGGGCTTTTGCCACTCCCTCTTCAAACATCCTACAGTGAATCTTCGACATTTCAGGCCTGTTTTGACAATGCAGCTGTTTTCAATACTTATTGTTACCATTACTTTTAAAATATACATAGAGTGGACTTTTGGCTTTACTCAGAGGAGTATTATTCTCTTACTTGTTTGGTGCAACACTGACCTTCCAAGAAGGGCTGCCATTGGAATGCATAAGGGACTATTTTACATCTTGAAAAGTACACGCAGTAATCACTCTGTTGATCACATTCAGTTCTTTATCTCCTATGTACGTTATTCCCCCACCCACCCTTCACTGAGCTGGTGTCTGGAATGCCTCCAGTGAATGATGTAATAGGATGTTGGTGTGTGATGTGGAGTGGAAGCTACGAGAAAGGGACAAATGGAGGGAGTATCAAGCCATGCTCTGACATGACCTATCTGCTGTTGCTGTAACCTAATGGCTTAACTTAAAATAAAGAACTTGTATGTATGCAACTCTTGTAAACAGCATTGGTGAATTCCTGTGTTTACATATTTGGCACATTAAAGCCAGGCCTACTGGCTTGACCAGTGCTTGGTTGCCAAAGCACTGTGGGTTTATATCAGTATCTGAGAAAGGTAATTGATTTTCTGAAAAGTGCTCAGTCTACTTGTTGACTACTTCTTAGGCCTTTGTGTGGCACAGCGTGTAGTGCGGTGCATCTTGGCCACTATCCCATGGATATGCTTCTTTGCCTGATCTGGTGCTAGACTGGAATTGCTCAGGGTGAACCATAGCCACTGCTTTTCAGATAACTGTTTTCTAGCTCTGTACTCGTTCTTGAAGGGCATAGCTGGAGTAGTAGCTTGGCCTTTGTTGCGAGTGAATTGTGTTCCCTGGCTTGTGTAGGTATCTGGATGTATCACTTAGGGTACAGTATGACCTCTGGACTGGAGAGAGCTTTTTTTCCTGGTCTGCGCCAATACCTGGCAGCTTCGTTTGCTAAACACATCCCCCTCGGCCAAAGAGAATTGTGTTCCTCAGTTTGCACAAGTTCTTGGCTGCCTATTCTTGGCCTGTGGGTCCGAGGGAGCTGTTAATCTATCTGTAAATGCATTATGGGGGGTGAAGGGTGGCCTTTGGTGTATGGTGTGCATTTTGCTGGTATGTCCCTGTTCCTATTTGTGTGAATGGGCTGTGTTCTTCTGCTGTGCTGTTTTTTTTTTTTTACTAGCTTTGCTGGTAAGAAACCTGACGAAATTGGGTTTTCAGGTCTGCTGTAGTTCTTGACATTTGTTTCACAGGGTAAAGCATTTCTTATCGGCCTAATGAAGTTGTGATGGCAGATTTGGGTCGGTTCTTGGCTGATCTAGAACTAAGTTAAGAACATCCTCTTGGTCTGATGCAACTTGTTGCCCAATCTGTTTTTGGCCCTTGGCTAGCAATACTCAGGATGATTCACGGCCTGCTTGGCATAGTGGGTAAAGTTCCACAGTCTATACTAGTTCTATGCTGCCGTTAATTGGCGTGAAATGTTGTCTTTAGTTTGGAAGAAAGTGGCTTCCCTGATCAGTACAGGCTCTAGTCAGCATCACTTGGAATGAATCACAGCCCATGACCTGAAGGTTGCTCTGCTCTTCCATCAGTAGAGGTTCTAGGCCGCTGTGACATGGGCGAAATGTGACCTATAGTCTTGCTCGAACTGCATTCCCTGATCTGCACTCATTGTATCTACCATTGGGTGGTGTGAAATACGGGCTCTGAACTGGAGAGAGTTGCATTTCCCGATCTGTAAAATTCCACACCCGCATCACTTGTGGAAACATGTGGCCTTTGATGTGGATGGAGTTACGTTTCCCAATTATCTGTTAGTGATTGAATGATAGGCGCCCTCGGTCTGTGCAGTAGTTGAGCATCGTACATGGGGAATCATGTTACTGGGGCTCTGAGGAGTGCTTTCTTGTGATTGTCAGGCATTACTGCTCTGCACTTTAGTCCTGTTCATTGAGGTTTTGGGCGGGTCTAGGCATCAGGGAATGTAAAATGTAAATGTAAATGTTTTTGTACTTGTATAGCGCACCCGCTGTGGGTTTCCCGGCGCTTGTACGAATACCACAAGGGAACCCTTCCTGGCTTTCCCTGTGAAGTGTCCACTCCTGGGCACCCCCATGGTGCATCCCTCGCGTTGTGCGGGCCGTTGTGGAGACTAAGCAAGCTATTGTCCAGAGTTGCAGCGTGGGTTCCATGATTAGAATAGGCACTGAGGCGAGAATATCCGGTCAGGGGAATTAATGAGCCCGAGTCCCGCCGAGGCGGGAATCGAACCCTGGTCCCTGGCCAGAGCTCTGCCTGCTCTAACCATTGAGCCACACTTCTCCACAGATGGTAACGCGGTCCCTCTGCAAAGTATCTGAGCTCCGTCGATAGATGTTGCTACTGTCCCTTTAAAGGTAAGTGAGCTCCTCGGAAAGCTGTAGTTTCTGTGCATTTTAAACGCTACGAGCAGGGTTGACAATTTATTGTATGTAAGTAGGGGAATCTGACCACCCAGAAAGCACCCTAGGCTCGCAAGGCCTATAGAAAGCGCTATGTAAATACCAATACAATAAGGCGACCATCACATAAATGGTGTTTGTGCTCCGCTATCGAAAGGATCCGAGCGTGGATGAGAAGGGCCAGCACTCCTCTCCTATTGAACGTCTGTCAGGCCTTCTCGGAAGTGCTGTGCTGTGCCCACGGCGTCCAGTAAACGCATGGTTCCAGCATGGCTAATTTAAGACTAGGTTGGGTTGCCCTGACATGACCGTATACTCTAGCATGTTCAGGGCTTCGGCGGACGGTGCCTTGCAAAAGTGCTGCCAGCCCGTCCCGGCGGCAGTTAGCCCGGCCCGTACTGCTGGCACCAGAAGACGTGGTGGCCGTGCCAGGGCAGCACTGCGGGTTTTCAGGGCCCTGCCCTCCGGATCGGCCCTCCAGAGACAGAACAGCCTCGGTCGGCTGCAGGGAGCGGACGAGCCCTCTGTCCACAGCTGTCGGTCAGTGGTTATTGATGGTCATTCATTAGCAAGCATTGTAATTGCTTTTATGTTATGTAGTGCTTACTTTCCGATGATGAGGCATTGAAGCTCTTCAAGTTTTACCCTGTTCGGGAACACAAGGTTGTCGGTTAATCCAGTAGTTATCGGGATTCGTTTTGTGCTGTCAAGGGAACCGTTTCATGCATTTACTTCAGTTTCTTTGTGGTGGTTTAAATTAACTGGAGTTAGCTTCGATCATCAGTGGAGGGGTATGTGCATTCGTTGAGGCGACTGGTGGGATTTGTAGATGAGAGAAAGGGGATTTGGTATTTTCAGACTGCAGACGTGATTTTTCAGCGAAGAAGAGGTTGTTTTTATTTTATTTATTTTCTACATTTGGAACGAAATCAGGCCAGTTTGTAGAATACAAGAATATAGATGAAGGCAAACATGCATATGATGTAAAGTAGGCCGTACTCAGATAGACCATACATGGATTGAAAGTTATGACAGGCTGCTGGCCCCCACATGCTGTTAATTCAGTTAGTGAGCGCATCTTTATTCTTCCTGGCTGGGTTCCAGGGACCCTGACTCTAAAAGGCCTCTTTCGCTGCATTGTATATATTCATATTATTCGATTGCTGTATGTCAAATGTTCGAAATTTCACTCCCCCTCCCTAGGCCGATGAAAAAAAGCCCTTTTTAAAGCCTGGCAGAGCTTCTTAGAAATACTATATATTATTTATGGCACTTCGGCTTCCTTTTACAGTGCTCCTAATATATTGCATTGAGGTTTTAATAGTGAAGTACACATAATGGCCATGGTGTATATTCCTTTTTGCTGAGCTACATTCAGGGCCACTGAAATTATGTGACCGACTAAATTATGCAGCAAAAAATGCAAATTATGCAGCATATTGTGACACATTTTGAGGTGTACTCACTTTTAAAAATCATTTTTAGATCTAGATTTAGCCTAGACCTATTGATTTTACTAAAATGATTTTAATTGATGTGTTGTGGTAATTCACATTTCATTGGTCTTTTGTTGTGTTTTTCAATTTTTTCTTCTGCACACTACAGCATGGAGCCCACTTCAGCCATTGGCTAATTCCACTATGAGTGACGGAATCCTGCCTTTTCAGAAGGAGCATATCCACAGAGAAAATCATTCTCTGTATGCTAGAGGCTGCATTGGCACTCCTTTTGTGACTACTTTTATTTGTTGCTTTTAGGCAGTTTTCTTTATATATTGACTAGGATATGGCAGTTTCCCTATCAAAAGTTCTACAAAAGTAATGAGGAAGTGGGGGGGGAGCATGGCCAAGATGGCGGTCACTACTTACATGTTCTAAAGGACGCTTTGTGCGAGGCCTACCAATTATCTTGTTTTCCTGCGGCTACTATGCCTGCATTATGTCGCCCTGCCTCCGCTGTATGTTGGAGGTGCCAGATGGGGTTGACGGTGGCGAGGACTTGTCGCAATGCCTGTGCGATCGGGCTGCTGGGTGGCCTACCGAGTGTTCCCTTGTGGGCGGCTGCTGCCTAGAGCTGGGCTAGCCAGGGCGGCTATCGTGGCAGCTGCAGCTCCCGACTTGGCTGGTGTGGGACCCCTGCGAGTGAACAGTGGAGCTCTTCTGGCCCTGCTTCGGGTGTGTGGTGCTCCGCAGGGCGGTGACACCCTGCTGATTTCCCTGGACCTGCGTAGGATCGCCAAAGGCAGCGACGGCGGGAGAGTAGGCGGATGGCTCAGTGCCTGGAGGATGAGGCGAGACGGAGAGGACTAAGTGTGGCGCTCGGGGCGCCTCCTGACCTCCCCTATAACAAAAAGCCTGGCCCTCGCTAGATGGTTGACACTGTTGTTGGGCTGGTGGTGCCCTCTTCGTCCTGGAGCTGAGTGGGGGACCAGTGACTCAGTGACTCAGTGGGGCGGTGGGGAGCTGGAAGACCCAGACAAGTGGGAGGCCATAAGTGCAGAGCACCAGGAAGTGGCAGTGAATTTACCGAGAGTTAGGCCTGGCCTAGTTATCCCGGAAACACACAGAAGAGCGGGAGTGGGAGCTACACAACACAGAAGAGTGCAATAATGTCAGCTTTGCGGGGACCCCTCCTCCCTCTGCTTGTATTGTGGGCACAGAGTGGCTTGAGGAAAGGTTCTTGGACCCTTTGCACTGCGAGGATCCCCTGGCAAGCTTCTTGGCCCACGAGGTAGGAGGGTGACAAGGTGGTGGGGACACCCCTCAAGAGTGGAAGTGATCCTTGGGAGCCCCCTTTGCTATTTCAACGTTACTTCACACTGAGTTGGGCACTTCCTGCTCTGTCCGCTGCAGGAGCAGGGGGAACTGGGCCCGGGACACAGGGGCCCCTTGGCACCCTCATTACTATTGGATTTCTTTCCAAAAACATATGGCCAACAGGATTAAAGTGCAGACAGGTGTGACCTTCTTATGCAGCAGAACCTGCCAGAGATAATGAGATGGAATCCTCTTATGAACAGGTCGGTATTGTAGATCGCTTCGCCTTTAAGTGCTTAGCTGGGGTGTAGGTGCTTTACTCACTACAGCATAGATGGAGTAGGCGCAACCCAAACCAGCATGGGTCAGCGATGGACCCTCCTGATCCCAGTAGGGGTACAGTAGCTGAAGACGATGATGCCGTCCCCATTGGAGACCCCATTAAACTCCAGCTTGACAAGATCTTAGCTGCTGGAGAGGATACTAAGGCCACTTTACAACAGGACGTAGGCATAGTGTCAGTGGGCCTGGGCCTACTCCACGAGTAACACCACAAGCTAGCAGACCAAGTCAATGAGATGGAGACGTCCATTACCGAAGTTAGACCAGACCAGAATGCACGATGCTTGGGAATCAAATGGCAGATCTACTGGACCGGGCACAGCACCTCGAGTGGCGTGCTGAAGATGCGGAAGACTGAAACAGATGCAACAATATTAGAGTGATAGGCCTTCCGGAAGGAATTGAGAAGGTGACATGGTGGGTAATCAGTAGAAATGTTGCGAACAGAGGTAGCTGCTGGTTTACTCACCCCCTTCTACACACTGGAACGAGCTCCTCGAGTGCCGGCAAAGTCGTTGGCCCCGGGCCGACCACCCAGACCGGTGGTGGTCAGGCTGCTTCACTACAGAGACAAGGATATCATACTGCAAAAAGCTCGCTCAGAAGGTCCCTATGTGGTGCATAATGGGAAAGTCTCCATTTTTCCAGACTTTACAGCAGCGTTGCAGGCTAGGCGATCCTCCTTAGAAGTTGAAAGAGCTCTACGGGATAATGAAATTCAATATTCATTGATGTTCCTATCGAAACTCCGGATTGTGCTCAATGACTGCACACACTTTTGCAAGGACCCCGAATCCGCTTGCACCTGGTTCGATGCCTACAAGGCGGGTACAAACTTCCCCAACACACACACAAGATCTTCGGCTCCCAAGCAGAGGGCATGGAGATGTCGACGTTGAAACCTGAGAGGGGGGCCCAATGGCGGCCCATCGCCCTCACAGACCAAATTGGAATGTGCGGCATCTCTGCAGGCAGTAGTGGACATTGTCCTGAAGCGCAAGAAGGTTTCAGAGGCGGATACTGCATCGACCAGAAATCACTGCAATCGAACTCTGTCTGAACATGGGGACGATACTGTGCTTCCAGTTGTAATACCTCAGACAGCAGATGATCTGATTTGATATCCTTTCTTGTGAGGGGACCTTGGAGTCTGCGTTTTGATAGAGGCTGGGGGTGGGGGGGAGGGGATGGTCTCCTGGGCGGCTTGTTTGCTTTGTAAATTTTTATAGGGACATTGCCTCCTGGATGTATTTTGCCATCTATTGGAAGTCAATTAGTCTGCATACAATGTAATTGGCACACACGACGCAGACCTGGCTAACCCCTCTTGGCCCGCACCTTGAAGAGTGGCCATTTTAGGCTGACTGGGGGAGGAATTCACTTACATGTTTGATGGGGTTAGTTTCGAAGACCAGCTGTTGCTGTGGTGCCCTTGAGGTGGGGAGTTCTTAGTTGGAGGTTGTTTATGTCCCATTTCCATATTTTTTATATTCAGGGTTTTTCTTTATACATACAGAGACCACACAGTGGCATGAGGGGCAGTGGGCGATGGATGGGAGATACTGGGCAGTTGAGGCTGGAAAACAATGGTGTAAACACCTATGCCTGACCAACGAGCAAACCTAAAGTTTATGGCCTCGTTATTAATGGGATGGGGTCGGCCTCAAAGAGACATGGAATTGATAGGAACCTCCGTAGGAGGGGAAGGCCGGTCGCCATTCTCCAATAGACCCACCTCACCGGGACTGAGATAGATCTGTTGCGGCGTAGATGGCGAGGCCAGCTCTATGATACCTCTTATTCGGCTTATGCCAGGGGGGTCTTAAAATGGTTCAATGCCGGAGTTCCTTTTGAGCTCACCAATCCCATTATAGATAAGGAAGGGCGGTTTGTTTTTGTCATGGGGAGATTCTTCAGAAAAGAAATTACATTGGGGTGTGTCTATGCACCAAACCAAGACCAAATTCCCTTCCTCCACTCACTCTCCGCTCATATGGCTAGCCTCCCGAGGGACGCTCAGGCCAGTAGCATTATTGTTTTATTGTTTTATTGACTTCTAACTACTTTTATGCACTTGAGTCTCTCACTGTATATTATTGTTGCCTAGCAGTAAGCCTATTTTTCCGAGTATCTCTTGCTCATTAATAATCTTCCTTTTAGAGGTTTTGTGTCATTCAACGTTCATTTTAAATTAGTACTGGCTCTCTCCTGCCGCTCTTCTCGCCCGCTCTCCCTTCAACCGCGATGATTCCCTTTTGAGTGGAGAGAGCGAGCGAGATTGAGCAAACTCCCACTTTCCGTTACGGCGGGGCCGCAGGAGTTGACGGCCTAGCTGCTCTCCTGGCCACGTACTTAAACAGCATGCCACCGCTGATGCGCAGCAGAATCGTGCAGCTGGCATGTCAAAGGCAAGTGCATCTGTGCCCAGCCGTCGCCAGGACCCCTGCACATTTTGCGCCAGTCACTGCTATAACATCGAGATGCTCCTACTTGGCTGAGGAACTCAGAAAGGTTAGATTTCTTGGTATTATGCAAGGCGCCTTCAATGAATGCGACCAGGTATACCCTTTCACACTCTTTGCATGTATACATTGCCATTTTTCAAGTCTCACATTGAAACAAGAGGCAGAAATACAGTTCTTTCCTAACATGGTGGGCCTCAACTCCGCATTAGTTAAGGCTTCACTCCCCTCTAATTCTTCCTTCCCCAACCCCACACATACTTGAATGTGTTTTCTGAGCAACGTGAGATCCCTGCCTAAGCATGCTATCGAAATATGGGACTTGCTCACCTTGGAATCCCCAGATCTCTATTTCATCGCCGAGACTTGGCTTAAATCTGCCTCCACACCTTCTATTACCTGGACTGTCCCTGAGAACTACCACATTTTAAGGTTGGACAGGGAGGATAAAATGGGCGGAGGCCTTGCTATTATTTATAAAGAGTCTTTGAAGGTATCCATATTTGACAATAGCTCAGGAAATAAGATAGAGAGTTGTATTTTTAAAATTGAGCTCATGTCCCAGGATTTTTGGAAAGGCACCCTGGTTTATCGTCCCCCAGGATCACTTGCTGACTTCACACACACATTGATGGAACAAATTGCCACCCACACTATTTCCTCTAAACATTTTATTCTTTTAGGTTAGGTGATTTTAACATTGATAGCGAAAATAGTTCCAATACAGATCCAGTTCAGTTTCTTTCAGACTTGGCCTCTCTAGGATTGGAAAAAATTAATGTTGGGCCCACCCATTCTGAGGGCCACACATTAGATCTCATTCTGACTAATTTTCCCTGTATCCACATAGAGGCACCCCGCCCGATTGTATGGTCTGATCGCGGTTTGAGATCATTAGCACTCAGGGGGCCTACGCCCCCCATAAAACCACCAATAGCTTTAGGAGACATTGGCACAAAATTACTTGGGACACCTTCATGATAGAATTTACGGTGCTTATGGTAGGGGAGTCAGGAGACATTAATCTAAGGTTATACGACTTCCATGAAGCTTTAAAGCCAGCTACAGACATCCTTGCCCCTCTAAAACTTTAATACAAAGACACGCAGAGATGACATGCGGCTTGGTACAGGCCTGAGCTGCATAAGTAGACGGCAAGTTGCAAGACATTGGAGAAATGTTGTCAACGATCTCATAACCTGAACAAGAAGGAAACCTACAAAATTGCACTAGCGCTTTATTGTAAGAATATAAATAGAGCTCAGGAAGCTCACATCGCCTCCCAACTCAGCCAGGAAGGTAATTCCACCAAAAACTCTACAAAGTTCTTAAATCCTTAACTAATCCTTCTGGCTATGCAATGATATTCCCTTCTCCCAAGCATAATGCGATGACAAAGCTAACCAATTCAAGAAAAAATTAACATGATATATGATAAACGTCCTAGAGATGTTGTCATTTCTAATGAAAGATCCACCCACACTCCATCTTTTACTGATAATGCCTCTCTTTTGGAAAGCTTTGCCCCCCGTCCGGATGGCAGCTGTGGAAGGAATGCCGAAACTGGCCACATCTGGGTCACCTCTTGATATTGTGTCAGCAAGGATCTCCGTGTTACTAGCTACGCAACTAGCCCCTTCCATCAGCGCAATATTAAATTTATCATTGAGTGAAGGCCAACTTCCACACAAGTGGAAGGCTGCACAGGGATTCCCGATCCGCAGGAAGGCTAACCTTCCTGCAGCGGACTTGTCAAACCTTCGACCCATCTCTCTCCTTCCGCTGACTAGTAACCTTCGGAAGGTTATATTAACAAAAAATTCACAGAACATATAGAGTCGCAAGGCTGCCTGGACTCTTCACAGTCTGGTTTTAGACCTATGTACAGTACTGAAGCAGCTCTGACAGTGGTGTCAGACTACATTAGACATTCTCTTGACAACAACCAAGTGTTGCTACTGGTGCTATTGAATCTATCGGCAGACTTCGACACGGTGTCACATCATAAACTACTCCAAAGATTGAGGGAGATAGGGATCTTCAGAAGAGCTCAACAATGGTCCGCGAGTTTTCTAACTCTGCACATGCAGACCATTAATCTGGGACCTTACCGCTCCCACACTATGGGGCTTACCAAGGGAGTGCCTCAGGGCTCCTGTTTTAGCCCTACTCTGTTTAATGTATATGTGGCTCCCCTTGCCAAGATTGTTGGACAATTTGTTTTCACCCCCTTTTCATACGCGGATGATACACAGCTTCTTCTATTTTTTAACAGTAACACTACATCCACCGTATCCTGCTTTCTGGAAGCCATTAAAGCAGTCTCCGGCTGAATGCTAGTAAAACGGAGATTATGCTCTTTGGTAATGCCCAAACACTTTGGTCGGCAGAATGGTGGACGTCTGACTTAGTCATAGCTCCAGTTCCCAAGACTGTGGTTAAAAATGTGGGTGTCCATTTAGACCACCCTCTCACTATGAAAGATCAGGTGATGGCTACCACTTGCACCTGCTTTCATATGATGAGTCTCTTGCATAGAGTATTCCATCTCCTCCCTTTAGCCGTGCGAAAAACTGTGGTTCAAGCATTGGTCATTATTCAGTTGGACTATTGTAACACACTTCTGGCTGCAGCAAATGAATCTTTATTGAATAAACTCAGGTGGTCCAAAACCATTCGCCAGAGAATCAAATTTAAGATCTGTTGCATTGTATATAAAGCATTAAATGGCAAAGGACCTAGCTCTATAATTGATAAACTTATCTCCTATCAGCCCGGCAGATCCTTACGCTCCGGCGAGAAATCCCTTCTTATCACCCCCCCACCCCATTTTAGGAATTCCCGTATGGGCGGTAAAGCTTTTTTTTTATATTGCTTCCCTCTATTGGAATCTCCTACCCGTGTACCTCCGAAAGTGCACAAATCTCCGTCTTTTTAGGAAACGCCTCAAAACTGAACTCTTTTGCAATTGAATCCACTGGTCCGGTGTTCCGCTGCTCTCTGCCGGAGATACCCCTTAGTGGATGATTCTGGTGCTTTATAAATCATTTATTAATTCATTCATACTTTGCTGATAGGGGGCGACTTTTTAACTGTGTGATGGATGTGTTATTAGACCGCTCAACTCCTCCGCTGACAGGAACCGGGGCTGGTAGGCAGTTGGTGGAACTGAGAGACTGGATGACACACTGGGGGATGATAGATATTTAGAGGATTCAGCACGGGGAGGAGTGAGGTTTCTCATAATTCTCACATATACATGATCTGCATACCTGTTTCTATCGATTTGTGTGCTTTCAGAAAATGACCCAACAAATTGTACATTCGAATATTTGGGCCACACCTTTTCCGAACACAGTCCCATGCTTCTATGTTTTCAGCCATTGGGGGAATGCCCACCTATACCTTTGTGGAGACTTACTATGATCTCACTGGATGACACATGCTATCGTAACTCTTGCGGAAGTAGTCTCAGAGTACTTTGTTCAGAATCAGTGTTTTGCATCCTCGAGCATAGTGGAGTGGGAGGCTTTTAAGGTAGTGGTCCACGGTCGGAGTATTGGGATGACGGTATGCACCCAGAAGAAACTTGATAAAGAACTTCAAAACCTAGAAGACAAGTTGCACGTTTTAGATTGGAACAAAGGCACTTGTTTGGAGTACTGGAGGAAATACAGGAAACAAGAGAATAACACAGGGCCATATTGGAGAGAATGCGCAGCCATGACTATCCAGTTTGAAGCTTCATGTTCATACAAGTATCTCCCAGGTATGCAGGACTTAGCTTTTTATCTGCTCTTTTTACAGTTTCCTTTCAGTTTATATTTCAAGTAACATTTTGATTTCTGCTCTATCAGCTATCAGAGATCCTGCCCACACAAAGACTGTTACAAGCCTATCTTCATGATAGGAGCTACGCTTCGGTTCCCATGACATCCATACTTGTTTAAGCAGTTATACCATCGTTGTAACTTCTTTGTAGTTTGCACCATACCTGTCCCTTGAAACTCTTTTAACCTCATCCATATCCCTGAGTTATATATTGACCTCCTTGAAATATAGGCCCCCGGCTACGTCATTGTCTTTTATAATCAATGGCACAATTACTCTGTAGGTAGTAGATAAACGGCCAGATAGATAGGATCCTCATTACCTCATCATTTTTGCCTTATCTTAAAAAAATTATGTCTATTCATCACTGCAGGATCCCTCTCCTCATCACACCTACGAACCCCGCCATCTAGTGTTTACTTCATTTGGAGGACTGTACGTCTTAATCTGTGAGACCAGCATATTCTGTTAAGCCGCCTTCATGAACAATCATTAAAGTCCGGGTCAGCGCCATGACCCACATTCTTTACTCAACTGAGTTTTCAAAGTCACCAGTCACTTTTCACAAAATATTGGGTGCACCTTTATGAAGCATCTTTTTATCACCACTTTTTTATCACCACTTTTTCACCATCTACGTTTGGGGAAAGTCTTTGGATCTTGCTTTTCACCTGTTCTTTGCATCCGCACTTTTTTAACCTTGGACTGGAACCTAGGTTTTTTAATTATGGAGAGTCAGTACAGTACATGTATATATTGATCAAAGCTATTTGTCCATTTCTTCAGAAGAGACTTTCATTCTTGTCATTGTTATTTATATTCACAGAGAAACTATATAGGAAGTGGCTTTCCTGATGAAGGCACCTCTCTGCCGAAACGCGCGTAGATGAATGTTGCCACAACCTAGATTGATGCAAACTTTGTTCTGGATTTATATATCAATATAATCATGTTATCATACTAAAATTATATCATGGTCTATGTACAATCAGTGCACATCTAATGTACAGAACATATGAAAACTAACCTAATATGTATATGACTTGTATGATTGGATAAATGGATGAATGTGAATGTTTGCAGTTTGTTGTTCCTTTCTCTGTCTAAAATATCACATAATCATTGATGAAAATATTTAAATAAACTATATTTTTGTACTTTTCCAATCATGAATGAAGGTCTCTTCCCTTGATTAGAATATCATGTTGTATTTTCAAATATAATTTGAAGTTGCCCTAGGAACTTTACTGTATGCATTTCCCTGCCTAGGTGAACTTCTCATTAGTAGCAGGGGGCCTCTTATCTTTAGAGTCAGCCATAACTATAAGCAATGCATTAATAAGGCTTATGTAAGGTAGGGTGGTTATTAGTATGCCTCATCCGGCCAGAGTTTCAGGGGACCCCGTCATGCATATCAGACAAAGAATTGGCCTCTCTTTGCATTCACCCAAAGCAATTAATAGCGAGTTCTATGGCGACTACAAAAACCTGTACGCATCCCGGCACCATTCGAGGCAGCGGACCTATCAAACTTTATAGCAGCTATTCTTCTGTCCTCCATCACTGAGGAGTGTGATAGAGAATTGGGTGGCCATATAACGGCACAGGAGATTTGGCGATTAATGATATGGCAAGACACCAGGACCAGATGGTCTGGCAATTAAGTTCTACTGGGCTTCTGCGGGGACCCTGATCCCCGAATAGTTCAGCTATGCGCTGATTCATGGCACCTTGGTGGACTCCCAAAATCTGCTAATGAGGCCGTGGTCATCTCACTTCCCAAAACCAAGACACAGGGTGCTCAGGTTACGGAGTTCCACCCGCTGTCTATGTTGAACATAGATTTTAAGATACTTAGTTAGGCATTGGTGCTCCGCTTGCTCCCCCACGTGCAGACTCTTCTTCATGAAGACCAAAACTGCTACATTCCTACCGGTAACACCTCCCACACTCTTAGGCGACTTTAACCACCCTGAGGCCCAATCAAATCAGGATGCTGTGTTTGTGTCTTTGGACCTCGAACAAGCGTTCAACACAGTGCGTTGGGATTACCTTTTCGAAGTGATGTGTAAGATGGGCTTGGGGGCGTTGGGTTCAATTACTATACACTTCACCAATGGCCCGGGTCAAGACGTGCTCCAGGATATCCCCGCAATATGCGGTTTCTAGGGGCACGAGGCAAGGATGCCCTTCGTCCCCACTGTTGTTTGCTCTGTCCAGCAAACCCCTAGCATTGCTTTTTCCACAGGAATGTCAGGGCTCCGATGTACTACTTTAGGCAAGAGAACGTATTGTCTCCCTCTATGCAGATAATATTCTTCTTTATCTGAAGGATGGAGTGCAGGATATAACACAGGCTTTAGATTGTTTGCCGAGGTTTGGGTCAGTGTCCGGACTGAAAGTTAATATGGCCAAGGTGCATGTCTTCCCTGTTTCTTCAGGATTAAGCATTGTCGCAGGGCTTCCCTCCGGGCTTGATATGTTCACTCACCTCCTTCCGATATTTTGGGATCCAAATTTTTCACCATTTGGATGACCTTCGGGAGGCCAATTTGGGGAAGGCACTCCGCTCTCTAAAAACCTGTGTTCCTTTTTGGAGATCCCTCAAATTGCCCATAATGGCTAGGTTCACGCTTACTAACAGGGTCATGCTCCCAAGACTCCTATATTTCTTTGGAAATGTATCTGTGGGAATACCAGCATTCTAGTTTAAGCAACTCGATACACTGGTGTGGGATTTGATATGGAATGGATGTCACCATAGTGTGTCGCTAGCCATTCTCCCCGGTCCCTTGGAGGAGGGAGGTCTGGGTGTTTTGAACTTCGAGCTTTATTTCCCAGCTGCCCAACTTCAGTAGATCGCACCACTCGTGATGGTCTGGGGGTGATTGGGTTCTCAACACATAGGGACCTCCTACTGGCCAAGTTACTCTACACCCTAATAGGCCTCCAGTGCTCGGGATTGTTGCTTGCGGTGGCTCTGTCATGCTGGTATGGTGAGGACAGCGGCGACGCCGTTGTATCCCCCGGTGCTGCCCCTGGTAGGTCTCTCACGCGGTGACCCCATGACATATTTCACGGCTGGGCAAATGGCTGCCTGGACGGATGCTGGGGTAGTCGCTCTGGGTGATTGCTACCATCAGGGCACCCTCCTGCCATTCGATGAATTGATGGAGCAACATAGCTTGCAGTCAGGACAGTTCCTTACGTATGAGGCAGTCACACAGACATTGTGAGATATGTGGGCGGGGGATCGGGACAAACCTGTGACGCATGCCATGCTACAGTTATTGGTTTATATGGGATCGACCAGACACCTGGTGTCCTGGTTTTATCAATCCCTTGTGACTATGGTACGTCTTCCCTTGCTGGCTTTGGGGGGCAGATGGGAAAGGGGCTTAGAACGGGAACTATGAGACTCAGAACGGCAAAAAAAATCTAGCCTGTCTCAGAAAGATCTAACAAAAAATACCAGGCTGAAATACAGCCAGTTTAATTTTATGCACATGACCTATATGACTACACATAAACTCCAGGTGTTATACAGAGGCAACCACGCTTCTGCCCTTGGTGTGGTCACTTGGACTCTGATTTTGCCCACATGATGTGGCTTTGCCCCACAATACGATCTTCTTGGACGGAAGTGAGTTACGGCCCTGGAGACAACGCTTGGCCATCCTCCTCCCTGCACTCGGGAGGCCTACGTCCTGGGCCTGTTCCCGATACCAACCCCCCGAAAAGTGGGTTCACGATTTATAGACCTGGCCTTAGTGCTGGTAAAAAGACAAATTGCTGTGACCTGGAAGTAAACGGGAGGCCCTCAGATCCAAACTTGGAGGGAGGATGTTACCCAATGGGCGAGGGCAGAGGAAAGGGCATTGGTTAGAGAGGAGGCCAGCGGGGTACGTGCTCTACCTATAGCAGATTTTTGGCCAGAGGTAGTGGTGGCGTGGGAGCACCTGGAGTTTGGCCAGGAGGTAGTAACCCATTGGAAGATGAAATAGACAGGGGTTGGGAGACTAGGAAATGGGAAAGTTTTTGGGAAGTTCCGGGACAAACCTACTACGCCCTAAGAGCTATATACTGTGCATATAAGAAGCTGAGTGCAGATTGACTTGCCAGGCCTACTTCATAAACGATAATCTCTGAGATATGTGAGACACTCGCCATACCACCAAGAAGGAACCTTTCACCCTTCATCCCCCGCACTCACACCTCTACTAACTGGTGACCCCCATCCACTGCAGTTCTGGAATGGCAATTAGAAGCTGACTGCTTTTAATCCACTGTGCAAGGACTATCGCAGTCTGGTTTGATGGAAATATTGTTACATATTCTTTTTTCTTTTATTGGATTCCCTGTTATATATCTGGCATCTCAGTTTTCCTTGATGTTCACATTCCCCCCTTCGTAAAAGCAAGGGACTATTTATCATGCAATATAACAATACAAAATATTTGCAATGTATAGACCTGTTTGGAAAGGGCGATGGTCATTGGAAATATGAAGACACACTATTTGCTTTGTAAAATGTGATATGACGTCATGTCTACAAGATTAAAATGCCAATAAAAAATACTTACAAAAAAAAAGTGACGAGGAAGTGAGCACCAGCAAAGTCAAGAAGCTGGCAGCCAACGCTAGCCATATTGGCTTAATCAGCACTGCTTAAACACGTTAACCCTGTATGGGCAAATAATTCACCTCATTGACATCAATCTAACACCTAAATACAGCAATCGGCAACTCCAAGGTGACCTGCCTCTGCCTAGCAACACCTGTTGGCATTTTTAGTAATGTTTGATTGGTTTGAGCAAGAAACATTTTTTTGTTAATCTCCTAACTATTCAGAAAATGATGGATTAAATGGCAAGTGCAGCAAATCCATAATTATGCGGAAAGCGCTGCAGCAGCAGAATCTCCAAATTCCATGGCTCTGGTTATTCATTGGGTCTGGGCTCTAGACGGCACCCAAGCACTTTCTCGAGAAGAAGCATGCTGCATCTCTTTGTGGGCTTATAGCCCACCCATAGGATTCCTATGTACTGTAACAATCGTCGCTCCATTTTTCTTTCTCCCCATTTGTCAAGGGCATGCACATGTCATGCCTCTTCTGGTGTTTAACCTCCTCGAGAGCGCTGCCCAACTACTTTTCAACATAAGCAGCAGCCATTTTTATACATTGTTTCGGGACTACGTTTTAATTTTTTCAAATGGGTGACCGTTCTCTGCCACACGTTATGAGCGCTGGTGTTTTCCTACACCCCTGGCGCCATTCCAAGATAAGAAGTATGCCCTCATCTATTGACTCGCTTAACAGGGCCCCTGTATCGCAGCACTGTATGTGGCCAAGTGCTGAACGTGGAGATGTGTCCCTTGATATGTAGAGCTTGCACTAAAGACACTGCTCTGGTTGTGGAGGTATTCTCAGGGCGCACTACATTTGGCGCTTCATGTCCCAAAAATGCTCTTCAGTGAACGATCATGTCAGCATATGCAGTGTACCCTCCATATGTTTCAGTCTGTTTCCCCCTTGAGTGTGCACTCACTATCCGTGCTGCGTCGTCCCTGCTTGCATTGCATTGAAAATTTATTTGTGCCTTTTATTGTATTCGCCCAGCCCTCGAAGTTTGAAGCAGCCCAGAATCTGCCCCTCCTGATGGAGAGAGGGCTAGGGTTAATTTTCTGTCTCAGGCGTCATGCTTCACCCAGTTCGGTGACACTGATGGGAGGGGGGGGTCCCCTGAAGGGGGTCGGCCTCCACACAGCTGTTCAACTCGCCAGACAGAGCTCAGATTTGGGATTAGACGGGGCTTTAAAACCCAAACACGTGTTCTTGTGAGTTGGGTGCAGAGCATATGACGCCAGTTTTCTGCTTCTTCGTACATTGTTGCAGTTCTTTTCCCTCAGAAGTTCCGACCTTTTGCCTCGTCATTTTCCTCTTTCTCCCTTAGGCAGCTGTAGCTCTGCCTGCTCTGTCCCTCTCCATTTCTGTATTCCTGCCTCTGTGCTCTCCACTGTTCATAACCCTCTTGATGTTCTCCTCTCATTCACTAAGCGGATTGGCACTGACACAGTACAGGCACCTACCCTCTCATTAATGTACACAAAAATGGCACGCACCCATATGCGTAGCTAGTGTGTGCAAGGAGAGAAATGTGCCCCTAGCTGCGGTTTGGAATTTGGAACACAGCCATAATCATGGGTCAGTGGGTGCCGGTGCATCAATGGAAGCTGTGCTCCAACATGTACCTGGGTACCTAACGTTCCCAAACATTCCCACCTGTTCTTGCACAAGCCCAGCTCCCACTTGCATAGCCCTAATTAGGAACTCCCATTCTGAGACAGATTGCCTATGCCAGGTCTTGTTCTTTGCTGAGTGTCAGTAAGAATGAGCAGGATTTTCTAGTATTTGCATGACTGTGAACTAAATTAGATGGTGGGAAAAAGGCAGTGTACCCCCCTGCTTGTCCTTTAATGCTTCGGACTTTGCCTTGGGTTCTGCTGGTCTGAGGAGTCATGGAGACAGTGGCAGGTAAACTATAGAAAGTGGGCTCGATATCCTTTTCTTTTTGGTTTGATGGGTGAGTTGTATGACGCTTGTGTCCTTCATGGCGAACATACTGTATTCTAAACATGCTTTAAGGGAATTCTTTGTCAGTCATTTCAGCTGTTTGCTTCCTTTCTCTGGAATCCTCGCAGCAGAATTTCAAGCTCTGACTTAATTAGATTTAAAGTGAGGGCATGGGCAGCCTACTCATAGCTTGAGAAACAGGTTTTATGGGATATCTTTTCACCTTTCAGAATGAGGCGTATTATGAAACTCCAGATGAAAATCAGGAACTTCTCGTCGTACAAAGCAAGTAGATATGGGAGTGAGTTGTACTAAGCCGTGTCACTAGGGGAGGAGGGGGAAGAGCACTTTCCTGAGGACAGCACCGCTTATTACTGTTTTCGAGTATACAGCCTTTTCGGGACCAATATAGTACATTGTAAGCACTGGCTTTAAAAATGAGACAGCTTTTTGCGTGGTATGGAAGATCTCGGTGCTCAATGTGAGTAAAAACAAATACAATCATTTGGAAAATCCCATTTGGTTTATAAAACTGCTCCTTGAGTTGAAAACTTGATATACTTCCACTTTTTCCACAGCTTCTCCCTGCTACCCTTCTTAGCTCAATTCCTGCATAAATGCATCCATTGCTATTGCTTGAGGCTGCACCCGTTGCTCAGTCCTGCGTTTCCCCTCTTTTTATCTCCTGCTGTCCTGCTTTGTCCCACTTTGCTTGCTCCAGACCTGGCCAGTGTTTCTTACTCCTTATCTATCTCTATGCTTGGCCAGCTTTCCTGGTTCCCTAAAAAGCTGTTCATAACTGCCTTTTGGTATGCCTCCTTATGTACTGTCCTTCACTGCGATTGCTGTATTGTCACCCATCGGAGCGCTAGCAGCCTTGACGTTTTTCTTCTTTTGCACTCCTTGTCCACTTTTCTTGCTACCATTTGTTTTGTATGCTAACTTGTGGGCCTTTGTTATGCTCCTGCCTCACCCTACTCCTTGTTGTGCTCCAAACCTTTTCTTTTGCTACCTTTTCATTCCCATGTGACTATGCTCCCCTCTTTTGCACACTTTCAGTTTTGTTCCCCCTTGGTGCAGTCCTTACCTTTTTCTGCTTTGCGTTGATCCCTTCTCTCTTCTATCTGACCTGATCTTGTTTGTCCTCCTTCTTAGATCATTTTCTGCTTTGTCTCTATTGTATTGATTATAGCACTTGTATAGCGCTTAGAACCCTCTATGTGTGACGCTGAAGTGCTTATCCACCCAGGTATGTGGCTGGATAAGCGTAGAGTAGAGTGTAATGTAAAGTGTTGCATTTGCTTTGTTTCTTTGTGGCTAGGGTTTCCATGTTAAGCCTGATGACCACCGAGATGTGGTGCTCTTGATATGTGATGCAGCCCTTGGTGGTCTGAGGGGAGAAGTGTGAAAGCTAGACAAGCTTTTAAAAAGCAGATTGTTATCTCTGCAGGTCCCTGCATCATACTAATTATTTTGTCATTCATCATTGGTGTGCAGAGTATAAGGCAATATTCGGGACTTGTAGGGTGGACTATATAAGAATCCTCCGGTAACCACAAATGGTGTGATATCTCTTTGGTCATTGCAGGCCTGTCTTGTTAGTATTGAGTGGTTAGCTAAATGAGTTGGTACAGAGTGTATCTATACACTCCAGTTACCAGCAAGATTAAACAGGTACTTTCATACCTTATATGCCTGTCCCGTTAAAGAGCGGGAGATTGGGTCGGTTAAGTATAATTCGAAGTCGTAGATATTTTCCACAGAAGATTTATTTTTTAAACAGAAGCGCAGCTATAGGCTGGTACAGAGGGCCCAGAGGATCAGCACCAAATGCCTCTGAAGTTCTAATCCTTCTTCTCAACACATTCTAAGAACTGCATTATGTGTAATTCAAGCTCCTAGGTTATTAGAATACACAAACATTCTATATATTATAAAAGGTTACCTAAACACCACATATATCTCCTCTTTAAAGAACAAAAAAGAAAAAACTATTAACATTGTATATAGAAAATCAAAATGAAAACAGCACGTACACAACTATGCAGCATAGTCATAACATTTTTCTGAGTCTACTTGTCTGTAAAAACCTCTTTTTGTTTAACTAAATCTGTATTGCTTTTTTGACTTTAGTTAAACAGTACATATTCCACCATTGCCTCTTGCTTAATTTTGCAGCCTGACCTTTAATTTCAGAAATGCAAGGAGTTTCCCTGAATTTGGATTTCCCTTTTTGTAACAACAATGGTTCTTTGACACACACCAACTCCCCCACTGAAAAATGCACTTCTTTTCTCTTTCTTTGACAATTCACTCTTTCACAATCTCTGTGATAGACATTTTCACTGATACATTTGGCTTTGTTAGTCTCATTTTAAACACTACACTCACCACCCAAAGCTTTGATGTTTCAAAATGGATTCAATGTTGAAGTTCCCTTTCTCCTTCTCATCAGTTCAAATGGCACAGACCCAGAAATAGAGTGTGGAGTGGTTCTATCAGCTCAAACCACATCTCTAAAAGCGGGTTCACAAGCAATTCTTGATTTTACAGCACTTTGGATGCACTCAACCAGTACTCTTGAATCTCTCAATTTTTCTGTTTGTGGGTGATATAGTGTGGTGCGTAAATGTTTCATCCCTGCTTTTCTTAAGAATTCTTGCCTACTAGTTAAAGTAACTTGCACCCCAATGTCTGATAACAATTCTTCAGGAATGCCTTCTCTACTGAATACATTCTGTAGAAAACGGATAACAGACTTGGTGTTGGGCTCCAAAACTCCTCTCACCTCTACCCATCTGGATAAATGATCTATTAACACTATAAAGTATTTCATGTTGTTGGGTAGCACATGAAAGGGTACTTAAAAATCCACAGTTTCTCTTTGCCAAACCCTGTCCCGATACAGAACAGGTCTTGGTACTGGTGTGGAAGTGGCAAGATCTTTATTACTGTATGAACATTGTACACATTCTGTCACCAATGTCTTCACCTCACGATCCACACTAGGCCACCAAAGTCATTGCGGATTCTGCGTTTAGTAACTGTCATTCCTAAATGACCTGCATTAGCTGTTTCTGGTCTCCTTAGTCTTAATTCATTTGGAGGAATTCACTTCCCTCCTCTGACCAGTAAATTATTTTCATTAGAAAGCTCATCAGCCACTTTACAATAGGGTTGTAAATCAACATCAATCAATTTCTCTTTAGGCCAACCAGCAATAACTTGCTTCAATATGAGATCTTTCTCCAATGCATTCAGCCATTCTCCCGTATTTGAATAAATCAGTGTTCACCAACCTCGCAATTATACATTCTTCAATGTCCTCTTGTTCTTTTGAATTCACACGTTTGTCCTCTACAGATAACCTAGACAAAAAATCTCCCTTTATATTCTTTCCACCCAAGATGTGATGTATAGAAAATTTGAATTCAAGCAACTTAGTTGAGTCGTGCTAATCTAGCTGTAGCCTTCTTTATCTTGTTGCCTGATTAAAATATCCACCAACGGCTTATGGTACGTCCTCAGACAAAACTCTCTTCCCCACACATAAGATCTACATTTTTCTATTCCCACACACACATGCAAGCACTTCTTTTCCGATAACTGAGTATCTTAACTCCACATCTTTCATTCTTCTTGCAGCAAACTGTCACTTCTCTATCTCCAATCATCTGTGATAGTATTGCACCCATACCATATGAACTCGCATCAACCGTCATAGGTATCCCGCCTCCACATGTGCTTGAAGAGCCGGAGCTGCTAAAATGCTCTTTTTGATAAGTTGAACATGTTCATGACAGGTAGATGTCCAAATAAAATCTGCACATTTTTTTAGTAGACCTCTATATCATTCTTTAAGGTCCTCAAATTTTTAAAAAGAATTTTGCATAAAATTCACAAAAAACAATAAAGGATCGTAATTGTTCCTTATTGACTGGATGGGGAGTGTTAACAATACCTTCCACAATGCTGGCTTTCGTTTTGACCCCTTCTTTAGAGAGAATGTGACACAAATATTCAATTTCATTCACAGCAAATATACATTTGTCTTCTCTAATTGTTACACCATTCTTTTGCAATGTCTCCAGTACGTGTTGAACAATCTCGTGTTTTTTTTCTCTGTCAGTGTGCACTAGTATATCATCCTGAAAAATAACCACATTGGATACATCCTTTAACATATTGGTCATCACTTTCTGGAACACCAAAGCCGCCGAGGCCAATCCAAATGGCATGCAGCAAAATCGGAATGTACCATCAGGTGTAACAAAAACTGTTAAATGTCGAGACCACTCATCTAAAATCACCTGATGGTGCGCTTCTTGCAAATCCAATTTGGAGAACCATTTGGATTGACCTACAGCTGTGATCAAATCATCAATGTGTGGTAAAGGGTAGCTTTCAACCAAAAATGGTATTATTGAGAGATCTTAAATCAACACATAGACGTAATTCGCCGGACTTCTTTTTAGCTAAAACATTGGGAGACAACCAAAAAGTGGCATTCACCTTCTCAATAATCCCACCACCGCTAACATCAGAGCCAACTCACTCCTTATGCTATGTGGAACATTACAGAGCTTGTGTTTCACAGGAGGCACTTCCTCTTTAACTTTAATGAAATGAGAGTTTTTTAATTTGTCCTGTTTTTTCCTGAAAAACACATTCACATTTTTTCCAGTGCTTGTGGTCCAATACTGAATTAATCAGAGAAACAGATTATTTATGGCCTGGCTTGATGACCATTCTAAACTCTGCTGGGAGGTGTGTATTCTGGGGTTATTCCATCTTAATACGTTTATGCCTTTAAAAGATACATAAACTTTACCATGTATAGTTTTGTTCTCAAACTCGATATCGCCCCAAAAGTACCATCCCAGATCTATTCTACTGCCTTCAAAAGCAGTGATCACATCTGGAGGGAACAATAATTTGTGTGCCCAAAACTCTTTATATTTGTCATTTGAGATGATAGTTATCCTGGCTCCTGAATCAACAACTAGTGGAATTCCACAGCCCTCAATTTCTGTATGTACTAAAGGATCACCATATTTCTTTTCAGTTTGAACATTGTTAATTTCCAAGCACTCTACAGACAAAACAAATTCCTCTACTTTTTTTCTCAGTGTCTTCCAGCTCATTGCACACTGCGTAATCTTGTATTCTCCTGAAAGGAATGCGTCTGCCACCTCTGCACACTGCTAAAATTGCCCAACATCTTACATTTCCAGCATTCCTGTGTTACAGCGGGACAATTTTTATAATTAGATACATGAGTGGATGAACCACATCTGAAACGCTGCAATTTGGGGGAAAACTGCGTCCAGATATTATACTCTTGCCTCCTCTGGTACTTGTTTCTACAGTGCTTACCTCTTTTGAATTTCATCTGCTAGATCTAGATATATGTGAACTTCTAGTAGTAGAATTGACACTTGCCAATCCTGCAAGTGACGCTTGAATGTCTAGTTGTTTGGCATCTAGTTGTGAACTTTCAATGCTTTTTGTTATATCTATAGCCTCATCCAATAATGGATTCTTAAAGGATAACAATTTTTCCTGAAACGTTTTAGAATAACATCTGCACACTATCTGGTCCCTAATTAATTGAGAAGGGAATTTTTCAAAGTCACAATAACCAGCCACCATTTTTAAAGCAGTGACGTAAGAATCAGTGGAGAAATTGGGTCCTTGGTCTGTGTACTAACAAGTTAACTTTTCCCTCAAAGTATGTGCTTAGTTGTTTTACTGCTAGCTGATATTCATCAAGATCTTCACTAGCATGACCTGTGTAATCTGGCAGATGGTCAAAAACATTCTGTCCATCTACGCCTAAACAATAATACATAAGAGTGCGTTTTCTATCCACTTTGAATTTCAGTCTATCAATTGCTCCTAAATAAGCATTGAAAGATGTGTACCACAAACACCATTTTAATGGTGGTTCGCCTGGTTCCAGTAAGAAAGGACTAGGAGGTGTAACTATTTGCATTGTAACTAGAAGCTGCAATACAGTGTGATATTTTAGAATGAATATTATTACTGTAATCAGCAATGATGTAAGAACAAACTCCCCTATTTTTTTAACAAGAAACCAAGAAAGAAGAGCAAACAAAAAATGTTTTTTTAAAAGAAACAATGGCCAAAGCCAAAGTAATTATCATGAAAAGGAAAAGTTTCTTAACATGAACAGAAATAGCTATTCTGTATTGTTGTGCTGCTGTAGTATCGCAGACATCCACAATGAACGCTGAAGAATACACTGATGTAGACACACTATCCAAGAAACACTTGTTGGTTAGTTTCTGGAAATCCTCTCTCGAAGAAGTACATTGAAACAGCCCACGACGTTAGAAGAATGTAGTTTTAATAACCTTCGCCCTTAAACATAGGTACATTTATCCGTGTTGCTAGCACAAGCTGCATGTTGCCTAAAAAAACTTGTAACCGTAGCTTTCTTAGTAATTCCTTGCGGAGACGATACTCTTCACGCTGCATACGTGCGCTGCAGATGACTGAAATGCTCGCAAACTCACGACTCCAGGCAGGCTTGACCTGTGCTGTGAGAAACTCTTCACGCGCTCCTTGCATGTGCTGCCGAACAAAGAAGCGCTCATAAGCCCACAGCTCGGGGCAAGCTCAACAAGTACACACATCGAAACAAAAGTCAACACAGAACCGTAAACTTGAAAATAAAATCCACCAACACGGCCACAGAGACACTGCGCTCCAAACGTACCAATCCGTGAGCCCTCAAATGCGTCTTATGTGTTCTTAAAAAACACATAAGACGAAAATCTTCGTGCTTTTTTTTCTTGCAAAAACTCTCATCTCATGCTTGTCGCCATATTTGTTAAGTATAATCGGAAGTCGTAGATATTTTCCACAGAAGATTTATTGTTTAAATAGAAGCGCAGGTATAGGCTGGTTCAGAGGGCCCAGAGGATCAGTACCAACTGCCTCTGGAGTTCTGATCTTTCTTCACCACACATTCTAAGAACTGCATTATGTGTAATAAAAGCTCTTAGGTAATTAGAATACACAAACATTTTATGTACTATATGATAATATAAGCAACCCTCTACATGTTGCCTAAGCACCACAAATTGTTAGATGAAATACTTGATAGTGTTACAGATTGTTGCAGAGGGAGTCTAGGAGGACCTTCATACGACATGGGTACTGCCTTACATCTTATGGTGGTTAGAAATAGGAGGTAGAGCAGACATTATGATGTTAGTGATGTGTGCAGGGGTTTTGGTTGGAGTCCTCCTTCACTCTGCGGGTCTTCAGGTGCAGAGAGGCAGCGGTTATTGTAACACTGAGTTGCAAAATATATCTTACCGTTGGGATGGTGTAGTTATTATATCAAATCTATATCTCCATTGCATTCAGAGGTTATGTAGGCTCGAGGCCCTCCAGGTCAAGTAAGGTGCCTAAGTCTGTCTTGGCATTTTGCGCTGGTCGGGACTGTTTTATAGCTCTGGACTTTAGTAATATTGGTAGCAGAGATTATCATTCTGTGTTCTATTCCAAGATCAACTATTTATGTTATTATTCTTGGGAACAACCACAGTTTCACTCCTTTTTTAAAGCTTGACATGCTCCATGGCTTCTACTGAGTTCTAGAGCTTTGCACCAAGAAAGTGGAACGTCCTATGGATTTCTTATTCTAAGGCAGTATGAAGATCCTTGGTTTTAGAGCGGAGTACAGCGTACTATTTTGTTTGTATTGCCTGCATATAATTTGTGGGTTTGGGGATCCTTTTCCTCTGGAAGCTTTGTGGATAAGCTAAAGTGCTGATTGTTTTTAGCCTGCAAACTTTTTCCCCCCGCAAAATACGTCTGATTGGCAAATAGAGCTTTGTGGGTGCAGTACATAACCAATGCAGTACCTATTTCTGTTAGTCCAAATAAGGTGCCATCGCTTCGAAAGAACCACTGCTTAGGAGGATGTAAACAATATACACAGATTGAGACAAGACTAAATGTTCCAAGGCAAGCAACTGGCGCAGAATACTTAAGAAAGCCCTTACCGTTTGCTTGCCATGACCATTGTTTATAGCGAGAAACCTGTTATTTGTTGATCTAGTGAAAGATTGAAGTTCACTTAAAGAACACCTTTTAAAAAGCCAGATATGCCATTTGGGAAAATGTAAATCCGTACCCAGAAATTACAAACATGAGCTAGTTTAGGTAGAACCCTTTTTTCCCCCTGAAAAACTAGGCCCTGCATCAAACCTTCTCCAATCCAAAAGATTTGCTGACATTACCACAAGTCCATATCACCCAAGCCAGTCTCCGTGATGAACCAGTGCAACTGGGCCAGCAAACCATAGATTAACGGTTTTGCTGCTAAACCTGCTCTACTTAGCTGTGCTTGGATCACTCTCTTTTCAGCTTTACAGTTTTCTGAGTGCTGGCTTATATTTTCAACTTTGTGGTTTCCACCTACCTTCAATAAGTGAACTAAGCAAGCTATACATTTCTGAGAGGTAAACAAAATTATGAATTCCACAAATGGTGATGTGTATATATGGCTCGAGGTCTTACTGAAGAAACTAATGATTGAAATAAAAAATAATGAAAGTAGGTGATAAAATGAAACTGGGCGCAAGAGTTTCGTCTATAACCTTGTACACCGAAGGCTGATCTGTTTTATGTCCACAAAAATCGTGTTGTCACAGAGATATACAGTATTTGTAGAATTCCCAAAAACCCACAACGCGCAGAGTCAAAAAGCAAGCCATAGCTTAGTAATTTTTCATTCTGTACCAAATATGCTTCACTTGATAATAAATCTCCCAGTGAATACAAATTTAGTATGAAGTACAGGTATGCATTTATGAAACTTAGAAAATAAACTTAGTTTACGAATAGAGGTTCTTTGTAACTCACCACGTTTTACAGCATCAATAAATGCACTTGGCTCTGAGGGCATATTATCAAAATGTGTTTCTTGTGGATACTTACAGCATAAAGTAAAAATGTTATACACATTCAGCAGATAATAGGAAATGTATCATCCTGTATTACCAAACTTCTCCCAGTTCAAAAATAAATAGACCTCACCTGATGTTCGTTTAGGTCCACCTTTTTGTATGTGGTTTTGTGCTATACTTAGTTTTCTCAAGCTGCATTCATTTTTCTCGTCTCTGAATGTAATGGTATATCGTAAACATTAGTAGATATCATAGCTTAATTTCTTCATAGTACAGTCTGGTAGTCAGATAATGACAGTTTGATACCGCTGTACTTGTATTTCCCAGATATACCTATAAAGAATATATTTTTTAAATAAGTGTATCCCGCATGCCTGAGTGGGCCTCTTACATGGGAGAGCGAAGGTCAATTGCGATCGTGTGACTTGTAGAAGTGATGTTTGGGCTTTTGGCTTGGTGACTGTCTTCAGTATTTGGGTTTGTAATAAGTCCACATCCAGAAAACCTACCAACTTCAGGCGTTTCCAAGAACTCAACACTTGTGGTCTATTACCTTACTCCTTACACTGTCACCACCAGTTCACTTCCTGCCTTTTCTCTCTTTATGGAATTCCTCTTCCCATTTATTGCTGTCTGCGTGTACCTATATTTGCCCCCATATCCTAGTCCCATGCAGCCACGTTTAAGTTTGGGACCTTCCATGCATTACGCCTTCTTCTAGTGTTCTGCTTTTCAACGGCTTTATTTCACTCTCCCCCGTCATGTTGCATGCTCCACCTTTTTACCTGCTGTGCATCCCTGTTTGTATGCTCCCTACTCCCATTCTGCCTGTTTCTCATTCTCTTTTTGCTCTCTTGTTTGCATTAGGTTTACTCCCAGGAGTGTTGTGTTTCTCTTTTTCTCCCTGTTGCTCCCTCATTGACTTGCTTCTTCGCTCCCAGTACCCTCTGTGGTGATCAACAGGACCTGATTCTTTGCTTCCCTTTCCTCCTGCGTTGCCCATCACTACCTGTTAATGTATTCTCTTTACTTTTGTCTCTTCAGGGCCTTGGCGTCTTTTGACTACGTGCTATAATTTCCTTTTAATTAATATTTAAACTCTTCTCCATATTTAGTAGTTCTAAATATGGCGTGCCTCTGATGGAGAACGATATTTCATGGACATTGTGTCCAGCTCTTGTATCCTGTGAGGAATGTAATCAAGTGCATTAGCTCTGCAGCGAGGTGCGATGATTATGCTTGGCCTCGGGGCCAGGTGCATAGATTAGAGTCTGCAGCACTGCTGCAAACCTCCAGGTGCGGAGTGCCACCTTCTGATGCAGGGGGCTCCAGTGCAGGTGCAGGAAGGCACGTCCGTGCTGTGCGTGCAGGATAGCCAGGCTGTGTAAATAGTTTCCTTTTAAGACATTTACATAAATGTATTTAATGTTACTATCAAAAACATTCTAGATTGAACAGCTCCGTTTTTTTTTTTAACAAAGCAGACTGTGAATCTAACCTTGTTTCACTTTTTTCTGGCGAGTCCCCCGTATTTTCGCCAGTGATCTCGACAACCTCTTGTGTTCCTTAGAGGAACTCCATGACTTGCTAGCTTCTTGTTGGGCAAAATCCCTCTCATGATGACTGACATCTACCCTGCCCTGAGTGCCCCAGCTGCAATGATGTCTGGAGTCCTGGTGCTGATTTTTGTTGCCAGGGGCGAACATCGATCAAGCGGGTATTGCATTATATAGGATTGTCACGCAGATTGTGATCTTTTAGGACTGGTGTGGTAAATAAATAAATAATACCTCTCTTTTTGACTAGACGTATATCATAACAGATAGCTCAATAAATAAGAGTCAAGATTCGAGGTAGTAGGAGTTTTGCAGGTTTAATACAGCATAAGGACAGGAACAGGACAACCTGCATGGGAATAGGATGACAGGGCCCAGCAGCTGCTGGGGCTGGATCTGGGATGAGCGCGCTGGCTTTTAATAACAATACATGAGCATATATACATAACGCAAACACATAGCATTACATTGCAGTAGGCGTAGCAGTGGGTGGAGCAATAGGTGTGACGCGTAGCAGTCGCGAAAGATAAAGGCAAAAGTAGGTGTAACTGGGCGTATACATAGACATGTGGTGCAGACGTAACAGGATATGTCATGAATGGGGCGGAAACCATGGAGGGGGCTACCTGAGGAGCCGGGACCTCTAACCTGATGGTGCGCGCAAACTAGCAATGACGTATCACTAGGAGAAACTGGGGGCTATGAACTCTGTGCTAGGAGCAGAGACTGAAGTCTGGAGAGTCAGGGCGACATGTACCTAAACCCTATCTAGTATCTGATGTTTAGGGAACATGTTGATATGAACTAGAAGTTAGGAGGGGAAAGGCTAACTTGATTCTAAGACTGGACCATGCATTATTCTACATGTAGTGTGTGATGAAGAATATGAAGAATATGAAATGACCATTAAATGCAGTATTTCTCTAACGTGGAGACGTGAAGGCTAGACAATGACGGAAACTATTGATGCAGTTCAGTAGCTTAGGAATGCAGAGAAGGAGGACTGAACTGATAACTGGAACTATAACATATTCTTGGCAGACTCAGAGACTGAGCCAGGCTGGACCGGGCACTGCGAGGCAGGAAGTAAGTGAAGGGTCGAGGATACAGGTGGGGGCTGTATCCCTCCTCAGCGAGGCTTCAGGAGACAGGAGCTGAATCTGGTGTCCGGGCCCTTTTGAGGCCTAGAAACGGGGACTTTATAATGGAATAACGTGCACACTGAGAAACGTGGCAACGTAGCTTCACATAGGCCTGATATTCGTAGTATTCACGAGGACTGGAAACTGACATACTAGAGGGGGACACAACTGTAATTGCGTCATTAATCAGACATGGGGAATGCATATGCATATTTAATCATGCACACATAACATATGATGGATGACACGTAGGGACACAGAACATGGCAAAATTTACTTTTCCACATTCCCTCCTTGTCACTACGTTTCCATCAGGAAACATCAATATTCATGATACCATCTATCATTTCATACAGTATCATTTGCTCGTCTCGAATTATCCTGGAACGGGATTTAGAACTGGGCTTGGGACTAGGAATACAAGAGGTAGCACAAATGCCGCAAATCGCAGGGCCACATTGTATACAGAGGCAGCAGCTGAATATGATCGCTACTGCTATACCTAGAAAAGACAATATTTTCCATCCCCATGCGGAAATTATATTCCAGAACCAGCCGGACCATGTCCAGGTGCCTGGATCTTGGTGTATCAGATGGGCAATTTTATGGAGTCTGGTTATAGCTGAATAAACAGACGGCGCGTTATTTGGAATGAAAATGCAGCAACTAGATCCGATGACTCTACAGGCCCCGCCCCTATCGGCCAGTATGACGTCAAGGACGAGACGATTTTGCAAAACGACAAATCTCATAGCAGATTGCTCTTCGGTTAGGTTACCTAGAGCAGAGGCAGTCTCATTTACTACAGCTTCAAGGGTTCTGGTTAACCTACGGATTAGTTTACTATTCTGGATAGGTCCTATAAAGAAGAAGAAACCTTTATTGAAATCGGTATATTGTTCTAGAGTGGTTTCAGTATAATCGACAATTGGGGACTCCCTTCTATGTCTAATGTGTACTAGATGTGTATTTCTATGATAATCAGGTGGGGCTAGGAAAACTGGTGGCAGTAGGAAGGCAATGTAACAGGTTCCCTCCCAATCGAGGGGCAGACGAATATATGCGGTTTGACCACAAATAAAATATGAATGACGTGAAGCTTTGAAAATAGATTTCCCACTGTCACTATACTTGACAATAGTAGTACAATCACTATGTCCTACATGTACGGAACCATTATTTCGGACACATAATTCGCCTTTGACTGGTAGTACTGAAATAGCAGGTAAGTCTGGAGTAATAACAGACTGAACATTCAGGACCATAAAATTCGACGAATAATTACCTAAATTATACACTTCATTTTCTAGATCTAAACCTGTTCGGTGAGGGAGACCTTGCTTGTCTGGGAAACATGTACTGTTAAGAAAAGACATATCTGTTGAGGATGACGTCAACGTGGACCATGCTCCACACGAACCATTATGTGAAAAAGGATAAGGAAAGAGTGGCAGAACTCCCTTCGGTGTCTGGAAAGGGGGGAGTCGACCACACACCCAACAATTAGTGGTATTGCTGGTCTGGTGTGAGTAATGTAACATGCGGATAAATGAGTTATTTCGCATGGCGAGGCGGTAAGACAGTTCATGAGGGGGCAGATCACTAAACGTGTGCTCTACTGTAGTATTAGCAGACTTATTTACATGTGAAACTGGGAAACATAGGTAAAATGCATAACTGGTGCAGGAAATCATAAGGCTGGAAAACAATATGAAACATAGAAAAACGATACATCGGATTGAGTTTTGACTAACTCTCTCACTATGGGGGTCTATTTTATACATGTCAGAAACAGTCTAACCGTTTCACCTAGGGGAGGACTTAGACAATCAAACTGACTGACTCATTTTACTAGACCTTAATTTCTGTTTATACTCCTGCTGCGGAGTTTTCTCTAACAGGGGAGGGGTTGTAACAATGTCTTTTGCGGGACAGTCCTTGAGAACAATATTCTGGCAATCCTTTGAATCCTGGGAAATGTTCTTTAAGACGGGTTTCAGTCCATTAAAAAGTTTGACATGAGAAAGGTGTACCCAGCCTTTGCGTCCTTCCAACTTCACGGCTGTACGGGTAGTGAGGAGGACCTGTCGGGGCTCTTTCCATCGAGGCTCCAGCGGACTTGATCTGTCAAAGTTCCTCACCATCACCATGGATCCTGGAACGATTTCATGCGGTGCCACCTCGGTATTGTCTGGAAATGCGGCGGCAACCTGTGAACGACATGAGTTGAGGGCAGACATCAAGGAAGCTAGGTAATCTGTCAGCATATTACTTGAAACATCGGTAATACTTCGGGGTCTAGGAGTACCCCACATATTAGGGGGGCGGCCGAAAACGACCTCATACGGGGACAGACCTGATCTGGAATGTGCGACCATGCGCATATAAAATAAAGCGACTGGCAGAGCTACTAGCCAGTCCACACCTTTTTCTTTACATATTTTGGCGACTCGGACTTTCAGAGTCTGGTTATGTCTCTCAACGAGACCGGCTGCTTCAGGATGGCGTACACAATGGAACTTCCACTGGTACCCTAACAAAAGGGAAACATGCTTCATGAGTACAGATGAGAATGGCTGGCCGTTATCAGAATATACGACTCTAGGGAGTCCATAACGGGGGAAGAACTCACGAACCAACTGCTTGGCAGTGGTCGCGGCTGTGTAATCTGGGACTGGATATGCTTCTGTCCACCTGGACAAAGCGCATACAACTACAAGGACATACTTGAAACCTCGACATCGCTCCATCTGAATATAATCCATCTGGAGGACTTCAAAAGGGTGGTCAGGGGGCTGGAAACCACCTTGTTCCACCGGGACACTTTTACCTGGATTAAACTGACAACATATCATACAGGTACGGACTTTCTGCTTAGCTGCAGCTCGTAAATGCTTGTTGAACCAAATGTTCTGGATACTGTCTAACATGGCTTTTTCCCCTAAATGTGCTGGACTATGTGCGGTATTGATAATGACTTGAACCATAGAGTCGGGGAGAAACCATGTGGCTCTACCCTTCGTTAACCATCCCTGATCTGTCTGGACCCCTCCTTGTTCGGACCATTTCTTGATTTCTTCGGGAGTAGCATGTAACTGGATATCTATGACATCTTGAGTAGGGTCCTTAACTGTCATGCATGTAGTCGGATCTGGAGTATGTGTCTGATTAACTTGAATGTCTGGAGTCTGTGCTGTAAGCTTGGCTGTGCGATCTGCTAGATCATTACCTTGGGAAATAATGTCAGTGACTTTCGTATGTGCTTTGCATTTCATGATAGCAATGGATGTCGGTAAATGTATGGCATCTAACAGAGCTTGAATAAGGAGACCATGCTGAATCTTGGTTCCATGAGAAGTCATGAAACCTCTCTCCTGCCAGAGCACTCCGAAGTCGTGTACAACTCCAAATGCGTAGCGTGAATCTGTGTAAACATTAACTTTCAGGTTCTTGGCGTGTATGCAGGCTTGTGTCAGAGCAACTAGCTCTGCTGCTTGAGCGGACAGAGTATCAATACGGTGTGTCTCAATAACTTTAGTGTCAGTAGTCACTGCATACGCGGCTACTAGTTCTCCTGTACTAGTTCTCATACATGAACCATCCACATAAAGTGTCAGGTCGGGGTCTGGTAACGGAGTATCTGTCAGATCTTGTCTTGGCTTCGTCGTAATGTTAACTACTTCCACACAGTCATGTGGGTCAGGATTCGAAGTAACTGATGGTAACAGTGTAGCAGGATTTAAAATGTTGCAGCGTCTGATTTCTATGTGCGGCTGGAACAGTGTCAATTCATAACCTGTTAAACGTGCAATTGTCAAGTGCTGAGTTTGTGTTCGGTTCAGAAGAACTTCCACAGAATGTGGAACTTGTACTGTCAGAGAGTGTCCTAAAACTATGGAATCACTTTGTCTGATAGCTAGTGCTGTGGCTGCAACTGACTTGAGGCACGCAGGCAAAGCCTGGGCGACTGGATCTAGTGTGCTAGAAAAATAAGCACAGGGCTTGTATTGTCCTGCTTGATCTTGTGTGAGAACAGATAATGCTGTACCTTCACGTTCTGTGACGAAAAGTGTAAAAGGCTTACTGTAGTTCGGTGTGGCTAGAACTGGAGCTTGGCATAAAGCTTTCTTTAACTCGTTGAAACTAAGTGTATGTTCAGATGTCCAAGGGAGGACAGTCGGTGCGGCTGCCTCCTGTGTCGTTAACTGTATCAGTGGCGTGGCTAGAAATGCATACTGAGGAATCCATTGTCTACAATAAGAAGTAAGGCCGATAAAAGCACGTACCTCCTTCTGGGTCTTGGGCTGAGGAAGACTCGCTATTAACTGGATACGGTCTGGTGTCAACTGCCTACCCCTCTTGGACAGTAAGTGTCCTAAGTAGACCACTTGCTGGACACAGAATTGAAGTTTAGAAGGGGACACCTTGTGCCCCATCTCGGCTAGGAAATACAAAACCGTTAGTGACGCTCGCTCGCAATCACGTTCAGAACGGGCTGTGATCAGTAGATCATCGACATACTGGAGCAGGGCAGTGTCAGTTGGCATGTGAACATTATCAAGTTGTCTCTTAAGTGCTTGACTGTAAATACTAGGACTTTCTGTGAAACCTTGAGGAGCGCGTGTAAACATATAGCTCCTTCCATTTAAACAGAATCCGAAAAGGAACTGGCTGTCTGGATGAATAGGAACACTGAAAAATGCGTTCTTGAGGTCTATGACAGTGAAGAACGTGGCTTCGGAATCAATGGCTGTCAATAGGGAAGAGATGTCTGGGACAACTGGATACTGCGGAATAATACATTTATTAAGCTCTCGTAGGTCGATCACTAATCGATATACTGGGGGTGCATTTGGATCAGTACGTTTCATAACTGGAATGATCGGAGAATTGCATACGTTGGAGTCAGTTTCTACAACCACTCCTTGAGCGATGAGCTCGTCAATAATTTTGGATAAGGCTGCTACAGCCTCGGGTGGCAATCTGTACTGTCTGATTCGTGGTAACACTACACCTGGCTTGAGAGTCACACGATAGGGTGTGATTTGCATGTAACCTACATCAGTTGGACCTTGCGCCCATAAATGCTGCGGAACATTAGACAATCTTGAATCAAAATCTCGTAATACATAGTGACCCTTAAAGTCACGTAGGAACAATCGTATTCCCTCTGGGGAACAGCATATAACTGCACCTAACTCTTTCAGTGTTTTAATGCCCAATAGGTTTTCTGGACATGACTTAGTAAGTAACAGATCAGTAGTACGGGACAATGGACCTACTTCTAGAGTGACTGGCTTTGAAATCTCATTTACGATAGGTTTTCCTGAAAATCCAAGGGAAACATTTCTTGAGCCTGAGAGCGGAGCCCCTGGAACTTCGGCATGACTAATTGTGGTCCTACTTGCCCCTGTATCAATCAAAAACTTTCTGTCTTTCCCTAATACTTGACTGTGAACATAGGGACCTTCTTGATCTACAGGTATCTCGATGAGAGGCAAGCCTACCTCCCTCTCTAGGCTGTTTCATGAATACTGCTGGTACTCTGGATACTCAGACTGTGCATACTGGTACATCTGCGATGTAACATGCTGTGTTGCAGCGATAGGCTGCGGTACTGTAACTATCTGTTGTGCATTCTGTGGCTGAGGAGTCTGTGAAACTTGCTCTTGTCTAGGCGGATGTAGTCTTTCCTTAGTCTTACCAGTAGCTATGTTGTGTTTCAGAACTGCACACTCATTTATAAAATGACCTGGCTGTTTACAATAATTGCAGTTCCCTTTAACGGGAGCTGCAGGATGACTGGCTTGATTCGGACCCCTCTTCTGACTGTCTTGAGGAACAGATTGTGCAACTAGTACTTTCATTTTCGTGTCTTTCATACGTTTTCTCTCGTGTTCTTGCTCTTCCCTGATTCTATTCTGGTGGTACTGGAGCATCTGGAGCATCTGGGACGGAGTATTAGCTTGCCAGGTACTTTCGACTTTCAAAACTCGATTTTTAACTTGTGGGCTTGAATTCTCGACTAATTTAGTAACAAAAAGGTGAGGGTATGACTCACTACTTGTCTTGAGGCCACTATTGATGCTAAAACATTTTTCAAACCTAGAATAAAAATCACTAATATCTTCGTCTTGCTTCTGTTTACAGGCTGAGATTGCATCCCAGTCTTCTTTTCTAGTTGTCAATAATCTGGGTAAAACTTGAATCAATAATTCTGGTAATTCTTTGCATTTCTCTCCTAGACCGGTACCTGGTACTCGTGCCTTGTCTTCAGCTTCTAGAACTGCCCAATCGATCTTTTTCTCTCCCACCTCCCATTCTTTTTCCTTTAGCTTTTCATACACCCCTGCGGGCAACAGGACCTTTAACATTTTAATGATATCTGGGTAAGTGTATTCTCCCATACGGAGCATGTCTTTTAATTCTCTATGGAACCCTGCTGGATCTTTGTCATGACAGGGAATTAATTTCTTCATTTCGAGGAGTTCCATCTTTGTAATCGGGGTGTAAACAAACACTCGTTGCATTTCACCGTCCTCTGTCTTAACTGGATGCACTTCTCGTAACGGGTTCTGTCTTTCCATGTAAAATGGTTTACTTTCTGGGGGTGAGACATGAACAAAATGCGGGTTCAGAAACGTTCTATATTTGTGGCGCTGTTCTAGAATGACACTAATTAAGTCGGTACCTAGACCTCTCCATCTATACTGGAGTAACTCGTTCAGGATATCGTGTAACGGACCTGGATCAGAGTGCTGACCCTCATACAGAGTAATGAGGTGCTGGATCATATACATACCCACCAGTCGCTGCTCGGCTGGGGGCAATTTCAGAAACATTTGTGCCACTATTTCGTCTGGAAAAGTGGTAGAATCAGTAATCCATCGGACTGCTGATCGGGCTAGTTCCTGTTCATGCATGGTACTTAACTCACTGTAACCGATTCGTGATTTCAGAATGTGATCGGTAGCTTGGAATACTTGTTCTAGGGAACCTTGTTCTGGTGCTGAATGATGGAAAATTGACTTGTGTTCTAGGCGTAAATGGCGATCTGGAAATCTAGATTTTCCTACATACGCTATTCTGGCGGGATTCTCGTCCTCTACCTCTTCAGTATCAGAGTTACTTTCTTTCTCGCTTACTTGTGCTGCTTTACGTTGTTCGTGTATCTTTATTATTTCTCTACGGATTTTTTTGTACATACTTTCCATGGCACTAATGGTATTGTGCTTACCCTCGGCTATATTATCACTCCACTTTGTCAGGGTTTTCATTTTGGCCGGGTCTTTAGACGGGTAATCTTGTTCTCTTATTAGACAGTTAATTAAAAACTTTAATATCATACGCTGGATCTCAGCTTTCCTTTGAGACATGGCATCACTAATACTTTCTGGATCATCCCCTGTACGGATGAAACGATATATTCTGTCTAGATCTTCTTTCATATTGGGTAGGGTGACTAGATACTCGGTCACCCTCCTTACGCGTACTGAATATAAAACCATATTATTCTCGCCTGGGACTGGGTCATAGGCACATTCGCCAAGGGCTTGCCTGATTTCTGCAACAGACTTATTACTCTTGGGAGTACGCTGTGATGCTTGAGCATGTAATTCGAGTGCTGATAAACGCTTGCGTGGCGGCGGGGTTTGAGGAGGACCTCCTCCTGCGGCCCCTAGACTAGAATCGTCGACTGATATTCTTCGTGGCGGAGCGGGAAATTGAAATGCTGGCTGGACCGGGGGTACCGTAGCAGGTACTGCATGGGGTGCCCCGGTGTCTGGAGGAGCAGGATGTGCCTGATTTACAGGGACTGGCGGAGCGCGAACAGGATCTGCATATTCAGGGACTGTGTCGTCCAGATAGGACGAAATAAAAATATCAGCTGCGGTCGGTTTGTGACGTAGCTTGGTCGGAACTAGTGGTGGCGGGAAATTACTGGATGCCTCCGGGGTCGCTTTTGGCAAGCCCTCGGCAAGAAGAGGATACATACCCTTAATAAGGGCATGCCTCTGTCTGTCTGACTGTTCGGCTTTGACTTGTTCACCTATCTCGATTAATTATTTTTCTTGGGCTCGCTCTAAGGATTCTCTACTTAATTCTGACTTTCTGATTTCTTTTTCAGTTCTTTTATGAGCTTCTTTACGCCATAACTCGATGGCATCTTTCTGTGACTGTCTGGCTTTCTTTTTCCATAATGCTTCTTCTACTCGCATGATGCATTCGGCATCCCATGTACCCGATACGGGCCATCTATACTTTTCTTCTAACTGTTTGGTATACTCCACCCATAAATCTAGATACAATATGGCACTTATGCCATGTTTCTGATACATAAAGTGACCTGGACTGTCCCTGGGCGGGACGGGAACTGCTGCTTCCAGCAGACCCTTTCTAGTTTTTAACTGACGTAACTTGGAAAATATGGGCATGACTGAACTGTAATCTAGACACAATACAATATACAATGAACACGATACTTATACCCCATTCATACCACGACATTGAAATACATGAAAAACATTTAAAATAACAGTTCGAACAGAATACTACCTGGAAATACTGAGAACAGAACACATAAATTTTCTCGAGAACAGAAACTGACTAGAACAGAAACTAGATGCACTGCTGAAACAGTACGAAACTTACCGGTCTCATAAAGAGACACGTCAGGACCCGCATCCACCGAAGTGGACACTTCGTTTGTGGGACTGTGTACCACCAACCCGCAGACCAGAGTCAATTAAATTGACCCTGTCTAGATACCACCCCAGTAACGGTACTCACCGGGCAGCAAGAACGGAAGGCCTCAGACTGGACTGGACTGCTACGACGACGGACGACAAACTTCGGACTTCGGACTTCAGTTACGGGTGGACCTCCGGATACCTCGGACCTTGGACTCTTGGCTTGGGCTCTGGTCGGGACTCGCCGCGTTCCTCCACCGTCTCGTCTGGATGCTGGACCGCCTCCTCCGTCTCCTCCGTGGGCCTGAGGGATACTTGAGCAGAAATATCTGCCACTGCGCAGAAGAGTTCCGTCACGACTGCAGAGGGTCAGGGGGTCGGCGTGGCTTCACCGACGCGTGGGGAAAGGGCAAGTCCCTATTCGGGCGCCATTATGTGGTAAATAAATAAATAATACCTCTCTTTTTGACTAGACGTATATCATAACAGATAGCTCAATAAATAAGAGTCAAGATTCGAGGTAGTAGGAGTTTTGCAGGTTTAATACAGCATAAGGACAGGAACAGGACAACCTGCATGGGAATAGGATGACAGGGCCCAGCAGCTGCTGGGGCTGGATCTGGGATGAGCGCGCTGGCTTTTAATAACAATACATGAGCATATATACATAACGCAAACACATAGCATTACATTGCAGTAGGCGTAGCAGTGGGTGGAGCAATAGGTGTGACGCGTAGCAGTCGCGAAAGATAAAGGCAAAAGTAGGTGTAACTGGGCGTATACATAGACATGTGGTGCAGACGTAACAGGATATGTCATGAATGGGGCGGAAACCATGGAGGGGGCTACCTGAGGAGCCGGGACCTCTAACCTGATGGTGCGCGCAAACTAGCAATGACGTATCACTAGGAGAAACTGGGGGCTATGAACTCTGTGCTAGGAGCAGAGACTGAAGTCTGGAGAGTCAGGGCGACATGTACCTAAACCCTATCTAGTATCTGATGTTTAGGGAACATGTTGATATGAACTAGAAGTTAGGAGGGGAAAGGCTAACTTGATTCTAAGACTGGACCATGCATTATTCTACATGTAGTGCGTGATGAAGAATATGAAGAATATGAAATGACCATTAAATGCAGTATTTCTCTAACGTGGAGACGTGAAGGCTAGACAATGACGGAAACTATTGATGCAGTTCAGTAGCTTAGGAATGCAGAGAAGGAGGACTGAACTGATAACTGGAACTATAACATATTCTTGGCAGACTCAGAGACTGAGCCAGGCTGGACCGGGCACTGCGAGGCAGGAAGTAAGTGAAGGGTCGAGGATACAGGTGGGGGCTGTATCCCTCCTCAGCGAGGCTTCAGGAGACAGGAGCTGAATCTGGTGTCCGGGCCCTTTTGAGGCCTAGAAACGGGGACTTTATAATGGAATAACGTGCACACTGAGAAACGTGGCAACGTAGCTTCACATAGGCCTGATATTCGTAGTATTCACGAGGACTGGAAACTGACATACTAGAGGGGGACACAACTGTAATTGCGTCATTAATCAGACATGGGGAATGCATATGCATATTTAATCATGCACACATAACATATGATGGATGACACGTAGGGACACAGAACATGGCAAAATGTACTTTTCCACACTGGGATGGGTGCCCAAAACACAACCCTCAGTGGTAAAAGGCTACTACTGCCTTTGGCAGGAGTTAATTAGTCCGGGCATGCTGGTGGCAGCATACCGTGTGGTGGTCAGTTGAAGTGAACAGGCCCATTTTACCTGTCTCACTGGATTGAGGCCTACTGGCTCACACATGTATAGTTCCACTGCTGCAAGATTACTCACTCTTGGCCTATATTGTTGGTATGTAGTGCAGGAGGAAGAGGAATCCTGGCAGCTCGATTTGGATATTAAAGCTTTCCTGGGAGCTGGATGGAACACACACTGGTTGAAGAAGCACCATGCTCTTCAGTACACTTCAAAGGGTTCTCTTTGATCTTTGATTCAGGGAGAGGTTTTAGGAAAGGGGCCTGGCCACATCTCTTGAAGAAGATGGGGCTGATAAGAGTAGGGTTGAGGCCCTGGGGTAACGCTTTGATGCACATTACTGTGGCTGAGATCCAGGTGTAAACCTCTAGTCCCTCCTGAGGCCTGTGTTGTGGGACTGTCAGATTTGGAGTCTCACCTGCTATGACAGTCTGCTTCCTGGAGGAAGGGCAGGGCATAGGAGAGTGCACTACAAAAGGAAGCAACCCCCTCAACACACACTTCAAACGCTCACACCCTAAATCGCATATGGTGTCTGGAAATGGACTATGCGAAGGGGAGCTTGAGGCCGCCGGAAAGGTCATCTTTCAAGCAGCCAGTCTTGCCTTGCAAGGAGGAGAAGCTTCTGCCTGTGATTAAGGCTGTGACTAAGGCCTTCTAATCTCCCAGATTAGTGAGGGGACATCACCCAGGGAAATCCAAGAGCATCTGTCCCTGGAGTCTGGAGCACAAGTACCTGCCTGCTAGTTTGCCCAGAGGAGATTGCTGGAGGGAGTGATGTCCAGTGGGAGATCCTGGCAAGTGGATTCCTGTTGTGAGGTGTGAAAAGAGGACTGCTGTGCCGATCGGGTTGTTGCCTGTGCGATGTGTATATCAGTGAACCCCGTATGCCAGAGTGGCCGCTATGAATTTAACCAAGCTGATGAGTGTCTGCCGTGTGCAGTGGGTAAGTCTGTAACCCTGTATGCTAGAGGAGGTTACAGTGAAGAGGACCTTACTCCTGTGCCGATTGGGCCGTTGCCCGACTGGATATGGGGTGGTGACCCTGTATGCCAGAGAGGGGGGGGGCACCAGAAAGAACATGGTTCATAGCTGGTTGATGCCGTCCAGATGGAAACTTCTGCCATGGTGACCCGTCTGGGCCTGAGCCCTGACTGAGGATCGGAACAAGAAGTATTAAATTCCCTCCCCCCCACCCCCGCCATCCCACCTGTGAGAAGGATCAAAGGAAATTTACTGCCACATGGGAGGAGTGCTGATGAGGTTCAGCTGCTACCTCTGCGGAGCTGCGAGTGTTACGGAAGGCAGCCGGTGTATCCTCTGTGCCCATGAGTGAGACGCTGACTGAGATTCCGATCGTGCAATCCCTGCTGGCTTGAGTAAGACTGATGGAAGGGCTGGAAGGCTCCCAGGAGCTTGTCTGCCAGATAGTGCTTTGAAACTGGAACACTGGTGACTTTTCTGAGAGAGTTGGAGTGGGGCTCCTGGGACTCAGACGGTTAGTGACAACTAACCTGAATGCAACCTATACTGAATGGGAAATAACGACTACCGCTTATGGGAGGAAAGTGGGACTGAGTGACCTTTCTTTTCTAGTAAACATCAGAGCCCTGACTTCAGTATTGTTTGCGTATGCCATATTTAACTTTTGTGTTCGTATATAAATGCTACTTTTTTGTCATAAAATTATTTAATTGGACAATCATTGCCCCCCCCCCCCCCAAGAAGCCTTGGACTGAGCGGCCTGCGCTACCTCTGAGAGCCAAGTGACTCAAAGGGTTCTTGGCCCAGTTGCGCAACACCCATAGTAGGTCAGGCCAGGGACATAAAAGGCTTCAACTCCCATAGTTGAGTAAGTAGCTCCTGCTCCTCCTGTAGCCCTCTGAAAGGGGTTCTGACACTTAATTTCTCACAACTACATTCAAAGCTTACCCATAGTAGCAGGTGGGTACGATCCCCCGTTACCAGTCTTTAAAACGACCAGCAGTTGATTATGCTTCACAGAAACAGGATATTCTTCCTGCCTTCTTTTTAGGTCTCGCGTGGCGTACTGCGCACATGCGCAGTCGAGCTCGTGAGATTTTATGTTTTTAGGAGTACTTCACCAGCGAGGGTTAAGCCTCGCCCCTCTTCTCCAATGGCTGGCCTCCTAAACGGTGGCCAGCCATTGGAGAAGAGGTCCTATTGACGTTCTCCTTTCTCGCTAAGCTCCGTCTTTTTCAGACGGGGCTCCTTGACTTCCGGCTGGCGTAAAGAAGATAAAAAAGCTTTTACGCCAGCAGGAAGTCAGGCGCTTGTTCCGAGCGCTGGTTTCCGCCATTTGCCGGCGGGGTTCCCTGCGCTCTTTTCTGTCCAGCAGGGCAAGGGCTTCTGATCTGGACTTTACACTTAGCAGGCGATGCGCTTCTTAAGTAGTCAAATGAGTGGCTGTATAAATACGAGGCTCATGAAAATTAATGCCATGAGACTGATTAAAAGGCCTTGTCCCAGTATTGCTTCTTTTAAGTGGCCCACGACAAAGGCGTTGCTAGGCGCCCGGCACTATAGCGAAGTAACATAAAATGACCCAGATTAAGGGACCTCTACGCTGCCGCACTCGTGAATGTACTAAAGCGTATTTCAAAAAGCTTCACAAGAGCGGGAACAATGTGCGCTGCGGCGAGAGAGGCTCGTTTTCAGCGACGGTCAGCAATTGAGGGATAAACGCCCTGAAAATTGGAACCACTTTGGAACCTGCCCTGCACCTCTTTCCCGAGTCACAAGTTCACATCCAACCCTGTAACAGCTGTTTTTTTTATGCTGCCCCCTCCAAGAAGCAACTAACTCACTCGAAATGCGCAGAACGTGTACTTGTTGCTGGGAAGGCATCTCGGCGGGTAAACGCGCCTGAGGCTGTGATGTGTGCGTGCCTGTATATCTCTTTGCCAGTTAGACTTTTCATCCTTAAAGGTTCAGAATATTAATGCTCCATCGAGTCCAGTGATACCAGGTCCTGTTAACCTTGCACTGGGACATAACATCTTATCCCCACCCTCAACTGCCATACAGGTAAGTATAGGGTAGCCTAGCACTGATTATAAAGTAGTCGGCATGGCTGCACCCCCTGCCTTTTTGTTCTTTCAAGAAACGAGAAGCTTTTTAAGATGGGACACAACACTGCTTAGTGATTGAGGGTGTTGTTTTCAAAGCAGGCGGAGTGGTGTCACGTGATGTTTTTGCAGCTGTTAGGAGGGAATGTCACTGCGGCTCTTCCGTGAGGTGCATCTCTGACCCTCTGATGTCACACTCCTTTGCTCTGGTCGGCCCATCGCCCACTCCCGCCGACAGGCATTGATTGGTGAGGATATGTAAACAAAGCGTGAGTGGCCGCGTGCCCGCTGCAGCTTGCTCTTGCAAGTGCCACTTGTTTTTTGGGGGTAAGGGTAAAGTTAGGCATTGGAGAGGGGAAGGGTATGCCTTCATGACCGACTTAGGCTCAACATGTGGGGGGTGGGAGGTCACTATTCTAGTTACCACCTGATCTCTTCAATCATGGTAACGAAAAATCTTGATATTTTTTTTCCCCTTGCTGGCGGGCCGGGGTGGTCAGCGAATAGGTACGTTTCCTGTGTGCCGGATTGAGCAACTCCTCTCTGGAAAGGCGGCAGTGGTGGAGGGGGCCGAGGCTGGCCCCACAGGGCGGTCGCTCCATGCACATGTAGCCGTTCATCTCCCGGCCGGGGTTGGTGGCGTCTCAGCCATAGACTCCTGGGTGCTGCTGCTGTGGTGGGGGTGGTGCAGGACCCCAGTGCGCAGACAAGGTCGCTCGGCATCTACAGGGCTTGAACTGTACTCATTCAAGGACATGAAGCCGGCGTCGCTGGGCGAACAGGAGGTGGAGGCACCGCAGCTGGATGGTCGAGGTGCGGCGCTGCCCTCCGAGCTGTGCCCGCTGCTGCTAAAGCACAGGCTGACCAAGCTGGCAGCAGAGGGTAGCGAGCGGGGAACTGGCATTGACATGGAGCGGCTGTGTATGTGTATGTATGTAATTGAGCTTATATAGCGCACAGCTACCCGCAGTGGGTTTCCCGGCGCTTGCTTAGGGAACCCTTCCTGGTATTCCCCTGTGAGATAGCAGGGTATCCACAAGGTGAAAGTCAGGCATCCCGCCGCGAGGGGCCGTTGTGGAGATTAAGCAAGCTATTGCCCAGAGTCGCAGAGTGTGAACCCATGAGTCGAGGAGGCACCGGGGCGAGAATTATCGAGTCCGTGGAATTTTTTAGCCCAAGACCCGCCGCGGCGGGGAATTGAACCCTGGTCCAGGACCGATCTCAGCTTCCGGGTCTGCTGCCTCTAGCCCCTGAGCCACACTTCTCCAGGGCCAGTGCTGCAGGGCTCCGGAGGGCAGCAGACGGGACTGTGGGTAGAACAGCCGGCGACGTCCCGCCATGGTGTTGGAGCGGCTCAGATGCATCTTCAGGGCCCCAGGGCTCAGTATGACCACCCGGTCCCCCTTGCTGGCCGTGCGCACCCGTACGCAGGCGGGTGGCGTGGCAGATAAAGAAGAGTCGGCGCGTGTCCGGCGGGCCGGCAGCCCCATCTGGCTGGGCGGCGGGTGGCTGTGGGTATGTCGCCGGGGAGCCGGCACGTTGATGTGGGTCGACTGGCTCTGGCTGCGCGGGCGCAACTCCTGTCCCAGCAGAAAAAAACATTGGCAAAGCCAGTAGGCCTCACCGACGTGAGAGCTATTGGCTTTGTCAATGTGATTGTTTTAGCCATGTTGTACAGTGTGGCTCTGTGTGTGTGGCTTTGTGTTTGTGTGGCTCTGTGTGAGAGTGTGTTTGTGTGGCTCTGTGTGAGAGTGTGTGTCTCTGTGTGAGTGTGTGTGTGTCTCTGTGTGTGTGGCTCTGTGTGTGGCTCTGTGTGTGTGTGGCTCTGTGTGTGTGTGTGGGGGGTGGGCTCTGTGTGTGTGTGTTGCTCTGTGTGTGTGTGGCTCTGTGTGTGTGGCTCTGTGTATGTGTGGCTCTGTGTGTGTGTGGCTCTGTGTGTGCGTGTGTGTGTGTGTGGCTCTGTGTGGCTCTGTGTGTGTGGCTCTGTGTGTGTGGCTCTGTGTGTGTGTGGCTCTGTGTGTGTGTGGCTCTGTGTGTGTGTTTGGCTCTGTGTGTGTGTGGCTCTGTGTGTGTGTGTGTGTGTAGCTCTGTGTGTGTGGCTCTGTGTGTGTGGGTGCAAATGCAATAGGTCTCGCATTTGCGAGAGATTAAGCTATTGGCATTGTAAATGACAATGCCATTTATTTATCTGTTTTCAAAACCAACACATAAATAAAAATGTTGTAATTTACAATGCCAATAGCTCTAACTTTTGCAAAGGCGAGACTGTTGCATTGTTAATGCTTGTTTGTGTGTGAGGGTTGAAGGGGGAGGGATCTTGGGGTAGGCAGCATTCTGTCTTCAAGTATAACGAGCATTTGCAATGCAATAGGTCTCGCACTTGTGAGAGTTTGGGCTATTGGCATTGTAAATGACAATGCCTTTTATTTATGTGTTTTGACCTGCAAGGGGTGCATAAAAACGTGCTTTGTACTTATAGTCGTTGCTTACGAGAAGCAAGGCTGGCAGTGACTGTCTTTTACTGCCAGCCTTGCTTCTTATAAGCATGGACTATAAGTACAAAGCACATGTTTATCCACCCCTTGCAGGTTTTCAAAACACAAATAAAAGGCATTGTCATTTACAAGCCAATAGCTCAAACTCTCCCAAATGCGAGACCTATTGCATTGCAAATGCTTGTTTCGCATGAAGCTGAGTGCAGGAGGAGCTGGACTGTCCTTCTGGAGACTTTAAAAATGGGGGGGTGAGGGGGGGAATTGGTAACGTGAAGGGCCCAGGCAAAACTAGCACTACATACCAGTTTCCTAAAGGGGAAATAGACTGACGTTCATCGCTATGACCACAATATATCCACTGGAAAACCACTACCAGCAGATTATGCTAGACTGTGACAACAGTCTACAATGCTCCTTAAAGGTGGTAAGAGTAGGTCACAGCACGCCTTCGTAAATTACTGCAAGGAGGGATTAGAACGTTCAAGCATCTCAATGCTACCTGCAGTACGCCAAAGTAGCAGTAGTGACGAGTACTCTGCCAATCACTCATGCCATTCTAGGTGATGCATCAACACCCTCAGCAAGCTGGTTTAAGTGAAGTGAAACGTCATAGAACCAAATTACAATATATTTGTAAGGAAGGTTTCCTCAAGCAAAATTAAACCCATTGAATACTTTTTTCTTGCACTATCACCACAAATAAAACTTCTTAGAAAGATAATTTAATACAGTTTAAAACCCAGAATGGGGCTAGAAAGCCATACAGATCTAAGCCTGCAAGAAGTCTGCAAAGAAGCAGATTGCTCCATCTGAAGGGGCCTAGCCATCTGGTCAATGAGAACTTGTACGACAAGCCCAGCAAATTCAATTTGAAAATGAGTGTGTAATGGAGAGTGTGGATCTATACAGTTGTACACCTCACAAAACACTCGATTAAAAGTACTCCAATTATCACAGTAACTAAACCCTGCAGTAATACAAGCAAAGCCGCTATCAGCTACAAACCACTCCTAGAGCGGGCTGGTTTTATTCTGCAGCGTCACTTGAGAAAGTGGCCACCTGCTTTAATCCGAGGCATTCTGTGCGCAACCCAGCTTTGGAAAAATCCCACTACTTAGTGTGCCATATCCTATTTTAAGGGCAATTCCCCTCCCATCCCTCACACTTGGAGCACTTGACAGCCACAGCAAGCTTTGAGACAGCAGGGGGGGCCAGCGGGGTGCGACAAACTGTTGCCGTCCGACACTCACCTGAGGTGCCGGAGGACTGGGCCGCAGCTTCCTGGTCGTGGGTACCCCAGGGTCAGTCCCACCCGGTCATGCTGAAGGACTGCAGGTCGAGGAACAGGTTGTTAGTTTCAGGCAGCACTCGAGGCGAATCCTGCACAGAGGTGAGAAGAGCATCTTGCTGGCAGACGCTGCCCCCTCGGAGTCCTGGAAGTCTGCTTGGGCGTAACACAAGAAAGGCGAGAGTTAAGGGAGCCGAGTTTAAGTCTCTTCAAAAGGCACTCCAAATGTGGAAAGCTGGTGTCGCCGTCCATGTGCCACCTCCAGACCCAGGAGGCAGCCATGCATTGGGCAGCCTAAACAAATTTTAAAAAAGTGACTAGCTGCAAGGCAGGGGCTGCGTTCGTCCCTGCTCGCTCCCGCGAGCACACGATTCAGTCCGGGTGGGCGAGCCGGAAAGGAGACGGGGAGGGGACCAAAAAGCCTCACTGCAAATCAAAAGCGTGCGTTTAATATAAAGTGTGACGCACGCCTACGAAAAGCAGAGGCGGAGCTTCCACCCCACTTTCAAAAGCAACCCGACGACCATAGATCTCGCAGAGGCATGCGCTGCAACGCTAGGTGAGACCTAAAAACTGTTCAGGGCCCTTCGTGGGGTCCCTATTGTCTCCTGAGTTTGTCTGTTAACGGGTGCAGTGTTTTAAGCATGATGCATGTTGTGTGACTAAAAACAGCCTACACGATGAGAAGTCCTACTGTGGACGCCATGAATGTTTATCTTGAGTTGCCCTGTGGCCGTGACAGCCTAGAGGCAACTTACTTGATCGCCGATACATCGAGTTGTATGTTGCATTGCGCAAATATACATCTGTGTCAGAATTTCTTATCGGGCGTACTTTCTCCTGTTTATGCCACGCTACACAATTTACTAGGCAAGCCCAGTGCACCTGGTTGCATAAGAAATTCACTGTAGTCCTTGCAGGCATGAACTTTGACAGCTCAAACTTGCGCTGAGCAGAGCATATTAGTGAAAGACTGGGCGAGGTTTGAAAACCTGGATGTGCCTTTCGCTGGTGGCGGCCAGCCTCTGTTTAAAGAGGGGGCATGGTACTTCTTGTAGGTGGTTTCAATATTACTGTACCCGTCTGTGGTGGGATGCCTGTGGGGGTTTCATCTGATTCCTGTGCCCCTCCCCCCATCCTAGAGGCACAGCTGTTAGACATCTTGCTTATGCCCACTCGCCACCACAAACAATACTCAAGAGCAAAGCTTGACTTATGACACTATAGGTTAGGATCTTGAAAAGCTTAAGGGTTGTTGCAACATGTCTGAATGTCAGTATGTGTGTTGTACAAGATAATTTTCAAGGCTTGGTTTAGCTAGTTAAATGTGATTGTCCTTTAAAATAATTACTGTACATACTTCATGGAAATATATTGGTTAATTCAGTTATAAATATTTTTTCAAGGATAATGGAATATTATGTATTTGTTGAATAAAAAGTTGAATATTGATGGCTGATGTTTTCACAAATCATAATTGCATTATTTGGATATTTTTACAGGTATTTGGTCTCTTCTGGCTTGAAAGGGGGGTACACTGACTGCATTCCACCTACGCCACATATGTGGTGCACAGTCACTGTGCCTTACTTGCCTTTGACCCCACGTCTGTAATATGATGTGGGTGCAAAAACCAAGTTTACCTTCTTTGCATGGAGCCACAACCTGATTGCAAATGAGGGAACACCCCTTTGTGATTGCGCTGACTAAATTAATATTATTTTTTAAAACAAAGTTGCACAAGCATCTAAGTCCCCTTTTATAATGCCAAAGTGTCTTGGGGACACGACGCAAGTGCATTTCCCGTTTCACCCCCGAGACACTCCCTTTAATATGGCTCCTCATGCCAAGCATACCTACCTCATTTACTGAGCTCACCTTACCACCTTTGTTTAGTACTGATAATTGCTTAGCAATAAGGTTTCACCTAAAGACTTGGGTTTTGGTCTAGAGCGAGCCTTGAGAGGGGTGTTGGGAGATATGCACCTTTGTTGGATTGTTGCCACAGTATTTCTTTTCTGTGATGAAACCTTAATTTAAAATCAATAAAATGACTTACGTTTTCGTCACAGCATATCCAAATCGTTTGACAAGTTGCTATCAGCCCCTGCTCTGCCTTCTTTGAAGGCTTTGGAAGAAGTAGAAAGGCAGGCACGGTGCACACTGTTCGTATTGAAAATGTGTTTTTACTTTGAACAAAGTTTTGCTTCGGTTTGCCCGGGTTCCCTCGCATTGGTGGCACCAAAACAACATAAAACAAGCGTTGGCATAGCCAATAGGTCTCACTTTTGGGACCTTATAAGTATTTAATTATGCAGCACAATATCCTTGGTGCATCAACATCAACTGTTGCATGGCTAAACACTTATAAGGTCCCAAAGGCAAGACCTATTGCCTATGCCAATGCTTGTTTTTCCTGGCAGCCAACCAAAGCCTAAGGAGGGGGAAACTAGACAGATGTAAGTATCAACCCGAACCTACAATGGAGCCTTTCTAGTACTGGCCCAACCTCAAAAGGAGAGAAGGGGGAGGGGTGAAGAAATTGCAGAAGATAGATTGTACACCATAAAAAGAGTTATCGGACTCAGGGGATTAGTCTTCCCCAGACACCTAATCTTAAGAAATTGTCTCAAAGCAGTACCCAACAGGCGGCACTAAGAAGTGCCAATCTGACAAGAAAATCATGCAAAACTGACCAGGCAAATGAGTTACTGCTCCTCTCCTGAGAAGCCAGACAGTTGTCCTTGGCAAACACATAATGCGTAGTTCCCGAGTCAGCATTGACATGTTTAGCTGTTCGAATCGTTGTCTTTTTTACCGAGCGAGCAGAACATCAAAACCGGTCAAGGGGCATTGTAGGGAGAGCTTTGAGACTGTCTGTGGCAGATTGAAATACTAAGGCAAGTTTGTAAGGAATAAGGGTTGGTGTCCCGGGTGATTAGCTCCATTTGGGGACAAGTTGTCTACACGATTTACAGCAGGCTGCCAGAAACGGATGAGAAAAGCATATGGAATCTGTATTGCACCCACACAGCTGTGAAGCTAAATGGGGCTAAAAATTACACACATTGATTAAAAAGAGTGTGTCGAAAATACATGCTTTGATCAGAAACATTTGGGAACAAAAGGGGTTGAGGGCTAGACCTAATAACATTAGTAAACAACACAAAATGCCCAAACCACAGTTACTCAATACATTTTTTTGATATAGGGTAAGAAACACTTTATTATCGCTTCCCTGGACACCATTATTTTGTGTCAATCATTTTGTATTTTCTATAATTTGAAAAAATTACTGACAGAAAAAAGACATTAATTGCAAATATTTACAAATATTTACAAGGCTGGACTAATGTTAGCAAACATTAAAGGCAAAGACTATTTACACATTTAGAAATCATTAGAACACACAATAGAAAATATTCTCACATCAGACATTATTGAAAAAATAATAATACAAACATATCAATTACGAACAACAAAAAGCTAACAAACACTGAATGAGAGAAACTAGGGGTTGGGAAGATAAATGATTAAATATCTTGTATATTTTAGTGCTGGACCAGCCGGTCCTAGCTTTAGTGCAACAGTAATACTTTATATCTCCCAACCAATACTGCCGACGCGTTTCTAGACCAGACTGGAGTCACTGGTCTGTCATCAGGGCTGTATGTATCTTGTATCTGTGGGATACAAAAGCAATGTTTTGCTTAATCTAGTGTGTGGGCTCCTTTTTATCATACAGTAGCTGTAATGTCGGTGTGCGCTACATACCAAGGCTGCTCAGTGTTGAATTTCAGATCGGGTCTTTTGGGGGTCCGTTTAAATGAAATAACGTGGCCAAGCAGAGAAGCCTAGAAGAATTTAAGGGATGTTTTTAATTTTTATCATTACGAGATTGGTACAATATATTCACTAGCTAAAACAATTTGGGGAAGTGGAAGCATACCTTTTACTTTCAGTAGTGCCGAGTGCTGGCAGGGTCCATTGATCAGAAACATTAACATTTAATTTCCATTAGGAGAAAAGACTTTTCAATATTAGAAATTATAATGTTTTCTAGGGATATAGATTTAAATAAAACTTTTTTTTGCGTCGTTCAATCAGTACTTGATAGGGAAGAAAGGCAAGAGTTTCGGGGTGGGCGGAGGAAACAGATAAACGGAGAAAGACGAGTGTGTATCCTTTAGACAGACAATGCCACAGAGAGCAAAAAAGAGACACGGGAGAGGATACAGAGATGGAGAGAGAAAGTGCAAGATAAAGAAAGGATGAGAACATGAGAAGAAGGAGAGGACTAAAGTGAGGGAGAGAGGCTGTGAAGGAAGGGGAGAGAGAGAGAGAGTGAGAGAGAGAGAGAGAGAGGAAAACGAGAGAGACGGAATGCGCGCACAAGAGCGTAATCCCATCTCCTTGTTGCACTGTTTCAAGTCCACGATTGTACCCTGGGGACACAACCTCGCAGGCGGCAGGCGGTATGGGAGATCTGGAATGCAGATACGACGTGCCTCCTTAAGATAAACAGTGGATTCCCTTAGCGACGGGTTCACTCGAGCGTGCACCCATGCTCACACATGTTGCCCCCTGCGCCCCTCAGAAGTATTCTCGAGCCTCATTGCGTTACAGACAGCGCGTGCCATAAGAAAAGAGGAAGAAGGAGAGGCATAGCGAGCATTGGAGAGGCGGGGCGCGCGCGCTTGTGTGCGTAACCGCAAGCTCTAGGCCGCCACAAGCAAAAGCGTGTGGTAGCATTTTCTGGAGCCACACACCAAATGTCTCGCAGGGCAGCGCATGCGCTGGCTCAGCGAGACCTAAAAATGGCTGCTTCCAGCCATTTGAATCCTTCGCAAGGGCATACCCTTGTTTTTTGCTCTGTCCTCCAAGGATTGGGAACAGGTCAATAAACTGCTCTTGTGGCCTGCCATTGGAGAAGGGAAAGTATACACAAATTGCCCAAACCACAATTACTACAAAACTATTTTAAGAGGGAAGAAATCAATTTATTATAACCACCCTCGACATCTTACTCAATGCCAATTTTTTTAAATCTTATTCAAAATATCACAAACTTTTTGACAGAAAACGAACAATACATTAAATATTTGCACACCTATATATACTTTGTACATACATCAACAATAACAAATATTTACACAATGAATAGAATTTCTGCATCAAACATTACAAAAAAAAGAAAAAATTAATACATCACAAAAAACATTTTAACAAACATTACAATCAAAAAATGAGAAAAACCAATTAATAGGGGGAATTGTAAGCAAGTAAATGGCTCCTAGATAATAATTACTGGACCAGCCGGTCCTAGTATCAAAGAGATGACAATCTATTCCACCCTAGAAAGTGCCGACGCGTTTCGAAACCAGGTACAGTATCACTGGTCTCTCATCAGGGCTGTTTTATTCTTTTTATCTGAAAGATGCAAAGAGAGTATTTTACTCATCAATATTCAAAAAAAGAAGAAAACTCCTTATTGGTCAGTGGGCTGAGAGGATGAATAACTACATACCAAACTTGTTTGTGGGGAGGACGGGGCTTAAAGACATCAAAGATTTCATGTAAGCGGTTTGCTTGACGTGGCCAGGCAGGAAATTCTAAAAAGATTTTTATAAAACAATTTTAAATGGATTGGTCAAACAGACGGTCTGGTGGTCTAGTTATTGCAGTGTCGCTTACTGATAAATTAGTCGTACCTTACTAGTGTCCAACTGCCGCCAAACGGCGTATTGATGTAAGTTGCACCACCATGTGGGTGCACCCCTAGAACAATAATGACAATCATTTTAGAAAATGAGCGTGCACTTGCAAATATACATGTACTTCCAAAAGCCAAGGAAGGGAGGGGGCAAAAAGCATTGCGCCTACCTTTCTGTTGTTGTTTGTGCTCTCTTAATTGGAAATTATTTTTGAAAGTCGCAGTCCTGTTGAAAAAAGACCACAAGTGTCAGCCCTCATCGCTACAATAAAAGCATTTGAATATTATTTAGGCTGGAGGCCGTTATATTTACCTGTTCCCCAGGGACAGCACGCCGCTATCACACTCGGTGTTTTCACAACTACGGTGGCCGCGCATGAACTTTCTGTATTTAGGGCGCGGCAACAATCGGGGCATGATGGAACTTGTAGTGCCCTATATAGCGCATCATTGTGAATCAATTTCTTTATGTAAAACGCTTAAAACAGCAGAGTGTGTATTTCAGGTGCTACTATACTTGCAAAACGAAAACATTGTTTAAGGGCGTGCTGCGCTTGAAACTCAAAACTTTTCAAACTTTATTAGCAAGTCGTCTGTGGACACTGTTGCCTTACTTAGACCATGTTATTAAAATGTTGGGTGCCAGCTCGATTTTTATTTTTTCAATGGTCCCGCCAAGTTTTGTCAACTTATCAAGGCAGGTCTAGGAATAGATTCACTACTTTCTCAAGTACGTCCTCTTCTGCTTCTTCAGGGTCAGAGAATAGAAATCTAAAGAAGGGTGTGAGTTTTTTTAGTGAAGGGCAAACAAACAAAACCCAGGTACAAAGTACCATGGGAAATGCGAACCAGGAGCAGCAATTACAAATCGTAGAAAGACCAACAACGGTTGTTAATTTGTCCTCAAGAGTACTATCGAGTGAGGAAGAAGCAGTCCTCAATCTTGGCTTGAAATTTGTACCAAGTAAGAACACTGATTACACCAAACTGAAATTAGAGGCTATACAGTTTTGCCGCAAGGTACGACTTAAGGCATTTTTTGCCAATTCTCCACTTGTTGAAAGTACCGAAACGACAGGCCTCAGGAACAAATCAAAATTTGTCCCTTACACTAACATCCCGAAACAGGTGGTAGCATTCGAGCAAGCACTGCTTTCTTCCATCAGCAAGATGGAGAAAAGTAAGAGTTTTACCCATCAAAATATGAGTAAAAAGCAAAGAGAGACAATTGGTTCGCTTAAAGATGATCCTTCGATTGTCATCAAACAAGCAGACAAGGGTGGGGCAGTAGTCATCTGGCCCGTCCTATGTATCTGGCAGAAGGCGAGAAACAAGTAAAGAATACCACTTGGTACCGCGCGTTATCGGAAGATCCCACTAGAGACATTCAAGGACAAATTGCCAAAGTTTTAGACTATGGCAAGGAAAATGGGTTTTTGGGTAATAAGGAACATGACTACCTTCTTAAAAAATGCCCCAGGACTCCGGTCCTATATCTTCTTCAGAAGATTCATAAGAGCCTACAAGAGCCCCCTGGCTGCCCGATAGTTTCGGGCTGCGACTCATGTTTAGAGCCGATCGCACAATATGTGGATTTTTTCTTAAAACTATTCTTGAGCCAGGTTAAATCGTATTTACGTGACACGACCGATTTTCTCTTAAAGGTTGAAGGAACCACCTTTGAGACACAGTCTCAAATCATGGGGACTATGGATGTCACATCACTACACACCCAAATCCCTCAGGAGGGGGCCCTACAAGTGATGGAGATATATCTTGTCCAAAGGGAAAGACCACATCGGGTACCCACTGCCTTCATTTTAGAATTGGCGGAAATAGCATTAAAGAGAAACTACTTCACCTTCAATGGTGAGTACTACATGCAAGTGAAGGAGACTGCCATGGGGTGTCCTTATGCCCCAGAAATGGCAGTTCTCTTCATGGCACAATATGAAGAGAAGTTCATAGAAGCTAATAATCCGTTCAGAGATCGAATCATTCAGTGGTATCACTACATTGACGACGTCTGGCTCCAGTGGCAGGGGAGCGAGGCGGAGTTAATGTCTTTTCACGGATGGCTTAATGCAAGACACAGTGATATCCAATTTTCAATAGAAAACCGCACTAGTCGCATGACTTTTTTGGATGTAGAACTGAGATGTGAGGAGGGACGCTTGATAACATCACTTCAAAAAAAAGAAACTGATAGGAAGACAATCCTACATCACAGGAGTGCACATCCGCCCAATTTGAAGGCCAATTTGCCCTATGGGCAATTGCTCAGAATTAGGCGCAATTGCTCGGATGTGTTAGACTATGAGAGACATGCGAGATCTTTTTGTCAGGATATGCAAGACAGGGGCTATCCAAAGAAGCTCCTCAAGCAATCTTTCAAGCGTGCTAGATACATGCCTAGAAAATGTTTGTTACAAGTCAAGAAGCGTCCACCGTTGAACAAATTGGTGTGCGTTTCAACGTTCTGCCCTGACACCCACAAGCTACGCCAAGCTGTTTTAAAGAACTGGCATCTATTGGAGGGCTTAAATTGTCCATTTCCTAAGCCTATCTTCGCCTACAGAAAAAATCGAAGTATTGGCGAACAATTGACTAGAGCTGATATCACCATCCCTAAGCCTAAAAGTGACATTTTGGCACAATGGAACCTAAAGCCTGTCGAAGGCCATCACAAGTGCGGCAACTGTGTTGCTTGTTCATCCACAATAGAAGGCAATGAGTTTGTCTACCATGGAACCAAGTGGAGATACACAGAGTTTTCTAATTGCAAAACAAAAAATGTTGTTTATGCCATACTCTGTCCGTGCCCGCTGATTTACTTTGGCAAGACCAGCCAACAAGTCAACCAAAGGATCAGTCAACACTGATCAAGGATCAAGAAGAAAATGACTGCTCCTATGGTTGAGCATTTCTGCGATAAAGGTCATAATGAACACGATTTTAAATGGTCTGTGTTACACACTGTAAAGCCAACGACAAAGAGCTACGACATTGAACGAGCTTTATTGCAAAAGGAGGCTTACCTCATTTTGAAGTATAATAGCACTCAAACTGGCTTGAACAGTTTGCCCGAAATAGCCAACATATAACTGTTTAGGATAGTCAGCAAAGCGACTGGCACCTGTTAGACATCCCTGGCTGTAACTATGCCCTTACATTCTTCTAATAGCGACATAGAATATACGTGGCACACATCTGGCAGGTTTAAACATACAATTCTAAAAAATAAGTGTTGGTCATTAATAGAGTCCATACATGTACCGCTAATGAAGCCTCGACTTTCATAACCCACAATCATAATACGATGGTCGTTGATTAAGTGACCATTGAGTAAATAAAAATCGAGCTGGCACCTAACATTTTAATAACATGGTCCAAGTAAGGCAACAGTGTCCACAGACGACTTGCTAATAAAGTTTGAAAAGTTTTGAGTTTCAAGCGCAGCACACCCTTAAACAATGTTTTCGTTTTGCAAGTATAGTAGCACCTGAAATACACACTCTGCTGTTTTATGCGTTTTACATTAAAAAATTGATTCACAATGATGCGCTTTATAGGGCACTACAAGTTCCATCATGCCCCGGTTGTTGCCGCGCCCTTAATACAGAAAGTTCATGCGCGGCCACCGTAGTTGTGAAAACACCGAGTGTGATAGCGGCGTGCTGTCCCTGGGGAACAGGTCAATTTAACGGCCCCCCGCCTACATAATATTCGAATGCTTTTATTGTAGCAATGAGGGCTGACACTTGTGGTCTTTTTTCAACAGGACTGCGACTTTCAAAAATAATTTCCAATTAAGAGAGCACAAACAACAACAGAAAGGTAGGCGCAATGCTTTTTGCCCCCTCACTTCCTTGGCTTTTGGAAGTACATGTATATTTGCAAGTGCACGCTCATTTTCTAAAATGATTGTCATTATTGTTCTAGGGGTGCACCCACATGGTGGTGCAACTTACATCAATACGCCGTTTGGCGGCAGTTGGACACTAGTAAGGTACGACTAATTTATCAGTAGGCGACACTGCAATAACTAGACCACCAGACCGTCTGTTTGACCAATCCATTTAAAATTGTTTTATAAAAATCTTTTTAGAATTTCCTGCCTGGCCACGTCAAGCAAATGGCTTACATGAAATCTTTGACGTCTTTAAGCCCCGTCCTCCCCACAAATAAGTTTGGTATGTAGTTATTCATCCTCTCAGCCCACTGACCAATAAGGAGTTTTCTTCTTTTTTTGAATATTGATGAGTAAAATACTCTCTTTGCATCTTTCAGATACAAAGAATAAAACAGCCCTGATGAGAGACCAGTGATACTGTACCTGGTTTCGAAACGCGTCGGCACTTTCTAGGGTGGAATAGATTGTCATCTCTTTGATACTAGGACCGGCTGGTCCAGTAATGAATTATCTAGGAGCCATTTACTTGCTTACAATTCCCCCTATTAATTGATTTTTCTCATTTTTTGATTGTAATGTTTGTTAAAATGTTTTTTGTGATGTATTCATTTTTTCTTTTCTTTTTTTGTAATGTTTGATGCAGAAATTCTTTTCATTGTGTAAATATTTGTTATTGTTGATGTATGTACAAAGTATATATAGGTGTGCAAATATTTAATGTATTCGTTTTCTGTCAAAAAGTTTGTGATATTTTGAATAAGATTTAAAAAAATTTACATTGAGTAAGATGTCGAGGGTGGTTATAATAAATTGATTTCTTCCCTCTTAAAATAGTTTTGTAGTAATTGTGGTTTGGGCAATTTGCGTAGACTTTCTATAAAGGGTCTAGCCATCACCATATGTTATTGGACCTATCCCCTTTTGTTCTTAGAATTGGAGAAGGGAAGGCACTCTGTCCAGTCTATGGGGTGGAGCTGGCTGTTTACGTGGCGGCCAAGGTACAAGGTCAGGCCGACTGAAGTCAGTTTGGACGTAGTTGCGCAGGAGTGAGTTACACCGGAGGCACAACAACCTTGCAGCCCAACAGCTCACAACCTTCCCAAGAGCATTTGTGTGACCGGGAGGTTGAGGACCTGCAGAGCAGCATTCCAGAACTGCACCAATTTAATGAGCCTGCATTATCCGTTCCCCACCCAGTATGATTTCTTTGAATCTGCCACTTTCTAGTCACAGAGGCACACCCTGATTTTCCTACTTCACCTTAAAGCTTGGGGTAGTGTTCTGTTGGCTACACTAAGACGCACTGATTTAGAAACCGTTTGAGTGTGCTTGACAATAATAGATCTTCAAAGTTTTGAGATATGGATGCTGGCAGATTCGGTATAATGACCCCTCCCCTGCCTTGGGAGATGTTTTTGGGCTGATGGCCCACCTACAGTCCTTACCATTGTATTTGTTTTAAAAAACAATATTGCACCAAGACTGCAATTCTGTTTGGGGTTGCATGTTACCACATAAGATTCCAGGTAAACGTATGCAAATAAAATACCAGTTCTTTATGAACAAGATGCTACTTTGACTGAACCTCGGGGTTGACAGTAATTAAAAATAATTCATGCAAAGCCAAGCGCCCAGCATGAAACAATGTTGTCTATGCAGCCAAAAAAGTACAAATGGTCTCACAATTAAATTATGAATGTTGGTTAAATCATAAATGTTGTCTTGGACTTAATGGCGGTTTCCTCCTTGAAATGCAGGCAAAAACGTTTACTCAGCAGGGCTTTTCAACTTTTCAGTATAAAATTCACAGTGTGTAGGACGCTACATCTTTATATGATACAACACTAAGTGGGTATATCGTGCAAAGAGTCCAGAGATTCCCACAGAACAGTACAGGCCTCAATGTAGACCCAAAGTGCTCTATTTGTGGTAGTGTGGTCGAGCAGCCTCAGAAGAGTGTAAGACATTTGTTATTTTGAATATTAAATGACGCAACTCAAAAAGGAGATACACACCAATTTAAGAAAAATAAGCTTCTTTCAAGACTTATTTTAAGACCAAGAAAACAGATAAGTATGTTTTTCAAGAAAAATACTTTTCACTTTAAAAAGTGGGCAATTTGAATGTGGCGCAGAAATGGGGGTCCGCTGAGCTGCCCTCACTGCGGGCTTGGTGCAGAGACATGGACGTCGCCATGACTACGGAGAGGGCTGTTTATATAAATAGGAAATGCCCCCGAAGATGGACCAAAATCTGGACTGACTGGAATACTTATACGGGGGACATTTGCGACCCTGTACCTGAGTCAGACAATGAGAGCTCAGATAATGATTCCGTGGATGGTTGAAGAAGCGGGGTGGGTGGGGTGCTACGAAGATGGCAGTGTGACGGACGTGGGTGGGGCAGGGGATGATGAGAATCATTGTCTCAAATGTATATTTTGATTGTAACCTTGAAAATTACACATGCCAATTGTCTTTCTGATATCTGTGTTATAACCAATAAAAACATTTTTTTAAAAGTGGGCAATTTACAGTTTAGCCATGTTAACCCATAGGAGGAAAACAAGAATGTGGTTTTGCAGCTAAGTATACAACTTACAGTCTTGTTTTTCAGAGTGAAGGATAAGTACCAGACAAGATTCAGGTAAGTAGCAAATCTGCACCTCCAGCGGCATGGGTGGCTGGCTGCATGGTTCAAATTTGGACTCTGGCACCCATGTTATCCAATGGAAAAAGGTGTAATCAAAGATGCTGCTCACAGGTGAGTCACACAGTTTGGAAACTCAGTCTCCCCGGGGTTGAGGTAGGCACAGAGGGGGGCCACTCGGCAGAATTAAACGTACACCCTCAGTGGCACAGGGGCGGCCAGGTTAAGAGTGCCAACACAAGGTCGGGCGCCCAATGCAAACCAATAGGGGAGATTGGTCTTGAAGAAAGGCTGAAGGCTTAGGCCAGGAGGCCTGACAAAGAAAACCTGAACCTGCCCAGGTAAGCAGCGATGTTAGGGGACGTAGGGACACTGTTGATCACACTCCCCAAGGACCAGGGGCTCCAGGTGCAGGGGTGTCATTAGGCGTCTGGAAAGTCTTACCAGGCAGGTCGCAGTTGGGGGAAGTCTTCTAGTTCAGGCTACAGGCGCCGGGTCGGGTCCGGTAGGGGTCAGCCTACAGTGGACTGTTACACAGAAGTACTGGGGAACTGTCACAGGACCGGTGGGCCACTTGGACTGTGGGAGTCTGGTGCAAAGATGGTTCCGGCTGTGGTTTTGCGGTTCTTTAGGGCAGAGTTCTTTGTTCTTTAAAGTTAGTTTGGCGAAGATCAAGATCTCCCATGGACAGCAGACCTGTCCACGGGAGATCTTGATCTTCGCCGAAGGCAGACCGTCCTCCCAAGGTTTTGGAGGTCGCTGGGCTGCAGGACTTGTTTTTTTTGGCACAGGTACATCGAGAGCTGCAGACAGGCCAGTAGGTCTGGGGCCAACTCAGTTGGTGTTTGAGTCTTCTCTACTGTTGCAACACTGTAGTGTTTGGCTCTTCTTAGGTAGTCAGGAAGCCGATTTCAGGGTCTGGGGTGCCACCTAAATACTAGATTTAGGGGCGTTACAGGGGAGTGACAGGTAGGGACCAGTGGGTGTCTCACCTGGGGTTTCCAAACCCACTAATATGCCACCCTCCTGTGGGAGGGGGGCATAGCACTAGCCCTGATTGGATAAGTCCCACCATCATCAAGATGGTGGGCAGTGAAAAATGTGCTTCACTTCACCTCACCTCCAGCACTTGAGAAGTGGAGTTGGCAAAGGGGAGCACACCTCTGTTCTTACTTAGGTTTTCCCGCTGGTTCTCACACCGAAAGTGGGAGTTTGATCCGTGGAAGCAATCTGCTACTAGCAGCAGAGGCTGGGATCGCATTACAAAGGCGGCAAAGCCCTTGAAGCTTGCCTCTCGAGCACTGTGCTCTTACTGTAGGCAGAAGTGTGACACCTCCACCCAGGAAGGGCTTTGTTTATTGCCTCAGAGAGCAGGGGCTCTCGACCCAGGGTTCCAGAAACATATCTGGTGGTGGCAGGCTGCTTAAAGCCAGTTAGAGATCTCACCAGGGTTGGTAGGTTTTCAGGGGCATCCCTGAAGTTTCCCTCTGGAAACATGTTTAAATAAATCCCACACTTACATCAGTGTGGGTTTATTTAGAAGTGTTGTTTGGTACCAAACACGCCTGGGTTCAGTAAAGCCTTCATGCTGCTGGAGAACTTGAATTGTCGGGTTTCCAGCCCATACATTGTCGCTATTGCTTCACTGGCACTTACAATATTAAGAATAAACTTAAATATTGTAGAGGCATATCTACTCCTGCAGATATACCCACACCTGAGATATAGTGCACCCTGCCTTAGGACTTGTAAAGCCTGCTAGATGGGTGTCTTAACTATACCGTAGGCAGTGCTGCCTGGCATGGCACACAGGCAGTGTGCTATGTCGACTTTGCCATTTTCATATGCACTAAGGCATGGCCTTGGAGAGTGGTCACTAAGGGACCCTCTTCAGTCCCAATGCCTCAAGTATCATGGTGCCATTTACTTGGGATATACAGGGCGTCTGAAGTTGCCAATCATGATACAGTTTTTAGAGAAGGAGCTCTGGTACAGGGGACCTAGTTGGCACGGACCCTGTGCACTTTCAATCGAAGTCACATTTTCCAGGAAAGAAGTGGGGTGCTAACCATGTCAAAAGAGGCACTTTCTCACACCGAGCAAAATGCTGCAAGCAAGTCAAACATATAAAGTGAGATGGAAGGGAGAAGACCCCATAAACGCCAAAATGATATTCAGTGCTTTTCATTTAACAATAAATTCAGCATGTGAAAGAAAAATGTGTTCCTAGCTTGGAATATCTGTATAAATGGTGGCCTACACTCCAATGTAATCATAATCTTTCACTTTTAGTTTTTTTTTTACATCTGCCCAATAGCAATGTTTTTGGTGTTCTGTCCTGGAAAATGCCCCTTTCCGTGGCACATTGCTAATAATTTATTCTAAAGCTGGTGCATAAACTTGCACCAGGCCCAGGATGCGACAAGCGTCAATCAAGATGCAAACTTGAACCAGTTATTCAAAGCTTCATCCATTTAAATCCATTTTTAATCATTTATTTGTCGACTTTCTTCTTCAATATTTATGCCCAAAAGTCAATATTGCAATATTCAAATGTATTATAAAGTGCCCTCCAGGCGTTACTCTACAGCATGTTGAAATTCACAATTCATACATTAAATGTGGTGTTGTAAACCCAATTAATTGTGGGCGGTTTGCCCTTCTTCAGGGGTAAGTGTGATATGAACAAGCACTGGCATAGCCAATAGGTCTCCCCTTTGGGGCGTTATAAGTGTTTATACAGCAGTGATCCCACACTTGTGTTTGTGAGCAATGTTAATGGATGTTATTTAAGCAGGTTATGGGGGGGGAGCAGTTAGAGCTATACCTGGGACATACATGAGCATAAAAAAGTGTATTTTTAATAATCCAAAACTCCTGCACTCCTTAACCCAATTTAGAAGGAAAATTTTGTGTGTTGAGGAAGAATTCAAAAACCAGTTTGGGACGCGGGAGTGGGGTGGGGGTCCTAAAATGTTGGCCTGCTCTGGACCCTCAGAATGAACTATCTACTCGCCCCCCTGCAATGTCACACTCCTAAACACTAAGTTAGTTCCTGTCCAAGAGACAGAGAAAACAGGACTATTATGAAGAAAACATCTACTTAGAGTAATGAAGGGTACCAGTAAGTATTTAGGGGCGGGGGAGAAAAAAAGAAGAGAAAAAAAATCTGTGGCACTACTTTTTCTACGTTATTGTTAACTCTCACTTGTGTCGTACCATTAATATGTCACTGAAGCACCTTTCAGTAAGCTAAGGAATGGATTGCACTCATTTCCATTGAAGAGGGAAGTGTTGTTTGGTAATGGTGTGGTCAGTAGGAGCATATGTGTTTTATTGAGTTGTGAGGTTTCTTTGGTGGCAAAACCTAAAAAGCTTGAACGAGTTTCCTCAAAAGGTAAAGGCATCCATTGCCCGGCAAACGTATAGGTATGCAAAGCAGCTGATGAATGCCTTAATGGTGAGGGATTTACATATCTGGGTTGTGTTAACCCTATATGCCAGGGAGAAGTTGGAGCTGCATACGGAGTGCTACAAAACTATGCTACACTCATGTGGTTCCACATTTAAAGTAATAAACAACTGCTTACAAGTTAAAACAATGATAGAATTTACTTTCCTACAGTTAAATGGCTGAAAGTCTGAACAAATACTTCTCGAACTCAAGCATACCAGGCCAAGACCTATCCGCACCATTATCATTCCAATCATATTCAAAATTAACACTCCCCTGCTAAAGCCTGTGGCTCATCTCTACTACCCACTCTCGATGGGCAGTCAGATCATTTCAGTCGTTAAAATGCAACAAACGCCTTCTTTTAAACCGGCATTCGTGCAATTCTCATTATCCCAGCTTACAACAACCTCATTGTAAAAGATACAAAAGCCCATGTCCTAATATGACAACAAATTGAATCTGAAAAACTAATTTGCAACTAGAAGGGGAATTTTAAAAAAGGGTACAGGTTTTACAAATACGTTCACGGATTAGTGCTTTACTAACTCTTCTTAATGGAAAAAAATTCAAATAGCCTTGCAGGTGAGGGACAGTTAATGGTTCTCGAATCCAGGCCCCATCCTTTAGATTCTCCAATCTTGGCTAACCTTTCCCAGTAATATCCACATTTCTTTAAATGGATAAAAACCCTAACTGTTCGGAATTTAATTTTGTTCAACGCCAATGTTGTAATGTTCATAGCAAGCATGTGTACAGGCAGCTGTTTCTTTGCTCACGCTGCCAAGCACCTAATGTAACTGTTTGGAGCAAGGTTCAGAAGGCTTATTGATTTACAGTGCGATAGACAAAACGAGACATAAATAACCAAGACTGTATCGGGTGCCACACTTTTTTGACGTTTATGAAAAACAATTATTTTATTCACACCTCAAAACTTGAATCGTCATTTCAGACTGGAGCCAAAGCCCACGTGAGTGTCAGCATACCCATCGATATGGATTCAGTTCATTCCAGCGTATTATACTGGACCATAACACACATTGTTTCTAGGAAAGCATGAACTATGTCACTGCTTTTTTAAAATGTCGATATATGGACTCCTATTGAATTTGAAATTACTTCTGGGAGTACCTATAGTTCATGACATCCCAGGACTCTTATACTGGCCATTTTGAGTAGGCACATTCCAGCGTTGACTTTCGTTGCCCTGATGAAGTTCCCAGTGTGGGAATGAAACGCGTTGGCTGAGTGTCTCAGTTTGCAGAATCTTAAAATTTGAAATAAAAAAATATATTTTTATACTACTACCTGACTATTGGACTTTATGACCTGCGCACCCCCATTTCACAAACATCAACTCTTCATCTGGAGCACAGAAGCTTCAAGCAACGGCTGGCGTTGGGGTTGGCTGCACAGCAATATTAGTAATTGGAACTGGTGTGAGGTGCGGAGCCAGAGGTCTGTCGTTGTTTCATTGGTCAAATGAATAAGGCCTGCATATCCTCCCCTAAATATAGCTTGTGCTGTCTGAGGCTACTGAATGGGTGCCGCAGGTTTTCATATGACCCTTAACTCACACTTGTGCTTACCTGTCTATTGGCCTATATTGCAATTGTAATAATAGAGAGCTTGCTACCCCTAACGAGGCATTATATTAATTTATCAATTAGAAAGAGAGAGATTACACCCATAGAGCGTCTTTTCCATCTATCTGATTTCCAACCCAAAATTAGAAGGGGAGTAAACCTGTATAGTAACCAGGTCAAACCCTGATTTTGTAACAGGGCTCTCACGCACACAATTGTGTGGCATGCTTCATGGAGTCGTCACCCGGCTTGCTAGTCATAGCCAGGCGGGCTCAAGTCAGCCCCACTTCTGGAGGAGGCACTTATTGCTAGTGAGTGCTCTCTTTGGGAGCATGAAAAGTCAAAATTGCTGAAGGTAATCTCATGTAACTTTATTGTTGAGGTAACCCGAGCAAAATTAAAAACCGAGCTGGATGTATTGGGCGCAAGCAAGCCAGGTGAAGACTCTATAGGTGATATACCTTCCTTTCAAATCGATTTGCTTAAGGGAAAGTTGGGATGCCTGTCCATTAATCTCCCTCCTTCCATTTTTGTGATTGGGCCCGGTGGGGGGGGGGGGGGCTCAATAGATGACGATGAGGGGAAATGTATTAACCCCTTGGCTGCTGCCGTCGGCCAACGGTCATCACGTGCACTACCTTGGTAGTGCTGCGAACGTCCGTTGGCCGACGGTGCCCCACCCGTTTTTCGAACGTTCAGCACTGGAGCTGAACGTTCGACGCAGGCAAGCTGTTAAAGTACAACTGTTTATCAACTGGTGTTTAACAACTTCGTGCCCAGTTAAAGTATTGATGGGCCTTAGTAATCCAGCACAGGCTTCAATCTGAAAGCCAGTACATCTGGCCAGCCATTGTTCTTGTGGGGCAATGTGTTCCATTCTGCATATGGCCCTGGGAGGAGCTGATGCTCCTGTGAAGGTTCTTTGGTCTCCAGACTTGGAATCTGGGGGTTTCTGGGTTCAAAGTCAAACCCTGGGGTTGTGTTTTCTTAATCACATGGTTATTTTACGATGTTGCTGGGAGCTATGAAGCTGACACTTTGATTAGGGTAAAATCATGGACCGCGAAAGGCATACAACTGCCAGGATTTTATGTTAAGAAAAAAAAGTGCACATAGAGCGTAGCAAACACAAATAAAAAGTGGCCCCCATTGCTAAAGCTCACGTCCCACCAGTGGTGTTCACATTAATTAACCCCTTCGCTGCGGCCGCGATTTCCCCCGTGTGCTGTAAACAAACGAGCGGGGCCGTGACGAACCCCAGCCATCATCAGCACACGTCCACCGCGGGGCGTGACGGCTGGGGTTCGTCGCCAGCATGGGAGGGGTTAAGCAAAGAGTTCTTCCTAAGGGCTAATACAAGCTATACAGTAAGGACACGGTAAAAGGTCCAGTACTGATGGGAGGTTACAAATGAAGACAAGGCAGTACTAAGGAGTGACTAACAAGCCTTTTAACGAGTCAGAAGCCTGCATTTACGTTGTTAGTCATTGGCACCTGGAGGCGATACAGTTTGTTGTGTTAGTGCTTTTTAAATAGTAAACATTTCATTTTTATAGGCAGATGGAGGTAGGTGTCTCTGAAGATCATGGTTTTGGGAAGAACCCTTGTCTTGAGGCCTGACTGCTCTGCAGGGCTGGACTGGGAACCAAAACCGGTCCTGGCAAAGTGCTCACCCCCCCCCCCCCCCCCCTCCCTGCACCCTGGGGGTGCAGGCAAACTGTTTATCAGGGCCGGTTTTGGACGATTTCGTTACAAGGGCAAATATTGCACCTATTCTGCAAAAACGGTCCTGTAACAAAAACGGCCCCCAGGGGCACAAAACCGTCCCCACCCTGGCGGCTCACCGGGGAAATGCCCGCTACCCGCTACGTCCAGTCCGGCTGCTCTGGCTAGAGGACATACAGAGGCTTTGGCGGAGCCTCTGCAGCCAGACTGAGCCAGTCTACAGAACAGAGTCCCGAGAAGCTGGGGCACATGCATAAGGGGAATGAATTTCATCAAGGAGCCCTTGAGTGACAAATATCGCCCCTTTGGTATTTATGGTATAACATAAATAGGTACCCGCATTTGTGCACTGCTCATGGATGAACATCGCCTTTTTTGACATCTTCAGTTGGTATAGTTATTTAAGACCCCATGTGCCTGTGAAAAAAACCTCCTTCTTCCGGGAATTAAAACGAAATTGATAATGTGACCGTTCCGTGTTCAAGAAGTATGAGAAATGCAGTGTACAATCACACTGCTCTGAATGGCCGGACACTGCATGGTGCTGCTTTATATAGACTAGAGAGTGACTATGCTGCTGCTTTGTAGCCTAAACAAGGTACTGGTCGCACTCTTGGCCCCTCTAAGTCACGTCTTAGCTCACTTATTTAAGAAGATCCCTGATACCACATCTGTTTATTTGCAGACTTCAAGATGGAGAGAAAGTTGAAACATTACTCAGCAGAGATTTTATACCTAACTAACGCTCCACATATGGCAATTTTTTAAAAATTAATCCTAAGTAAATCCTGCGCTACTTATTTGCCCATTGTGGACCAGTTGTTAATACTCAAGAAGGACCTCTGGGCTAAGAATCTGTCTGAAACGCAGTGGCCCTGAGAGTGGCAGCAAATAAATTGCTAATTTAAAATATAATATGTCCATGTAGATTTTTTTTCGATGTAATACCAGCACACAAACCTATGAAGTTTCTGTATCCCAAAAGCTATATGCAATTATTTATAATCGCCCCATGTTGAATGTCACAAGTAATTCACAACATTTCAATATGGTGTTGAATATATCCGAAAAAACAAGAGCTACACTTTTCCATTCAGAGCATTAGAAAAGTAAACTACCTAATATTTAAAGGGTGTGTAAGCTGTGACTAGTTGACATTATCCTTGAAAAAACTCGTTCTCCCTGGAGACCATTTCGTAATTTTCAATAATGCTCTTTTCAGTGGAATTCCAAGGGCGCCCTATATTTCTTAATAGCTTTATATCTTGACCGCACATCAGCGGCAGAAGGACAGAAGTCCAACAAGGCTGCTGATTATATAAGGATGACTGAGACTAGAATTGTAAGCAAGGACACACACAGCACCTTACCACACTGCTGATTTACAGCATCAGAACATCAGCAATGCTTCTGCATGTAAGGACTGGGCTCAATGGCTGCTAGTTTCAATATGTGAATTTTTGACTGATCTATGTTTTTTTTCCTTCATGCTCTGTGGCTGCTGGGGTCCATTGCCTTCTCATACCTGCGCTGTCGTCTGTGGTGTCCATCTGAATTGTCGTCTGTGATGTCCACCTGGATTGTCTGTGGTGTCCACCTGGATTGTCTGTGGTGTCCACTTGGATCGTCGTCTGTGGTGTCCACCTGGATTGTCTTCTCTGGTGTCCACCTGGATTGTTAACTTTGGTGTTCACCATGGTTTTCGTCTGTGCTGTTTACCTGGGTTTTCGTTTGTGATGTCTACCTTGGTTGTCATCGGGGCTGTCCGGCAAATGACTGGTGAGTACTTAATTTATTTGTGTATTTGACAACTGAGGGTACCTGACAAACTCTTGGCTACCTACTGCAATGAATGATTGCCACTGTCCATTTCATTTAGGTACTGAGATAGATTAAAAAAAACTCCCTGATCACCTATTGCTCAGATTTTTTTTTTTTAACTTTTCTCCTGATGTGATCAAGGCCCAAATGCGTTGAGTGCCTAACACTATTTTTCTGCATTAGTTTACGATCGTTCATAGAATATGATTAGTTGTACAAGATCGTAGAGCTCTTTTGAAGGCACAAGCGGACAATGTTACACTATAGTAAAAAATGTTTATATATATATATATATATATATATATATATATATATTCCAAATTTGTATATAAAGTGAAGAGAATCAATAGCCAAAGAAGCAATTGCTTGCAGAGAAGTAACCGAGAGATTAAGCTTCTATGTACTTTTAAAGGCTGTAACTTTTTTTGATAATGGTCTAATCTGAATCTGACCTGTAGTTTGTTTTAATTAGTTTTGTTTAATGAGTTCTTTGGAGCAGTACACATACGAGTGTTCCGGTTCAGAATAGATCGTGAGGTTGATTTTATTACTATTGCTCTTTAGTTTGACCTTTTCTACCCAATTGTAAAGTATTATTCCGAATCCAATGGATGCTGCTGCCTGCAGATTCCTCACTTTTTCTATCTCCCCCGGGCACCAGACTGGATCCGGAAATGTCACAATAGCTCCCAGCGTCGCCAGGTAGAGCCACGTGACTCCAGCTATGGCTCTGGTTGCTCCTCTGAATGTAATGATACTGAGCCTTATGTAGGTGCCACACTATGCACTGATGCCAGTTCATCTGTCAGCTGCACCTTTTCAGGCAGATACAGAGCTGCCCTCTGGTATTTTACTATTTTTTTTGTTTGATTACAAAATTATGTGTCAGAGTGCTTTTATGGGCAGGTCACCTGTCAGGCTTGTCTGGATTCAAGCCATGTAGTACTTGTCTTTGGTGCCACAGCCTCAAGTGTGTGGCTGGTTCCTGTGAGGAATGTGGCCCTTAGCACTGAAAGGTGATTGATTGAGAGGAAAGCCAAACTCTACATGCTTCGCTCTTCAACAGGCAAGGTCGTTTCTGCCCCAGGCATATTCATCAGGAAAGTCCTTTTGAAGAGAGCTAATTAAAGAAAAACGTTCCCATAAAAGACGCAAAAAACATACAAGTAGAAGTCCCCCTCCCTCTGCCTCACTCGCTTTCTAGGACAGTGGAATTTGACAGTATTATTCTTTGACTCCAGCCTTGCCGTCTGTATCAGAGCCCAGTGCTTGTTCATGAAAAACACCCAAAGTTTCCAGTGCCATCAGCTGACTGAAAGAAAGTCATGGCCTTTACTCAAGATAAGCGTTGTAGTAGTGAGCCTCATCAAGGCCTACCAGTGCAAGGGGTTCGCCCTTCTCTGCACAGACTCCTCAGACCAATAGGATAGAAGTTGGCACAGAAACTGGAATAGAAAATACAGATTTATTAAACCTCATGAGGTGGAACTACATTCACACAGCACCCTTCAGTAATGCATTAAGTAGCAAACTGAATGGAAGGAGCTTGGTCCTTTTATACCCACACAGGGGCTCAAATGAAGGCGGTACAAGTACAAAATGCTGGTTTTAGGTACATATATGGTCATAGAGAAAATGCACAGTCAACAAGTGGGAGGAGCTAATAGTGGCAGTTTTTGGCAAACACATCCTGACAGTTACATTCTAATGGCAGCTGCAAAGACAGCTGCAAGATCAACTGAGCATGTGCGAATGGTGAAAGATGCTAAATATATCTCGTCTCTAGGCAGATTTCAAGAGCAGTTAACAGAAAGGTAGGACAGAGCACATGGTGAACACGAGGTAGCACATGGCATACAAAATGGCTGACAGAAATACAAAATGGATTCCACAAAACGGGCAAGATAGCCTCTAAATACAGGATGGCTTCTGCTAACGCTAACCCGATTGCTGCCAGTTTACAACAGACCACCCTTTTAGCGTTAGCTGAAGACATTCATTTATCTGGGGTAATCTAGATATGCATCCTGTACATCGATGCTCATTAGTTAAGTGATCTCTTTAGTTACCATTTGTTGGACTTTCATTTCTGCAACATTTCTTTTGGCAGGTGTATAAGCAGTAATGCAAATAGAGCAAAGCATGGGACCACATTGTATACATACACAGCATGCATATAGTATCACCAATAGTATACATAGAACAGTCAGTAGCTTCTAGCCCCAAGTGATAAAGAGTGTCCATATCCAATTCGAAAATGTCCATGTACCAGTCTCTGGGTGAATTTCTGCAGCAATCTTATGCAGTTTAGAGATTGCTTCATATACTGAAGGCGAGTGATCCGGAATGAAGACACAACAGCTGCTGCCAATGATGCGGCATGCCCCACCTCGATCAGCCAGAATCACATCTAATACCATACGATTCTGGAGTGCCACAATCCTCGCAACTTGTAGCTCCTCTGTAATGTTTCCAAGTGCCATAGCTGTCTGATTGGTAACAGCTTCCACAACACGAGTCAATTGCCTTATCTTTCTGCTGTTCAATGCAGCACCCACAAAGAAGAACAATCCTAAGTTAAAATCGACGTATTGTTGTAGAGCAGTGTCAGTTTGATCGACTTCGTCCATACTTATTGTTCTCTTATTTCGGTTCTTAAAGTTTATAGTCTCTGTGATAAGATGCTGGTGCCAGAAACACAGGGGGCAATAGAAAGGATACATAGCAAATCCCTGACCAACCAACAGGTAGTTGATAATATCCCTTATTGCCACATACAAAGTAAGTATTATGCGAGGCTGTAAAACTGCTATTATTGGCACCTTCAATAGTCAGTACCACTGTACACTCACTCCTTCCTACTGGAATTCTCCCAACACTACTAATGCACAAATCTGCTTTAGCTCTAGTAACAGAAATCACAAATAGTCCATTGGTCTTAATAGCTCTCATATTCGTGAAGACATATGGTGTCGAAATATTGTCTTGTTGATACTCTTCCCATTCCCATTTAGTCCCTTTAGCTTGTGGATAACCTTCTTTATCTTGGTAGCATACTTTATTAAGGTGGAAGTTAATCCCACCTACTGAAGGCTTTCCAGATGCAAACAGAAACGCATATCAAGCTTGACAAGAATCATTGTGAGAGAAGGGAAGAGGAATGAAAGGTGTTCCTCCCTTCCTCTGGTGGGCAGGAATCATCCCACATACCCAACAGTTGGTGGTATTCGTGGTATTATGTGTATGATGCAACATCTGGATGAAGGTATTATTGAGGTAGGATTGTCGATGCTACTGCTCATGGTAGGAAAGTGTAAAGTAGTGGTGTTCCACTGGTACTGGAGTAGTGGCAACAAAAAGCTGTCGAGCAGGGGCCACCTTCTCAATGTACCACGTAATTGCTGCCATAGCCACCATGGCACCAACAAACCCTACAGCACAAATTATTCTTTTTGCATTTTAGCAACAGCAATATTCGATCCTTCTGCAAACTCGTTGAAAGAATTGTTGGAGCTCTTACCCCTGGGCAGCCGCTGATTTCTTCGCCGAGGGTCAAGACTGGTGTCATTACACTATGCAAGACTGATCCTCCTCCCCCCCCCCCCCCCTTGCCACATCGGCGTTCCGTTTCACTAACCCAGGGCGGTAGCTCAACCAGTCTTTTTCGGCAAAGCAGATTCTTTCCTTGGTCTCAGTTGATACCGGGATTCTCCAGCGATCGTGTGGTCCGGGAAGACTCCTTCAGATTCATCAGGTGAAATAGCTTGGCCTTTCTCCCTTTCCAGAATCTCTCGATGGTCGGTCAACACAGCAGGTTCCACCAAGGTAGGCGACACATGTTTGCAGTGTGTGCTATGGATCCAGTTCTTTCTGTTTATCACTCAAACTGCAGTACTCGTCGCAAGGAGCACTTGCTCTGGTCCTCGCCACCTTGGCTCCAAGCTGTTCGATCTGTCAAAGACCTTTATCATAACCTGGTCACCAGGTCAGAGTTCGTGGGCCTCACCTGTAGATCTGTCAGGAAGAGCTTCTCGAACCTGTTGATGAATAGAGATCAAACTGTCGGTTAACTGTGCCAAATAATCATTCATCAGAACACAAGGTACATCATGTATGGGGCGTGGCTTAGGAACTCCCCAAATGTTCATCGGTCTCCCAAATACCACCTCATAGGGCATTAGGCCGGATCGTGAATGTGGCACTGATCTTATGGACAATAATGCCAAGGGTAGTGCATCCGGCCACTTCAGAGACATGGAAGCCAGTATTTTCGCCAACTTTAGTTTCAAAGTGGCGTTGTACCTCTCCACTAATCCTGCTGATTGTGGGTGGAAGACTGCATGGAATTTCTGCTTGACCCCTAATCCTTTCAGGACATGCTCAACAACTTGCCCAATAAAATGAGGTCCGTTGTCACTCCACAAAAGTTTACAATCACCGTATCTAGGGAAAAACTCCTTAAGAAGCACCTTCGCTGTAGTGAGAGCTGTATTATCATTTGTAGGGTATGCTTCTATCCATTTACTGAAGGCACATACCGCGACTAGGACTTTTTTCAGATTATTGCAGCGTTCAAGTTGGATGTAATCCATCTGCAAGATTTCAAAAGGTGCAGTCGGTGTAGCAAACCCTCCTGTAGGAGTTTTCCAGGATTATACTGCCAACAGATCAAACAAGACTGTACTACTCTTTTAGCTGTGCTGGCAATTTCAGGATGCTCCCAAACTTGCGTAAGCAATGTCGTTATTGCTAGAGCTCCAACATGTGCCAGCCCATATGCCATTTGAACCATAGGTTGTAAATAGGCTGCAGGCAATTACCATCTATCCATGTCTTTGTTGCGCCAACAGCCCTCATCGTCCAATATTCCTTCTTCAGACCATTGCTCAAGTTCTGCTACAGAAGCTGATCTCTGTACATCTAGTACTTCTCTAACATCAAGCCATTGCTCAGCTTGAGACTTCACTACGTACATGGAAGTAGTGCTTCGTTGCATTGCAGTCTCACGGGCTACGCAATCAGCAAAAGCATTACCTTGTCCTATCTTGTCAGTCACTTTCTTTTGTGTGCTACACTTCACAATCGTTATCTTCTTCGGATATGTCAGTGCAGTCAAAAGGTTATGCACTAACTTTCCATGCATTATCTGCATCCCGTGGGATGTAAGAAAGCCTCTTTCCTTCCAAAGCTGGCCAAAATCATGGGCCACTCAAAAAGCATAGCAGCTGTCTGTATAGATGTTCACACGCAAGTCAGTGCTAAGTTCACACGCTCGTGTCAGAGCTATTAGTTCAGCTGCTTGAGCTGACTTCTGTGGTATGCGAGCTGTTTCCACTACTCTCTGAAGTGTCGTAATTGCATATGCAGCTGACGTCGTACCATCTGGCAACTTCAAACAGGACCCATCAACCCATAGTTCCCCATCTACATCTGGAAGGGGTGTATCTTGCAAATCGATGCGACCCTTTGTCTGTTCCTCAGTAAGGAATAAACAATCGTGAGGCTCCTTTGACTGAGACTGAGTCGCAGGATATGGCAACAAAGTGGCTGAGTTCAGTGTCGCGCATCTCTTCAAGGTAATATGAGGTGCTAACAGTGTCAATTCGTATCCTGTCAAACGGGCACTAGTTAAATGTTGTGTCTTGGTCTGATTCAAAAGGGCATCTACTGCATGGGGTACTAGCACCAACAGTTTGTGTGATAAAACTATCCCTTCACTCGAAGTATGGACACAGCTGTTGCTGCAACTGAATGAAAACACCCAGGCAATGCACGAGCAACAGGATCAAGGACGGCTGAAAAATATGCAAAGGGACGTTGCTTGTCACCGTGTGTCTGTACTAGAACTGACAATGCACATCCATCTTTCTCGTGTACATAGAGTGTAAAATTCTTCGTGTAATCTGGGGTGCCTAACACTGGTGCAGACCAAAGAGCTTGACGTAACTGTCGAAAAGCAATCTCACATTCAGTTGGCCATGGAAGGGGCATTGGAGTATCTTTCGTTAAAAGTGCTAGCAAGGGTTTGACAATGTGGGAAAACCCTAATATCCATTGCCTACAAAACGAGGTCAGACCAATGAATGCACGGACATCTTTCTGAGTGGAAGGTACTTGTGTATCTAAAATTGCTTGAATGCGATCTGATGTAAGTCCACGGCCCTCCTTAGACAGAAGGTGACCTAAGTAGGTTACATTTGGTCTACAATATTGCAATTTCTTTTGTGACACTTCATGATGGTGTGTAGCAAGAAAAGAAAGCAAAGACAAGGTATACTCTTCACACAGTTCAGGCGTATCGGCTGCCAACAAGATGTCATCGACATATTGAATGAGAGCCAATCCTTTAGGTAAGACGAAAGAATCAAGTTGTCTTTTCAGTGCTTGGCTATAGATACTATGACTCTCAGTGTACCCTTGAGGAACTCTACAAAATCTATACGATCGATTATTCAAAGTGAAACCGAACAAATATCGGCTATCAGGATGAATAGGGATCGAAAAGAAAGCGTTTTTCAAGTCTATCACGGAGAATGTAGTTGCTGTTGGAGGAACCAAAGTAAGTAGTGTCGTTATGTCAGAAACCACAGGATATTGCGGTACTACAATCTTGTTAACTTCTCGCAAATCAATAATGAATCTGTAAATCCTAGTGTCAGTATCTTTTTTCAAAATGGGCAGAATAAGACTGTTACAAACATTGTAGGGGACTTCCCCCACAATCCCCACTTTAATCAAATCATGAACAATGCATATAAGTGCTTCTTCGCCTTCCTGAGAAATTTTATATTGAGGCAATCGTGGCAATGAAGCGCCCTCCTTGATACTAATATGCACTGGTGGGATAACCATCTGTCCTAGATCTGTGTCTGAAGTAGCCCACAACGTACTAGGGAGTGAAGCTAATGCAGTATCCTCTTTAACAAGACCAGATCTCTCAATTGTGGGGTAGTTGTAATTTAAAATAACACGTACTCCTTCAGGAGAACATCGTATCGTAGCCCTGAAATACTTGAGCATATCAAGACCCACAATATTGTTTGGTGTGTTTGGAGAAAGCAAAAATGGACATGGAGCAGTAAACTTATCAACATGGAATGCAAGTGGTTGTGACAATGGGCTAAGGGAAGGTGTTCCATCGAACCCTATCAATGTAATGGTTGAGCCAGACAGGGGAGCCCTTGAAACCACTTGTTTAGATAAGGTGCTACGAGTAGCTCCTGTATCAACCAGAAACTGATCAGTAGAACCCAAAATATGTGCTGTAACATAGGGACACCGCTGATCTACTGGAACTTAAACTGATTCCTTACCCCATCCTAGGCAATCCTATGCATAAGCAGAATCTTGAAAATCAGACTGCACATAGTCGGACATTTGATATTGATTCCTTCTATCAAAAGTGTTAAACCCATCCTGCCCACGTGTATTAGCATCAAATCTAGCGCGATCATTTGTGCTTCCTCTAGGCCCTGAATATCCTAAACGACTTCTCATTTGTCCCCGACCACGTGGACACTGCTGAGCATGCAGCACTGGACAATCAGAAATCCAATGTCCAAATTTCTTGCAGTAGGCACAGTGGTCAACAGACAAATTCGAACGAGTATAGGAAAGAAAGGACAAACCAAAAGATCCACGTCCACCTCAATCATTACCTCTAGAAGGCGGACCATAAGCCTGAGCCAACATAACCTTTGTTTTCAACTCTTTAGTCTTTTTATCCTCATTACCCTTCGCTTCTAATTCCTGGCGTTCATAATACTGAGCCATAGTCAAAAGAGAAACCGGAGAAGAAGTAGTCCATGAACTCTCACTGGCCTTTAGGCGACTAGCTATTCCTGGCAAAAGGTTTGCGACATATTTATCGACAAACAGATGCCTACCCGTGTCATCTGTCAATGACTGGCCACTAAAATCATGGAATGCCTCCTCAAAGCGTGTAAAGAAATCTGAAACCGATTAATCTGCCTTTTGCTTACACGACGCTAATACAATCCAATCTATCTTTTTAGGGGGAATAATCGTCTTTAACTTAACTAATATAGCTGTAGGGAGATCTAAAATCAATTACACGGTTTCTGTGCAGGCTCCCGCTCTACATCCATTTGTTCTAACTCTTTTCATAATGCCCCCAAAGTTGTACGATCATAAACTTTACGTACAGTTGTCCACATGTCAGGCGGCAATATCAATCCGAAAAACAAATCCGTATCAGGCAAAGTCATGGTACAAGAGCTAGTAGCATCCTCAACTTCCTCATAAAAAGCTGCTGGATTTTTGCGCGGATCAGACAATGCATTTTTAAGGGCCATAACTTCCGCTCTATTCCAAGCAGTATAGACCCAATTATAAATAAAGTAACCCTTCGATTCGGTAGAACTTTTATCATCATCTGTTCTCTCGCCTCTAGGAGGAACATACAAAGGCGCAGCTTCCCGCATAGGTTTTGCATGAACTATCATAGTCTTATCTGTTCCGAAGATAGAAGCTTGTGCCATGCCGGTCTGAGATGTTTGTGCAGCTGCGTCTGCTGCCATTTTCTCCTCTCGCAAACGGACTACCTCAACCCTGCCTTGATTCTAACCAGGCAGGGTTTCGCCCAGCCCATTCTACCGAGACAGTAATACTTACTGTATTGGATACGCTCCGAGAGAAGGCGGACATGAGGCCCCTCCCATGCCTTGGTGCTGCTGAATTTATCTGCAGCTTTTGACACGGTCGATCATAGTATTTTGATCGACCGTGTCAGGACAGCTGGTATTCAGGGGATAGCATCCAGTTGGGTTAAGTCATTTCTCGAGGAACGCACTCAGTCAGTGCGGCTTTCACAATTCTCTGCACCCAAAATGGCAACAACATGTGGAGTGCCACAGGGCTCCTCACTGTCCCCCCATCTGTTTAATATTTATATTCTTCCCTTGCTGCACTCCTTGAAAGATAGGAGGGTGTGCACATATAATTATGCGGACGATCTGCAACTGGTGTTCTCAATCGATAATTCATCTGATTCGATATCTGAATTTCAGGCAACAATGTTACATATACGTGACTGGATGAACCAAAACCAGTTAAAATTGAACCCTGATAAAACAAAAGTGGTTCTGATTGGTGGTTCTTTGAACCCTTGGTATGTACATTTTTGGCCAAGTGAATTAGGCTCTCCACCTAATCCTTCTCCCTCAGCTAAATGCTTCTGAGTGATCATTAACAGTGATCTTACACTGAGGTCCCAGATAGGAGCTGTGACCTTTACTTGTTTCTTCCAATTGAGGAAGATAAGGAAGATTAGGAGACTACTTACTCATGAAGCTTTAATTCAGGTGGTACTAGCTTTGGTAATATCCCATCTGGATTATGCCAACTATCTTTACTTTATAACATCAAACAATAGGTTCAGGGAAAGCAAAACCACCTTACTTAGCTGTACGTGGTCTAACTCAGTTAGACTACGTACAGCTAAGTAAGGTGGTTTTGCTTTCCCTGAACCTATTGTTTGATGTTATAACTGATTGTCCCTGGTTCAGGGTTTTTGGACAGCCCCTGTGGTTGTTAATAACTATCTTTACTTTGGCATTACACTCTATCTCATAAAAAGGTTGCAGATGGTTCATAATCAGGCTGCGAGGCTGATTTCCCAACAACCTAGATGGGAACACATCACGCCTACCCTGAAGGATCTACATTGGCCCCCCCATCTCGCAAAGATGTGCGTTCAAAGTTGGCTGTCTCGTTTTTAAAGCCTTGTATGGTGATTGCCCTAAATTCATATCTAGGCTTGTCCAGAAATACCTACCTACACAGGGCCTACGCTCTGCCCTTAAGAATTTTTTAACAGTTCCCGCTTATAAAGGAAACGAATAGGCGGTTGCAGGTTTGCAGTATTGGCCCCCAGTTTTTGGAATACACTCCCCTTAGATATTAGAACTTGCACCGAATTTGTCACATTCCGCAGACTTCTTAAAACCTGGTTATTCACTCAAGCTTATAACTAGTTGATTGACTGCTAATTACATAGGCTCCTGCAAAATTTCTAAGTTAGCGCCAAGAAACTAATCAGTGTACGAGCGCTTTAAAAGAAAATGTAACATAACATAACACGTAATTTAACCAAATGCCTGATAGTCAGCCACCTGAGAAAAGAGAAAAAGACCATCACGCATTTGCTTACAATCATTTACTATATCAACAGGCTCCAATTCCTCAGAATGTTTCCTAAACCGTTCAACTACTTCTGCGGCAAACACCTCTGTAAAATATACTTGCTCCCTTTCCTGCCAATTCTTCATGTCATCTAAAAGTTCAGAGTCAGAAGCAGTATTACGGGCGGCTTTGAGAGCAGCAGATCTAAGCTCAGCAGAACGCGCAGTAGGCAACATAGAACGAGTTTCTCGCGCTTTATCCTGATCTGTAGAAGATTCCTCATCGGACTTATGAGGAGCGGAAGGGAAAATATACGGAGGTGGAGAACGATCTAATAACGAGAAATGATCTTGCGGTTTATTAAGGATAGGATAAAGGGGTTGCCTAACAGCGTATTGGCCAGGTACCTGTATATGGCGCAGCCTATCCTCTCTCTCTTTTAGTTATCCAGTATTAGGGGTGTCTCCTCTCTCTCTTTTAGTTCTTTTGTTTCCTTGTTTTTTAACTCTAATGCTTTCGCATAAATGTTCTTTCACTGTTCTTTTTCAATCAAGGCTTGCTCACGCTTCATTCGTTCACGCACTTCTTTCTCCCACATTCGCACACAGTCAAACATATCTTGCCTAGTCTTTCGCTTAAACATACATTGTTCCACATACTGAATCTTTCGCAAATCAAATGACCCATTCATAGGCCAACGCAACTCAGGATCCTTACGAGTATATTTATTTCATAACGTGCTGTACATTATAGAAGAAATACCATACTTAATATACATGTCCCTATTAGGCGTCCCCTCCGGGGGAGGGCGGTTGTGCTTCATTGAGTCTCAAACTGGTACCTCTACAAAAGTAACACGTCCTATGAAGTGTGCTGGAAACAGGCATGCCAAAAATAGTGCAAAATATGCAGTATTATAATCAAAGTAGTGCTTACGGTACTCTTCGTACATTGCGCCGTTCAAACAAATTTAAATAGAGAAAAATCTCCTCATTACCTGCCTATATAAATTGCAATTTATATATACCTTACAAACAAATACAAATATTGGCCAATCCTTCAAATCAAAAACCACAGTAAGTGTTACTAAACTACCTTGCCAATCCAAGGCATCAAAAACCAACAGCAAGTGCCGCAGAACGACTCTTACCAATCAAATGGTGTCCAGGTTGTAACTGCCAAGTTCTCAAATCTACCAAATGGTAACTGCACGGCGAATCAACAGAAGAGATCTCAGTCGAGGATTGGCACCACCTGGATGGTCAGATCAGAAAGAAAGGAAAAACGCCGTGAATGCCAAGACTTGGATCTCCTGAGCGAGCGATCGCGTCCAAAGCGATATTCCAATGCTTCGTTTCGACCAGTCCTCCAGGCATCCGAGTCGCCGATGAGCCCCACGTTGGGCCCCAATTTGTAGTAGTGAGCCTCAGCAAGGCCTACCAGTGCAAGGGGTTCGCCCTTCTCTGCACAGAGTCCTCAGACCAATAGGATAGAAGTTGGCACAGAAACTGGAATAGAAAACACAGATTTATTAAACCTCTTGAGGTGGAACTACATTCACACAGCACCCTTTGGTAATGCATGAAGTAGCACACTGAATGGAAGGAGCTTGGTCCTTTTATACCCACAAAGGGGCTCAAATGAAGGCGATACAAGTACAAAATGCTGGTTTTAGGTACATATATGGTCATACAGAAAATGCACAGTCAACAAGTGGGAGGAGCTAACAGTGGCTGTTTTTGGCAAACACATCCTGACAGTTACATTCTAATGGCAGCTGCAAAGACAGCTACAAGATCAACTGAGCATGTGCGAAGGTGGAAGATGCTAAATATATCTCATCTCTAGCCAGATTTCAAGAGCAGTTAACAGAAAGGTAGGACAGAGCACATGGTGAACACGAGGTAGCACATGGCATACAAAATGGATTCTACAAAACGGGCAAGATAGCCTCTAAATACAGGATGGCTTCTGCTAACGCTAACCTGATCGCTGCCAATTTACAACAGCGTCATCAATTTAAATCTGTTCCACCATCCTCTGGTGAGCCTGCTGGCTCTGTAGATGCACCACCGACCTTTATTCTATTGGCAGCTCAGACTTTGACGTCTGGTGACCCCACTTGGAGGACTCCCTAGACCTTTTAGGCACCACTGATGTGTCAAATGACTCACTACTGGAGTCAACCCCTTATGCTAATCTTTTGGACTCTGGGAAAGGATAAAAAGGCCAGTCTCCTTTATCTTGCACTTGGAGGTTCGCAAGTTTGGCTGCTGTCTTCGGCTCCAATTTCGACACATCTAGAAGCCCTCTATGGTGCTTCACACCAAGGATGAACATAGTGATGCGGGCATAATTCGCAGCAACGCTTTCTCCTGCCCATGGTACAAAACCGATTTAATTCACTATAAAGTGTCCGCAACTGTCATTTAGTGACAAGTTAGCTTTCCATTACTTCGGACCACTAGGTCCTCTAGATTTTAGAGAATAGGTATACCTACGTTTTTCAAACAATTCTCACATTCCCTCAGTTTGTCAGGTTCTTTCTACACTGAAACCCAATGGTTTTTTTTTTACGATAAGCCTGGACGTGCAGTATGTACGTTTTCATGTTCCAATCCTGCAGTCCGAGTTGTGATAGCTGCAATTTGTTGTGGGTTTTACTCTCTATTTTGTTTGCTGTTCTTCAGGTCTGGGATACATATGTTCCCTTATCTCTAAAAGTTGTGGAATACGAGCTCTCCATTGCTGGTGTTAGAACTCCTCCTTAGCATGATTTCCCTGCTGTTCCAGTTTCTTTTTGTCAGCTACCCAAAGTTGGCACTTTTGCCTACGCAGTATCTGCCTTTCTTTGAAGTGGTTCCGAACACTATGGCTCTGAACGTCTTCCCATCTGTAGTCCATGATCCGTGGAATTTTGGTTTATGGATGGGGTTCTCCTTCTGCCCCTGTTAGCTGTACGATTGCTAGGCATCCTACCATCCTGCCTATTCCACACATGAGGTGGCTCATGTGAGCACTTCTGCTGTGCTTCCCCTTCATTGGGCGGAGCCTGGGTGAGCCTCTTGGATTGGATTTTAATCTCTCAGTAGGTCTCATGGAACAGTGCAGTTACTAGCACCGGCGTCAATACTGGAGTCAACCCCTTATGCTAATCTTTTGGACTCTGGGAAAGGATAAAAAGGCCAGTCTCCTTTATCTTGCACTTAGAGGTTCGCAAGTTTGGCTGCTGTCTTCGGCTCCAATTTCGACACATCTAGAAGCCCTCTATGGTGCTTCACACCAAGGACGAACATAGTGAGGCGGGCATAATTAGCAGCATTTAAAAGTAGCACAGTCCATGGTCTCATGGTGTGTCATGCATCTGGTGGGTTTGTTTGACACTTCAAAGAATGCTAAGTATCTGTTGTTGTTGTTCTGTGGCTTATATTTTCTCTGTCAGGGGGGCCTGCCAAATGCATTCCTCATGAGGCGGGACTTTGATTTGTATTACTCATTCCTTTTTGTTTCCCTGATTCCTCGGGTTCTGAAGAAGGTGAGGTAGGGGCACATGCTGGTGATGTTGTAAACCCCAGAATCATCAAGTAGAGTTTGGAACTTTAAGCAGCTATGCCTCTGTGTCGACCTTTGTGCATGGATTTTGAACAGGTCAATTTGAGCACTTCAGATGTTTCGTTTATTATACTGTGGGCCTGCCACTCCTTCACCAATTTGGATTATTAAGGCCGTTAGTCGTAGATGGTGGCTTGGTATGCCAAGGAGAAAAAAGAAAAGCTTATGAGTCAGTTTCTAATATTTTGGGGTGTGCACTTTCTTTGTCAGTTGGTGAGTAAAGGCTACCTTTTGACTTTATTAGCCTTTCTCTTATCTGATCAAACATCATTGTTTAAATCCCTTTTCTTGACGCTATTTTTGATAGGGCTAGCTCTGAGTATGTCACACTTACACATACATTTGGGCCTTACATTTGAAATGAGGGGCCCCCTTTGAGAAGATACATAACTTCTCTCTGGAATACCTTTCTATTAACACTTTCTTTCTCATCACTATGCTTGATCGATAAGTGAATTGGTGGATACACCCTCGTTCACGTCTTTATTTCCAGAAATTTTGATACTTCGGATAAGGTCTATTTCCTGTCTAAGGAGATCTCCCAATGGTCGTGTGGGTCAGTACATCACAATGCCAGCATGCTTCATTCTTTTGCATCCCACCAACAAGGAGGAGCTGGTGCATCACTTGGAACTGAAACAGTTTTGGAGTTTTTACATGACCACACAACACTGCACGGTTAGCCAAGTAATCCTTGGTTTTGCAGGACTTGGGGAGGACCAGACAGCCCAAAAGGCGATTTTTCACGGTGAATTGTCAAATGCCTTAAATGTAGGTATTCCCTGGCCATAAAGGAGCTATCCGACTGCATCAGAGCACATTTCACCAGGGTGAACGATGTGTTCTTGGATATTTCTAGTGGTGTGCCTTGTCTGGGCATCCGTTGTGCTGCAATACAGGCTTTGGACCACACTTCCGCCAAGAATTAATGCCTTGATTCCCATGTCCCCAGGGAAGATCATTTCGCGAGGTCAATGTTGCAAGACGTTTTGGTGCATTTCTCTCTTCATATCGAGCACTACCTTGTTATACGACTTGTGTACAGGCTCAAAAGATGAGGAATCTACAGATAGAAGTATCAATCAGAGGAATCTACAGATAGAAGTATCAATCAAAGGAACAAGTTATGTTCGGTAACAATCTTTCTGGTGGATACTCTGCCTGTAGACTCCTCACCACCTGCTTGTGAACCCTGCCTTCAGTGATCGTTAGTCTTGTCTCTGGTTCTGAGGGCATAGAAAAAAGATGGAAAGTGATGGTGGCGCATAGGATGGCATCTTTTTAGGCTGTGTGTCATGTTTAGAGGTGGGGTTATAGTTCAATAGATAGAGCTGCAAGGCACCACTTGATTGCACTGAGATCCATTGGTAACTTTCTACATTCATTCTGGTGCATGGGGAAATCTTTAAAGATGAGGAATCTGTGGTTAGAGGATCCACCATAAAGATTGCTACTTTAAGTATGTAACATGTTCTTTTGGTGACCTTGAATTATCATAAACGGTACACAGAACATAACTAAACATGGCTCAGTTTAACTTTGATTGAGTAAATAAGTGAAATCTGTATTTGCATGTCATGTAAAACATGACTTTCTTTTGTGTTTCAGTGTCTGTTGGAGTGAGTTGTTTATGGCATATTCTATTAGCTTTGCTTTCGTTACATATTTAATGAAGGTTTCGGTCTCCCAGCATCTGCTATTTCTGGGTGCTCTAATTACTTTATTATGGAGCTACAGCGAGAAAATCCAACAAGGAACAATAAGGACCGCCCAATTCAAAATAAAATACAGTACGTCAGATATCAGTCTAACAGTAATACCATGTTAGAGGAATACCCCAAAGTCCATAGAGGCTCCAAAAGTGCTAACGTACCGTCTAAGCGTGTGTGAAATTTAGTTTTGAATCCAGGATTTACTCTGATTGTGCTTGACATGTTAAATGCAAAACTATGAACAATTGTCTTCTTTAAATTAATGTTCGGTTCTTAAGTGTGAGTTGTCTTGAAGTATCCCTGGTAAAAGCCCACAAGTATTCCAATGACCGTAGGAAACTACAAATGCCAGGCCCACCCTCACCCTGTGTATCCTGGCAATGCACTGCAGGTTTTTCTGGATGAGTAAGGAAGCAACTCTTCCAACTGTAGGACCGCTTTGCTCTCCAAATCTTAAATCTGTAAAATGTGTGCTTAGTCCGTGATAACTCGCTTGCAGTAAGGACTGGAACCATAGTTGTGTGTAGCTGTTTGGGGGGGTGGGTGTGCGGTCTAAGCCTGGAACCTGTGATGTATGTTGGTTTTTATCTTTTTGTTATTTTGGACCCGCGTTTTTTAAATGTTTAGCCCGGTGGATAGATCCACAAATAAAGATTGAATCTGTAAAATGGTTTGTCTAGCATATGATATCTTAACTTGGAAAAATGTGTGTAATTTAGGATTGGCCTGTGTTAGGCATGTGATGTTAGGATCTGCCTGGGGGATTGTTTCGCTGGCAGAAACTGGATTCTGAATGAAAGGGAAGAGGTAAACGCCTCTTCCTACAAGATGAATTCTGTATTTCTTCATTTACTGATTAATCTAATCTACATTTGAAGAAAGGAGGTAGCAGGACTAAGAGAGCACTTTAGGAACACATTGGGGCGCGTTAACCTCAACCCAGTTATCCAGGACAGCATCCGTTTCAGTGACTTCGCCGGATTGTGCATAAACAGAGGTAAATTGGAAATATTCCGCCTCACTTAGACAGAGGGGTAGATCAATCTATTTCTTTGGTATCCAGATTTCTAGATCATCGAGCCCTATTTTACATGATAACTGTTACTGTGATTACGCGACTCTAGCCGCTGGTTGATCACTGGATTGCCCTCCCTTTATCTTTTGCTAGTAGAGTTGCACTCATTAAGATGATTATTCTTCCCAAGTAAATGTATCTTTTTAAAATAAATGTACCCATACCACCGCTGGAAAGTTGTTTGCTAATCTCAAAACTCTGTTAATTCATCTTGTATGGGGTGTTGGAAAGCCATGTGTGCGCTGAGAGAAGCGACTTTGCTGTTTGTGACCCCAAGAGCTATTATTTAGCTGCTCAGTTGCACAACGCCTTATTTTGGATCAGCCCTTAATTTTCTAATCCTCATCCCCGACCAGTTTAAGGGAGGCCATCTGAACGCTGTGCTTGAGACTTTGCTGCTGCTCTCCACAAAGCATATTGAGTGTTCCATGCACTAACTCAGCTATGTGGCCACTATCTAGGCGTTTTGGTCCACCTCTGATTCATTTGCCAGTTGCCCGTGAGCGAGAACCCTTCCTTGCTCCCAACACGGAATAAGCTGTATGGATCGAATTCCGCAGGGTATGTGAGAGTCCCTTCACCTCCCCCAGCCCCTCACCCCCTTACATAGATGTATCTTTAAGGTAACATGAGGGGGTGAATCTCGCAGCTTTACAAGATGACTGAGGTGTTACTCCTCTCTACGAATGGTCTCAGAGAGTGCTTAGAGGTGATTTAGTGGTATACATTTCACAAAACCTATGGGGGCACTGTTGTGAACAGATGAAGCTGGTTTATATTAACTAGTGGCAACAAGTCATTCACTTTAATTTTATTAACCGTTTTATTAACCATTAACCACTCCACTCCGTGTAGTGTATTAACCCTACACTCCACTTAAACTGCACCTGTTTGACCCAACGTGGCCCTCCGGTTACCCCCGTTGTTCTGCGGATCCCATCGATTTTATACACGTTGTATGGGCCTGCCCCCGCCCCCCCCAATCTAGTTCTTTTGGACAGAGGTCGCTGTAACCATTGGTGAAAGTGATGACTTTACCATGTGCGTCACTCCGTATGATTCTGGGGTATGTGGTTGATATCACACGTGCCAGGAAAACGCTGGTCGCATTGCTTCTGTTGATCGCCCGACGGTGGGTGGCAAGAGCCTGGATGAGGGTCCATCTCTCAGGACACCGGGACTGGCTGAAGGAGGATACTGTCTTTTGTAACGAGCAAGCTGACAATTATGCATCACAGCAGACCCCTAGTTCGAGACCCGGGGAGATATGGGGACCTTTCTGTCACTTTATGCTACAGGAGAACGGAGACGCTTGACCTAACTGCCACATCTGAGGTCCCCTCCACACCTCCTACAGGGTAGCGTCTGATAGCATTTATATATCTATGAGTTTTCTATTCCATTTTCATAAACAAGTGTGCCTTATCACTAGAGCTCTTATATTGTTATGAAGAGTTGTGCTACCTTAGAGTAGTACTATTGTATTGTGAATCATTATACTACATTGTCAACTAGTATGTTTTGTTTATGCAGCCCAAATGTCATTTTACTTTCTTTATATTTGAAAAAATCAATAAAAAGATTATAAATAAAGGACACATTGGAGTTAGCTGCAGGAGAGATCGTTTTTATTGCCTATCCAGCAGGCAGCAAATCGCTGGCGATGTGCTTAAAAATTCAGTGATCACTGAGACAAGTATCACTTTAATAAAGTCCATGGCACCGGACTGAATTATTGTTAGACAATCCTGAGAATACAGACCAAAGCCTCTCATTTGCACAGCATCGAGGGCAGATCGTTTTGTAAGTAGGACTATGTTTTCCATTTTTACTGAGGTTTTTTTTCTGTACAAAAATGCGGATCGAATAATGTTTGTTTGTTCATAAAGGAATTTAAAAACAAGGAATACAGTAGACATTGTTGTGCTCCGTGCTGTCTAGACATATGAGAAATATATATATGTATATGTGAATATAAATGGGGAAAATATTGTACCATTAAACCGAAAGCCTTAGTTGTAAACAAACCTTGCAAAAGCTGGCGCAGAAATTTCACGGTTAGAAAAAATAAACTATGCTTTCACCTTTTACTGATGGCCTTTCCTTTCTGGTTCTTTTTGGGTTTTGCCTGTAGATGGTGATTGCCTTTCCTTGTCGAATAAAAGCTTTAATGGGGTTCAGAGCCTGCCCATTACTTGCCATTGCCTGGCTTGCATGTTACTCTCATTTTCTTGCTTCTTATTGGTCAGAGGTCCCTCACTTTATTTATTTATTTATTTATTTTTTGTCATTTTTTAAGCGCGGCGAATACCCGAAGGCGTCTCGGCGCTGGCTAAGGGCATAGGTCAATATCCAGGAGAACCAACGGAAGCTTCCTAACTATTGGTCAAACAACCACGTCTTGAGTTGTTTACGGAATATTAGCAGGGATGGACTCGTCTTGATGTAAGAGGGTAGGGAATTCCAAAGTTTTGGGGCGGCAACCAGAAAGCGTCTGTCACCCCAAGTGACTGTTCTAGTACGTGGTACTACAAGATGATTGTGATGGGTGGAGCGGAGAGCACGAGTTGGTATGTAACGTACAAGATTATGTTTGAGAAAGTGGGGGCCTTGATTGTTAAGTGCCTTGTAGACAATACACAGCGATTTAAACTTAATTCGACTGCGTATCGGGAGCCAATGAAGTTTCCTGATGGTGTTGGAAACAGGTGCGAATTTGGGGAGTCCCGAAAGCAGACGGGCTGCTGCGTTTTGAATTGACTGCATCTTGTTTGTCACTTTATTTTGGGCATGTAAGAAGAGGGCGTTACAATAATCCAAGGCGGATAACACCAATGAACTAATCAAGGTTTTCCTGACTGAATCCGGTAGGAAAGGTAGAATTTTCCTTATCATTTTAAGTTTCATGTGAGCCGTGGCTGCAATTTTGTTGGCATGCGCCATGAAGTTAAGACCCACATCGAAAGTGACACCAAGATTCCTGACTTTATGAGCTGGACTAGGGGGCGTTCCGAAGGATGTAGGCCACCAAACTGATGACCATCCAGGAGAAAGGTGACCGAAAATGACCACTTCGGTCTTTCCTGAATTAAGCTTCAGACAATTGGTGGCCATCCAGTCACCTATGGCCACCATCCCCCTTGTAAAGCGGGAGGCCACCTCATCACCATCCCCCTTAATGGCCAATACCAATTGGGTGTCATCGGCATAAGAGGTTAGGCTCATCCCAAATGCTTTGATGATAATAGCAAGGTCCGACACGTAGATATTAAACAGTGTTGGACTTAGGGATGAGCCTTGCGGAACCCCGCACGGAAGCGACACCTTGGAGGATTGGTATGGTCCTAGGGATACTGCCTGCGTTCTATTAGCCAGAAACGACACAAGTAGATCCAGCGCCGTTTTATGTACCCCCATCCGTCCGACACGGTCGGCCAAGATCTTGTGGTCGACCGTGTCGAAGGCCACCGAGAGGTCCAGCATGACCAGAACTGCTGTCCCCCCCTGATCCCGTATGGCTCTGATGTCATCAGCCGCTTTCAAGAGGGCGGTTTCCGTGCCATGGCATTTGCGGAAACCGAACTGGGTGTTATCGAGCAGCTGGTATTGCTCTACAAAGTCCGACAGCTGCTGATTCATGGCTTTTTCTACGACTTTGGCCAAAAATGGGAGACTGGCAATTGGCCTGTAGTTTTTTAGGTCGTCTTTATTAAGGCTGGCTTTTTTTAACAAAGGTTTTACCAGCGTATGTTTCAGGGAGTCGGGAAAAATCCCGGATCTAAACATAACGTTGCAGACCGCGGTTATAACCGGAATCAATGTGTCCATAACAGGGGCAAGAACTTTAAGCGGGCAGGGATCCAGTGCTGAGCCGGTTTTAATTCTAGAGATAATGGTCTTCGTCTGATCCATAGAGAGGTCAGTGAAGCGTGTCAACGTATTCTCCATCGGAGGAAGGGAGTAGGACTGATGACCAGTTTGAGTGTTCAGAGAAAAAGCCTGGTAAATGTCATTTACTTTGGTAAAAAAGAAATTAGATAGGGCATCGCAAAGATGTTGTGAGGGGGGAGGTGTGAGATCCTGCACGCTGCCAGAGAGGAGCTTAGTGATGTTGAATAACTCTTTGCTTGAGTTTTTTGCCTTTTTAGTTTGTTCGGCGTAATAAGTTCTTTTCGCCTCTGCAATCATCTGTTTATATCGGGCGAGTGATTCCTTGTATATTATTTTGCTCTCGATGTCGTACAGCTTTCGCCAATGTCTTTCCCTATGTTTATTAAGTTGTTTCTGCTTTTTTAATTCCTCGGAGAACCACGGTGCACTAGGGGAAGTTCGATTCCGGGAGATTATTTTTACGGGAACTAACTGGTGTGTGGCCTGATTAAGCCAATAGTGGAACTGATTTGTCGCAAGAATGGGGTCATCTGACAGGGAAGGCAGTGTTCTATCCAGCAGTGTTTTCAATTCTCCCTTATTTATGTCGTTCCAAGCCTTCACCGATTTAGGGGTATGGTCAAGGAGTCTAGTCTTGGGGCTGGCAGGAATGACTAGCTTACTTAAAATGGCATGGTGATCCGTCCATGGCATGGGGAGAACAGCTGAGATGTGTAGTGTCTTAATATTGGTGAATATGCCGTCCAAGGTGTGACCAGCCTCGTGAGTAGGGGCAGAAACCAGTTGTTGCAAACCCAACGTTTCCATGTCGGCCATAAGGCATGTAGTGCCGACGTCACTGCCTGATTCAAGGTGGAAGTTAAAATCCCCTAGCACCGAAAAGGAGTCTTCAAGTGTTATGGATTCTAGTATCGACCCCAAACTGAGTAGAAAAGGGGCACGGGCTCCTGGTGGACGATATATCAGCACACCTTTAAAGTTGAAAAGGGCGGTGAAGTTAATGCTAAACATGATCGCTTCACATGAAGTGGATGGTATGTGGGAGGTCCTGATCGGCAAATTATCTTTGGTGATAATGGCAAGCCCACCTCCCCGCTGGCCTATTCTATCCTGCCTATGTATCGTGTACCCATTCGGGACCGCTATGACCAAATCTGGGTCGGATGCCCCATCCGTCCAGGTTTCCGTGATAAACAATGCGTCCAGGTCTAAGTCTGTTATTAAGTCTGCGATTTCCTGCCTATGTCTGCACATGGAGCGGGCGTTAATAAGTGCTAAATGGAAAGTAGCAGCGGGGGAGGACACAATCATGGATGAGTTGATTTTGGAGTTGAAAATCGGTATCCTACAAGTACAGTGCGGGCAAATCAAGAGAGAGGGGGCATGACAGTGAGTATGGGGGTCATAATTGTGACAACACTTACTTTGTAAAGGACGAAGTGCTCTTAACGATGAAGGCGCATAGACCAGTCTTGCTGATTGGGCAGGGGGTGTGGCAGGAGGCACGAAACTGGCACGGACGGGCGCAGACGGGCTGGACTTTGGCGCGACTTCGGCGCGCATCCGGCGCGCCCGCTGCGCCGTCTGGTATTGGTGCACATTTATAGGCGGCTGAGGAGGGTAGGAGGCAGCCAGCGACTAGAGCGCTGCCCTGCCTTCTCCAAGATGGCGGCCGTCTATCGCCCCAGCACCTAAATCGGCTGGGCGAGAGAAAACGGCGTCAAAAGGCAGAGGTAAGCGCTGTGAGCGCTCGAGGGACAATGCTCAAGGTCCTGCACAAATTAAAAGTTCGTTTCCACAATAAACATTAAAAGCACAACACGTTTTTCAAAATGTGCAAAATAGCAGGAAGCAGCATTTAAAACGATTTCTGCGTGAATCAAATTATGTGGTAACCCCCAGCGTGACCAACACCCTTAAGTCGGTGAGGTCTGGCTAACCGGCGTTTTTATAGCATCCGGGAGGGCAGGAGGCAGCCAGCGACTAGAGCGCTGCCCTGCCTTCTCCAAGATGGCGGCCGTCTATCGCCCCAGCACCTTAATCGGCTGGGCGAGAGAAAACGGCGTCAAAAGGCAGAGGTAAGCGCTGTGAGCGCTCGAGGGACAATGCTCAAGGTCCTGCACAAATTAAAAGTTCGTTTCCACAATAAACATTAAAAGCACAACACGTTTTTCAAAATGTGCAAAATAGCAGGAAGCAGCATTTAAAACGATTTCTGCGTGAATCAAATTATGTGGTAACCCCCAGCGTGACCAACACCCTTAAGTCGGTGAGGTCTGGCTAACCGGCGTTTTTATAGCATCCGGGAGGGCAGGAGGCAGCCAGCGACTAGAGCGCTGCCCTGCCTTCTCCAAGATGGCGGCCGTCTATCGCCCCAGCACCTAAATCGGCTGGGCGAGAGAAAACGGCGTCAAAAGGCAGAGGTAAGCGCTGTGAGCGCTCGAGGGACAATGCTCAAGGTCCTGCACAAATTAAAAGTTCGTTTCCACAATAAACATTAAAAGCACAACACGTTTTTCAAAATGTGCAAAATAGCAGGAAGCAGCATTTAAAACGATTTCTGCGTGAATCAAATTATGTGGTAACCCCCAGCGTGACCAACACCCTTAAGTCTTTCTCACACTTTCTCGAGGGCTTTGAGTTTCTGTCCCTGCAGTGGAGAATGGACCAACTACAGATTGCTGTCTGCGGCCAGTGTCCTTCCACTGTGTGTGTGCTTCCCTGGGTACTTCTTTTTTAGTTTTAGTCATGCACCCTCTAAGAGTGCATGTGTCTGTAGTCCATCCTCCCTCCCCCGCTGGATGTGCTTTTCCTGACTCCCGACGTCCTTGGTCTTGCCCAAACTTCCCTTCCCCACTGCTCCATGTTTCGCTTGCTCTCTTCCTCCATCCCGCTGTCCGTTTTCTTTGTGCCCTCCCAGTATCCCGCCTCCGTTCATCGTCTTCCACCAACTGGAATGGCCTGTGCTAGGCTATCTTAGAGATGGGGCAAACTCATGGCCACAGAGAGAAAACAGTTCTGTCCCCCAAACTGATGCTGTTTGTTCCCATTTAGTTCTCTCTCTTTCTTTGTCTACTTCCTTTGCTCCCACCCTCTCTCCCCTGAATCTCTCCCCTTGCCGGCTACACCACCTAGCCTCCTGCTCTTTTGTGCCCTGTTACTAAGCACTCCATCTCCCCTTGTTGGGGAAAGATCCAATATTTATACTCTGGAGTCTCAGCGAACCCGCTGAGAGAGTCCACAGCGCCAAGGGAGCCACTCACAGTTGAGGTATGGTATGGCACCCCTTGCCAAAGCACTCCCTCTCCCCTTTTTGGGGAAGGATCCAGTATGTAGGCCTTGAAGTCTCCGAGACCCCTCTGAGAGAGTCCACTGTATATAGGGAGCCTCTCATAACTGGGACCACAGTTTACCGGACTTTGGACGCAGCTTTGACTCGTCTTCTGGTTTGTGTCCCGTCGCCCTTCCATCCCCCCTCCCCTCCTCTTTCCATGCTGTCTCTCACCCTCCCCCCCCCTTTCCCTCCTCCATTCTCTGTCTACTTCCCCTGCTCCTACCCCCACACCTGAATCTGCCCTCTTGCCTGCTTTTTCCCTTATATACATATGCCCTCATTGTTTGTCTCGACCTTTCATGTAACTATTTGCCAAGCTCTAATAACTGTGTAACCTTTGTAACGATGTAACCTGAAATCTATGGTCTGATACTCATGTAAAGCGCTCTGATACCTCCGGGTCTTGCCAGCGCTATATAAAACCTTTAAAATAAAATTAAAATAAACCAACTTCCTTCCCCTCCTTCTGGTGCTTGCCTGTCCCATCCTTCTCGCCCCCACCCCCTCCGCCTCCCCATATACCCTCTGGCCCTCCTGTCTGCCACAAAAATGGGTTTGTTATTTTTAAATGCTGCACATCAGCGTGGGCTGCTGTGCAACATAGCTTAAAGTAAAAAACAAAAGTGAATTAATACGGTCAACCCTGGCCACACCAAAGCGCTTTTGTTTTTATTTACTTTAAGCCATATTGCACAGCAGCCTGTGCTGCTATGCAACTTATCTAAACAAATATTTACCATACCAATAGGTCTTGCATAGGGAAATCCTATTGGCTTTGCCTGTGCTTGTTCTCCTCTGGGTGCCTATTTTTTGTGCAGTTAGTAATCATATAACCTTATTTCGGGTTCAGATTGTTTCTTTGTTCATATTTAGATCTTGTCCAACTCTAAAGTTGGTAGAATGTTATAAATTTACAAAACTGAGTTTGGCACTTCCAGGAAAACACAAGGTATGATTTGCAGGAACGTGCATTCTGTGGGACAGCAAGTCCTGTGTCCCATCAACCAGCAAGGGGAAAACTGTGAACCGTAGGCTTGTTTGGTTTCAGAATGTGCGTGGAAGAAATAAAAAAACTTGGATCCTGCAACTGCGCAGTTCCTCATCCCCAACAGGGGTTGCCACTTCGATCAGTTTGGGCAATGCTCCATGTTTCCAGCCCTGGACTTTGTTTTGCTCATCAGCTGTACCCAGGAGTGGTATTCTTGGTTCACTCAATTAATAAGCAGGAGTTGAAACATTGGTTTGTGGCAGATATCCCCATGGAATTTCAGATGTGGAAAGGACTAAAGCGCTTCTGCACCAGCTTGTGTGGGTTCTCTGTCCTTGGGTCTGTAATTGGCAGTGATGTTCCTGCAGTGAAGGCCTCGGAGAGCTGATTTGCTCTTTAAGCTTCACATGGTAGTAATGCAGATGCACTGATGGTTTTGGAGTCAGTCTGGATATCACCATTCATTTGCAGGATCATGGTGTCTAGAAGTCATAGTAGTTATGTATATGAGAAGCAATCACAGGCCTACCATAGGTCTGCCACCAGTGGGCATGCTTTGGGGAAAGCACACTATTTGGAGAATATGCCAGGAGGAAGAAATGCTTCAGGCAAGCTACAGTTATCCAGTGTTCTACATCAATACTGTGGACCTCTCCACAGTATTCATAACACAGTTTTGGGTTCATCTAGGCACAAGTATCCAGTCTCAGAAGCTTCCTCGCTGTAGCAAGTGGAACAGCTAGGCCTGGTGTGCTGGGCAGAATTGAGGCACATTTTCTACACACCACGCCCTCCAAGACTTTGTCTCTTTTCTGTCCTTGCACAGCTGTATAGAACTTCTAGGAAAAAAAATACAGAACTGTGAAATGGCTTACATATTAGCGTCTTTCTCTTGCGACGTCTGACTTTTTTTTACTCCTTCATCGACCTGTAGTATAAAAAAAATATTATAAAAATTCGCTTTTTTTAAAGAATGCATGCATAAATATGTTTCTTTGTTAGCCTTTGCCCCAGTGTTAGCAATAAAGATTGTAGCCTGGCAGCCTGGGTTTGTCAAATACCTAGGCATCCAATTTGGGAAAAGTCTAACCAGAACCTTAAAACAAAATGAGAAAACAACTCTAGAGAAGACCAAAGGGCTACTAGAAACCTGGTCACCGAAATACATCACTTGGTGGGGGAGAATAGACACTATTAAGATGATGATCACCCCCATAGTTAACTATCTTGCAGGTATGCTACCCTTAGCACTCACAGACGACTTCCACAGGAAAATAGACAGAATGATAAACAAATTCATATGGAGAGAGAGAAGAAGCCCAGAATTAGCCTAAAAAAACTCAGACTAGAGAAGAAACTGGGAGGACTCAATGTAGCGGATCTGAGAACATTTCAACTAGCCTTCATGGCCAGACAGGGGATGCACTGGGTGCTCCCGAAACAGCAATATACACCGACATGGCTCGCCATTGAGTAAGCAATTTTAAATAACACAAACCCACTAACACTCCTCACATCCAACAAACAAACACTCAAGAACAACCCGATCTTTAGGATCACAAGGCATGCACTGCTCAATGTAGACCAGAAACTCGCAAACCGCATCAGGTACTCACAGTGGGAAACACTATGGGCAAACCCTTAGGTTAAATACAGAAAGAAACTGCTAGACATGGCGGCCTGGAGAAAACAAGGAATCTCGTTCCCAGCTCAACTAGCAGCTGATGAAGAAACCCATACCTTTAATAGTCTGAAAGCAAGATATGACCTACCAGACACAGAACTATACAATTTCCTAGCAATAAAAGCCGCATTAACAAGGGCAAAATTAAGCAAAGATAAACCATCGATCTCCCAATATATGGAAACCATAAACCACACAGGGCACCAAATATCGCTCCTCTACAAACTCCTCCGACCAGTCTCCTCCAGACTCCATGCTAAAAACACCCGCTACTGGGAGGCCCTAATAGACTCCAAACTTACGGAACGTGAACTACAAATCCTATGGGCAACCCCGTCAAAAAACATGATATCCCCAGTGCTGTCTCAAGCCAAATTCTGGCTTCTGCACCAAGCATACTGGACCCCAGCCCACCTTGCTTTGATAGGCATTAGAGATAATGACACCTGCTGGAACTGCAGCACAGACAGAGGGGACCAAGAGCACCTCATCTATCCCTGTACCAAGGTCAAAAACTTCTGGAAAAAGGTGACTGACTTCATAAACAGAGTATTAGGTGGCAGCATAAAAGAAAGATTTGCCACAACTATCACAGCACACATCACACCAGACAATACTACCAAAGAGGACAGAAACCTCCTGGATTTCCTCCTTACGACTGCAGTCAAAACAGTATTAGCCAAGTGGAAGGACACCTCCAAAGCCACATTCAAAGGGTGGCTGAACTGGGTGACCTTCTTCAGAGGAGCTGATAGCACTGCACTCAGACACACACCAGGGAGGCACGCTGACAGAGGGATGTGGACGAAACTAGACAGATTCCTTGACACCTATAAACCCCCATAGACAACTCAGTCCTAGCAAAAAAAAAAAAAAAAAAAAGAGCAAACCTGCAGCCGTCGTTCTGGCATCATATAAACACGACTTGCCTTAATGTTTTTCTTTGCTCCAACTCAGTACGCGTCCAATTGCTACAATCTATGTGGTGTATGTTTTATGTTTCTATGTAACCCAGACCTCACGGGGTAGACAAAAAGACTATGACAAGACAATCAATCTGACCCCAGATAACGAAGCCCGAAATATATATATGTCAATGTTTTTTTTTTTTTTGTTTTTATTTTCCTTCTGTGTATAATGTATCATGTAAATACCAATAAAAACATTTTTTTTTTAAATGTATTTCATATGATTCTGTTAAAGAAAATGCAAGTTGATGACCAAGACCTCTGCTTCCACTGATTTTGAAGAGCACAATAGTGTGGCCTCCAAGCTGTTGTCTGTAGGGTTTTTTCTGTTTTATTGGGGTGTCTGTGTTGTATTCACAGCCAAGTAATGCGTGACCATGCAGCGGTGCAGGTACTCACTATTAAGAGTACCTATTTGGTACTGAGGAGTGCTGGTTCTCTCCTACTAAATTTAATGCAGCAGTACTGAAAAGTGCAGGTATTCTCCCTTTCAAATTAAACTAGTGCAGGTACTCCGTACCGGACAGTACCAGCCCATTTAAAGCATTGAGCATCTCACATTTTGCTTCTCACAGAAGAGGATGCTGCGAAACGCTTGGCTCACAGGAGGATATGAAACAAACAAAGGGGATGGACCGGACTTTAGGACGCCTCAAGTAGGACTGTGCACATGCATGAGCTGAGTAGCAGGGCCTGTGACGGGACATCATTTGTGTGCATTGTAAATTAAAGGAAGGAGCTGTTGTACCGACTGTGCGTTGCCCAATGTAGCTATATAACATGTATACCTTTTAACTATGCTAAGTGAGGAGTGTAAACTTTTACAATGCTGCTAGCCACCACCTGCAGGGTGACATAGATGGGACAGCATCGTAGTGTTAATCCTCTGCAAGATTGAATGGCAGCTATGTGCAGTAAGGACCACCATTGGTTGGGAGGGCTGCACCCCTTCTGTGTATTGCTCTTTGGGTCATGAAGGGATGAGTGAGGCCAGAAGGAGGTCTTCTAAGGGGTCAACAAACTCGGCTGGGACTCCATGTGGTCATGTTCACCACCCACCCTACCTGGATACATACAAGGTAAAGATATAAAGTTATTACTATGTATGTTTCTTTCAGCATCACACAGTCGAGTTAAATTGCGATCCTAAAGCTTCAAGCAACTACAAGAGTCTCCATATGGTGTATCTTGGAGCCTAAAGGAAATTCCTCAGGTCACTGAGTCACTATAGCAGGTCCTGGGTTGATGTGATGGACCTCCTTAATCCCTCAAGGGGCAGTTGAAATCGTGAGCAACTGTGGAGACTGGCCAGGGTCTTGCTCTGACTTTCCAGGAGCATGACACAAAAGTAAAGCGTAGGGAGGCAACTCACTCTTAAGTGATTGAGCTATAAAGTCTCTGAATACACTGGTGTTGATATCATCAACAGGACAACTATAGCTTTCTCAGGATGGGTGTCAACTGTTCGATAAACTCACTGCTGACACCGTAATAAGTCACCTTGTGGCATGCTCTATTCACAAATGAGTTGTCAGTGACATTTATTATGTTGCATGTATACTATTGGTTCTAAGGGCTGGGTGTAGCAATGCTATGAAGCAGCTCTTAACCAGCAGGGTTATGTCCCAAAGCCAAGTCCCAGCCCGCAGTTTTGTATTCACCAGACTGACAGGCCCCCACCCACTCCCTGGAAGTAGAGTACATTCCCATAGTCAAGTCGGGAGATAATGATTGCCTGCACTATGGATTTCTGCTGAAAAACACCAGCCAATTTCTTAATCTGAATGTTCATGTTCAGATCACTATCAACTTGATGCCATTTTGGAACAGGGGATTAAGTTCATTACAAGGCGAGCATCGGTTCTGCAGTAACTTTGCAATAGGATGTTTCAAATCCAGTGCACTTTTAAATATTAACATATTGGATTTACTGTGTGCTTGTTTTTTGTTTTTTTTTGCCCGTCAATCATTGGCTGCACACAGAAAAGGGTGGGGGGCTACAGGTCATGGCGGTAGTGTGGTTTGCCACCTCTCTTGGGCTGTTCAACCCATATCCATAGAAACATCAAACAGTTGCAGGTGTGTCGGGCTGGACTGTTCCCATGAGGCACAGGGTCAGACTGATTTGCATATGGCCATGTCTGAACTGGGGTGGCAGAGTGGGCTAAAGAACGGTGATGGATTAAACCCAGATCTTTTGACTGGGTGTGAGTGTTTGATTGATTCAGATGCTCCGTCCATCGCCACCCCCTTTTGAACCGCTTTGGCCGCCATAAGTGTGGCAGGGTATGCTCAGACGTGAGTCCCTTGCTCACTTTGCCACTGGATTCAAGCAAGCCGGGCTGAAGACGGCTGTAATGCCAGAAACGGGTCCTCAGAAGCTTGTTTCCGGTCCAGGGAAGGCATGGCTTGGCAGTTCGGGCTGGACTGTTCCCATGAGGCACAGGGTCAGACTGATTTGCATATGGCCATGTCTGAACTGGGGTGGCAGAGTGGGCTAAAGAACGGTGATGGATTAAACCCAGATCTTTTGACTGGGTGTGAGTGTTTGATTGGTTCAGATGCTCCGTCCATCACCACCCCCTTTTGAACCGCTTTGGCCGCCATAAGTGTGGCAGGGTATGCTCAGACGTGAGTCCCTTGCTCACTTTGCCACTGGATTCAAGCAAGCCGGGCTGAAAACGGCTGTAATGCCAGAAACCGGTCCTCGGAAGCTTGTTTCCGGTCCAGGGAAGACATGGCTTGGCAGTTCGGGCTGGACTGTTCCCATGAGGCACAGGGTCAGACTGATTTGCATATGGCCATGTCTGAACTGGGGTGGCAGAGTGGGCTAAAGAACGGTGATGGATTAAACCCAGATCTTTTGACTGGGTGTGAGTGTTTGATTGGTTCAGATGCTCCGTCCATCACCACCCCCTTTTGAACCGCAGGTGAGTCAGAAGCCCAGGCTAGAGAGGACCCGCAACACTCCGGGAGCATACACAACAATAGCAGACTGGAGTTGTGGCATTTTGATATGGGGGATTTAGTTCATTACAAGGCGAGCATCAGTTCCGCAGTAACTTTGCAATAGGATGCGTCAAATCCAGTGCACTTTTAAATATTACCATATTAAGAATACCCACCAGCACGGGATTTGCTTAAAAATCTGGCACAGTTTGTTTTCAGACAGTATCATGCCTGAGATTGGGGAATGGCTTTTATTTTTATTAGAGTGCATCTGATTAACAATAGTCTTGGCTTTTCTGAATCGCATTGCATACCATGTGAAAAAAACACAAGCGAGCTCTAAATATTCCATATTTGAGAAGTTTTATTCTAAGTTCTCGCTTAAAAAAGTAATTTCTTAACCAAAACCTGGAATACAGTCATAACTACACTCCTGACCTTTTTGGTACCTCTGAAATGTTTCGTGCCACAGTCCCATACCCATAAATTCAGAGCTTTCAGCTGATGTATGAATGCTGACAACTCCCAAGCAACTCCTCACTCACTCCTCTCCCTGTAGGCATCAACTTCCCCAGCTCTTTCTTTCGTCCATTCTGCTTTAGTATCTTCCTAACAAATTTGCAACAGTCCTCTGTTTCTCCCTTTCCCCTGCTTCATTCTTCTCTAACCATCCCTTTCTCCCTGTCACTCCACTTCTCTCTAAACCTTCTTCGCTCTGTCTCTTACGCACATATCGTGCTCTGGTTTCACGCTATCTCTTGTCATGCATCATCCCTGACACTTTTACATCAACTCCTTACCTATTTTTTAAGTTCCTTTTTCCATTGGTGTCCTTTATTTTCCACCTCCATCCCTCGTAACCTATTTCCCAATTTCTGGTTCTCCAGTGCCACGAGATAATATGAATGGCGATAGCGCTTTGCAAATGTGATCACTCCACTGTAAACAAAAGTAAAAAAACATTGTCATCTACAACAATAGCTATAACTTTCACAAATGCGAGACTGAGTGCATTGCAAATGCTTGTTACCTCATGGCTCCAAGCCTAGCCAGACGGGCATCCTGCACATTCTGCAGCGAGAGACAAAGCGATTGGTAGGCTGCTGCCTTAGCAGCGCAGGAGTAAATCGGCTTTCCCGTGTATCATGAAATATAGCGCATTTTCCTTGTTAGCGTTGGGCGCACCTTTCAATATGTGCTCTCTGAGAAAGCAAGGAGAGTGTGCCGTATTACATTGAAGGCGCTGCCCAGCAGCTTTCCTGGGGTGGGGGTGGGGGAGGGGAAGCAGCACATTCAAGTGAGCTGCTCTGTGTTTCACTGTGCAGGCGGCAACCTGCCTATACTTTTGAGAGGGTTTAGAGATCCCCTTGCTGACGGGTGCAGTGTGTGACAGTACCCACCTGCAAGCGAATGTCTGGGGGGTCCATACATGCAATGAGGGTACACCCGTTGGTGATAGCGCTGGCGCTGTATGTGCGCCAGTGCTATCTGAATTACAGAAAGGGACCCACAAGCATCTGCGCCCCCATCTGTAATACTAAAGTGACCCGGAGGCGGGCGTGTAGAGCAGGCGCTAACGCCCCAGGGCACTTTCTATAATACAGCCCCCGGTATTACCCTTCTGTTCTTCCCGTCAGCGCTAGCCTTATACTTTCGGGCATGGGCTGGCCCACTGACAGTACCATGAATGTGTCTTGAAGTAAAAGTTTTTAGTGAGTGTGCTCTGTATAGAACTGTGTATTATACATACCCACATCAGACCAAAGTTCTCAGCCAGTGCTGCAACTTCAACAATTCAATCAGTAATTTGCTCTCAACAGGCGAGTCTGGTGTTTTAAAGTCCCTAGTCGTTAAGCGCTCGCTCACGTCGCGTATGACTGGCTTCTCGGGGAGCCCTGCAACGGCAACGGGTAACCCATCATTTGTACCAGGTGCCCGTATCTCAGGATGAGGGGCTACTGCTGCCTTTAATCGCTGCAGTACATATGGAATGGATCCTCAATCCAGGGCACGCGGCCCTAATTCAAAGATTTGCTGCTATCTCTTCAGCAGCCCAGCGTAGAAGGGTCGTCGCACCCCGCCTTTTAGACCTCTAGAGGGCGCTGTAGGTTAAGTGAACCCAATGTGCTCATTTGATTTATCATTTTTGTTGAGTTACACAGATGCACCCATCTCCTCGGCAGTTGCTACTATTCATCGTTCACGGGAGAGAGGAGCCCGGCCCGCTGTTCACTATTAGGTAGAAGGATCCCCGCTCAGATGCTGCACTTTCAACGGCGGTGAAGGGCCGCTTGCTGGGCAGATACTGTGCCACCCACTAGGAATAAAATGTGGCCTTACCGACCGATACTACGCTATTTATTGTGTGAGGAAAGCCACCTAGTGGGCAGGCACTACCGTATTGTATTCACTGTGGTAAGAGACTACCCCAATGAGCTGATACTGCATACAGAACTGTAGTATAAAGTCCGTTTATAGAGCGATGGCTGTACTCTTCCCTTTATTAAAAACAAAAAGCCCGAAGGAACCATTGTCCAGCTTGACGTGGAAGATGCAAGGTTACCTGGCCAATAAAGTTAAAGGGTTCAAGAACCATCGATTACAGCATGCTGCCCTTTGACATGATGTGGGTTTTGCGCGTCCAGTGACAGTCAGGAAGTAGGAAGCCTGACCTCAAATGCTAAAGCCTCAAGATGTGAATAAGGGTCTTTGGGCCACCGCCTATGCCTGGTCTAGTAGCGAAAGAGACATCAAAATGTAATCAGGTTGTTCTGGCAGCGCTTAGAAGACGGTAAGACTGGTGCGCACGCTACGACTCCCCGCGCCTCCTGCTCCCCACAGTGGTAGCTTTGTGGTGAGCTCTGCTTCACTAACCAGGTCAAAAGATACCTATTTAGTTGATGGGTTTCTCTCAATCCACACCCTTGCGGAAGTTTCCAGAGGAGGGCATCATAAACGTGGCCTGCTAAGCTAACTCTGGTCCCTAACACCTCACAACGAGCATTGGCATAGCCAATAGGTCTCGCATTTTGGACCTTATACGTATTTAGCAAGAGCTGTTGGCGTTGCCAATGTTTTTAAGCTATGCTGTACAGCATTGTTGCTGCTGTGCAGCATGTTGAAAAGTGTAATAAAAAAGTGTTATAAGCATTTTGTTACCTTATATATAACCAAGAAGACAATATGTACAACCGAATTAAAAAAGAAAAAGAAAAGTCTTCTAGTTGCTTGCACTGCTGCTGCCTGAGCTGTACCTGCTCCATGTGAGAGGGAAGCTTGCACTGCTGCGGCCTGTGCTGTGCCTGCTCCGTGTGTGAGGGAAGCTTGCACTGCTGCTGCCTGTGCTGTACCTGCTCTGTGTGTGAGGGAAGCTTTTACTGCTGCCGCCTGTGCTGTACCTGTTCTGTGTGTGAGGGAAGCTTGCACTGCTGCCGCCTGTGCTGTACCTGCTCTGTGTGTGAGGGAAGCTTGCACTGCTCCTCCCTGTGCTGTACCTGTTCTGTGTGTGAGGGAAGCTTGCACTGCTGATGCCTGTGCTGTACCTGCTCTGTGTGTGAGGGAAGCTTGCACTGCTGCTGCCTGTGCTGTACGTGTTCTATGTGTGATGGAAGCTTGCACTGCTGCTGCCTGAGCTGTACCTGCTCCATGTGAGAGGGAAGCTTGCACTGCTGCGGCCTGTGCTGTGCCTGCTCCGTGTGTGAGGGAAGCTTGCACTGCTGCTGCCTGTGCTGTATCTGCTCTGTGTGTGAGGGAAGCTTGCACTGCTGCCGCCTGTGCTGTACCTGTTCCGTGTGTGAGGGAAGCTTGCACTGCTGCTGCCTGTGCTGTACGTGTTCTATGTGTGAGGGAAGCTTGCACTGCTGCTGCCTGTGCTGTACCTGCCCTCTGTGTGAGGGAAGCTTGCACTGCTGTTCCCTGTGCTGTACCTGTTCTATGTGTGAGGGAAGCTTGCACTGCTGTTCCCTGTGCTGTACCTGTTCCGTGTGTGAGGGAAGCTTGCACTGCTGCTGCCTGTGCTGTACCTGCTCCGTGTGTGAGGGAAGCTTGCACTTCTGCTGCCTGTGCTGTACCTGCTCCGTGTGTGAGGGAAGCTTGCACTGCTGCTGCCTGTGCTGTCCCTGCTCTGTGTGTGAGGAAGCTTGCACTGCTGCTGTCTGTGCTGTACCTGCTCTCTGTGTGAGGGAAGCTTGCACTGCTGCTGCCTGTGCTGTACCTGCTCTGTGTGTGAGGGAAGCTTGCACTGCTGCTGCCGGTGCTGTACCTGTTCTGTGTGTGAGGGAAGTTTGCACTGCTACTGCCTGTGCTGTACCGTCCCTAACACAGGAACGCATCCCTGGCAGAGGACACAGTCACACACGAGGAAGTGAGTAGTGTAATGCTTGTTCTATGTTGTTTGCTAACATGAGAAAGCATTTTTACCATACTGGGACCGGAATGACATGGATATTTGCTTTACTGTTAGCAGTAAGTCAGGCCTGTTATGTCGACATAGTGATAAGACTCTCCTGTTATGAGTACGGCCCGATAAGGTGCATGCAATATGTGCAACATAAACGGCATATTAGCAGGATAATTACAATTACAATGCTGATCCTGACATGATGAGTTGAATCTCATGTTTAATCTAGAGCGTGTGGCTACTCTGCAGCTTGCTGATACTGGCCTAAGTGACCCTAATGCAGAAGCCTACTCTGCTGCTAGTGGGTCCCGGTATGGAAGACACTAGTATTTCCGGAGGCTAGCGGTCGCATGTGGTTAAAGATTGGAACATGGGCTCTGTGCGAGCTCCCTCACCAGCCAGGAGAGTCACAGGATACCTGTTGTGTCTAAAGGTTGGTGCAACCATAAATTAGACAGTGTCACTGGCCGGTAAAGCAGTGTGCTATGTAATCTAAACTAGATGCTGCCTAATGTGTGTATAAGTCAAAAGTGGTGAGAGCGGGAAGTGAAATCGGGAGGGTGAAGTGTGGTGATTACGGCAAAGTAATGTGTTCAGTGTGTGCCCAATAAAAAGACATTTTTAACGAAGTGTGTCTATGAAAAGTGTATCTAAAAATAATCTGATAACTACCAGACCACTATACTGCGTGAAAGCATACAGTTTGGCTGTGACTCCAGCTGGAGGGTGATGGGCAATTACAAGTGAGCATGTTACAAAAGCAAACGTTACGTTACATGAGAGAGCCAAAATGGATCAAGGGAGCAGCAGGGCAGGGGGAGAAAGGACGGAGGGGTGATTTTGCGAGGCTTCTGGCGGGGGGGGGGGGGGGGGGAGAAAGGAGGGGCAGCGGAATGCGTGCGAGGGGAGGAGAAGTGTGGCAGGCAGATGTGCGGCCTGGTGAGGGGGCGGGAATGCGAGAGCCAAAATGGATCAAGGGAGCAGCAGGGCAGGGGGAGAAAGGAGGGGTGATTTTGCGAGGCTTCTGGCGGGGGGGGGGAGAAAGGGGCAGCGGAATGTGTGCGAGGGGAGGAGAAGTGTGGCAGGCAGATGTGCGGCCTGGTGAGGGGGCGGGAATGCGAGCCTGGTGGGGGCAGGCGGATTACGGAGATGCTCGTGCAAATATACATTAAAAAAAAACTGCCATCTCGGCGATCTTGTAGAGGTGGTTCGGACAGGCAAGTAGTGTGGAGGGAGGGATGAGTGGGTGGGGAGTGACGGCACAAGGTGATTACACAAAACATGCAAATAAAGCTGCAGAAGCGTGCAAATATACATTAAAAAAAACGGCAATCTCGGCGATCTTGTAGAGGTGGTTCGGACAGGCAAGTAGTGTGGAGGGAGGGATGAGTGGGTGGGGAGTGACAGCACAAGGTGATTACACAAAACACGCAAATAAAGCTGCAGAAGCTAAGTAAACAGAACACTTAGCAGAGGGAGGCCAACAAAGAAAAACAAGAGCGGACGGGAAGCGGCCAGGAAACTAAGTACGGCCGGCCACATAATTAGGGGAGGAGAAGTGTGGCAGGCAGATATGCGGCCTGGTGAGGGGGCGGGAATGCGAGCCTGGTGGGGGCAGGCGGATTACGGAGATGCTCGTGCTTGTGTGGTCACGTGACCCGCTTTGTGGCCACGTGACCTCACATGCACTGTGAAGAAACGCCAGTGGTTTCACTAGCAGATCGAGCACTTGAATTCGATCCTATCCATTCCTGCGGAATGGGACAGGCTCGACCTAAAAAGGGTTATAACAAGCATTGCCAAAACGAATAGGTTTCGCCTTTGGGACCTAATACAATGTTTAGCATGAGCTATTTGCATTGCTAATGTGTTTGAGCTATGTTGTAGTGCGGCTTGTGTGCAGCATGTTGCAAAATTATAATACAAAAATGTTATAATCATTTTGTTAGTTTATCGAGCATTAAGATTAGATTATGTATCATTGGGAGAATATAAAGATTGTTTGGTGATTTTTTTGGGGGGGGGGATGTTAGCAAGTTCGCAGTAGACAACAGGTACTCTGGGACAGTGACTACCTGCAAATTTATATTTCCACTTCACGCAGTGGATTGCATACACAACTAAAATTAATCCAGCGTCTCAGCACTCTGATCATGTTATTTTTCCATCCACCATGAGTACCCAGAATACGTTTAATTAATAAAAAAAAAAGTTGTTGGTAAAACTTTCCTGTGGAATTTCTGGTGTTTCTTGCTGGAACTAAAGTCTACACAATTCAAATAGTGATCTGATCATTTGATGGATCATTCTTAGCGATGTAGTGGTGTCAAAATGTTTTGTTCTGTTACGAAGGGAGTAGATTTACCAAGAACGCTGGTCCGTGTCTTTTTTTTTAACATCCTAATGCATTCTGGGTGTTGTAGTCCTACCTCATTTGGGATCATTCAGCTAAACACACATATGCCGTCATCTTGCGGAAATAGTGTCTGAAAAGATAACACATGAGCACACTTGCTTTGTTCTATTTATTGCTCACTGTTCACAACCACTTCATTATTTACCATTCGTGAAGATTACTTTTGGCCCCTCACATAAACAAAATCGTTCACTTTTTTTTTTTTTACATGTTGTTACATGACAACCAAGAGAGTGGGTTTGAAAGTACATGCTGCACGTTGACAAAGTTCCAAGTTATCTAGGAACAAAACGAAATGGATTTAACTGGAGATCAGAAACCCTGAGTGGGCCCCACAAAGGATACAAAGAAGCTAGCTGCCAACAAGTCAGGCCTGGGACGGACGGACATATCGGCAACAACTGTTCACATACAAACAAGAAGCGCGCTTTTGCAGTGTATGTGTTCAACAACCATATTACACAATCGAGCCCCAGCCTCTCCAGAGCGGGCACTACTACCACAAGGTCTGTCCCAACACGGTCAAGTCCGAGACAGGCTTCAGGAGTGAATTTTACAAAGCCTGTGATGACGAAGAGGGTGGCTAGTCACCATTGCAATCCATGCAAATGAACGGCGAAGTCTGATTGGGCGTAAAATGGTGCTTAGCTCTGTATGGAGCTGAAAGAAACACTCAATTCAGTAGTTATTCCATACTCGGAAGGCTGAAACGAGGGGCATGGTGTTTTTTTTTTAAAGCCAGTAAATAGATAATTATTCGATCATGAAAACCATCATCGCTCCACCCCCCACACCCAAGCCTCCCACCCCTAAGCAACACCAAATGGTTGCAACGTTTCAGTGGTCTTTTCCAAAATCTGGGTTAAAAGTTACTTAAAAAACACACTGATTTAGCTTTCTGTGAAATCAGGAGGACAGAGTTTGTCCAATTCCGATTAGCCTGAAATGAATGAATCAGCAAAATAAATAGCTTCAAAAACAAATTTAAAAAGTAAACATTTAAACACAAACGTCACCATTTCCAGTCTTGGTCTACGCGTGTACAAAGGCAGGGTGGAAGAAGCTTATGGAGGCATGTGTTTCAATTAACATTTCTTAAGAGTGAATCTCACCTCAAAGAAACAGAACTGCGAGGAAAGGGCGGGGTAGCTCACCTTGTGTGAACGGGTTGGGGAATTGAAATGACGTCAGCTGAGCGGAGTGCGTTAAGATGAAAACGTACAACATCCAGAGCTGCCGACTCTTCTGAGATTAAAAACAAAAAAAAGCACAGATGCTGGAAAATCAGATACAGGAAAAAATAAAAGCCACATTTGAGTCGAATGCAAGGAACCTACCATGCCTGTAGCAGAGACTCCTCCAAATAGGCCTGTGACATGGGGGAGCTTACAGTGCCTGGAGCTCGCCCCTCACAGATGACTTCTCCCTAGGGACTTCCTGTCTGTGCACAGTGGCGTAACCCAGGCCCCCCCAAGCTCAAGGGGCCCCCCTCAGCACAGTACTCTGGCAGGAGAGCTCCCGGTTTAGCCTGGAGGGGGCCCGTCCACGCACCTGGCAGGGGAGCCCCCTCAAGGTTCGTTACGCCAGTGTCTGTGCGAGGAGGGCAGCAGTACAAACAATGTTTTGAGGAGGGTGGGGTATTTGCTTACGATCAACAGAAGCTTTGGCACCCATAGAGGTGTGAATAAATACAAATATAAAAATTGTGACACGGAAAGTTTGCTCGGTGGATGAGGGGTGGGGCAGCTCCCACTGTGTGAAAGTGTTGAGATATTGAATCGCAGTCAGCTTAGAGTGTTTACATTAGAAGCCGTGCCATGTACTAGCGAGCGACGAGGAGACGGGGGAAAGAAAAAGTAGTGCACTAAAACAAAACATATGGCTAACAATTAGAGGATCCACATAGCAGGGTCAGTTGCCAGGGCTGGAACAAATCAGCCACAAGGCGGGACAAATATACACTATTAACCAACAAAATCAATGGATTTTGTAAAGGCAGACCATGCAACCAATAAAAACGAGGTGGGCGTGTCAAACCACCCAGAGGGATTACACCATGCCTCACAGAGCAGCGCATGCACGCTGCTACTAGACTCGACCTAAAAACCAATCTAGATTCTACCCACTTTCAAATTATTAACATTATGCATAAAACGAGGTTACACCTTGTTGTTGTTATCTTCTACCACAACAACTTTATCCCAAATAATACAGAAATAGCTGCTATGCTTGAAAAAACTCTTACCAACATTCTAAACAACTTCAACACTGAGTACATATTTTTTTTTTTGTGGGGGGAATTTCAATTGCAGACTATGCCCACTATCAGAACCATGTGTGTGTCGGTTGACAGGATGTGATACTGAGTATTTCACGCATTTCAAGCAATACCCCTTGCTGGGAGATTTTAATTCCATCTTGAACAAGTATTCCCTCTACTTAAACAATCGATCTCCTTTCCCATCTCAAAACAGACCATTTTTTATATATCGGGAGAGGCCAGGGTAGCCTCATTGATCTATCACACTCTCCCAGCACTACCCACAGACCAAAGGCTATTACATTTTCAATTGCACAAGTCTGTTCCACTGACCATTACCCCCTGACTTTATACAGGTGAAAATAAAAAATACCAAAATATACCCCCATTACCCCAATGATATATAATAAGAATAAGGGGATTATACAAAGGTGAACTACAGTTAAACCAGATATTGTACTGGAAGAACTACCAAGGAAGAGTAGTGTGCAGGTACTAGCCTGCCTGGATGACAAACTCAGCCCTATGAGAATGCTGACGGCATTTGAGGAAATCTGTTGTATAACCTCTGACCTCTTGACAATCACAACTAAGACTATGGCACCCAAATCACAAAGGCGGTTTGACACTAATTGCTTGAAAACCCATAGAAATCGAATACAAGCCTTGAAACAGGTACCTCAGGGCATGCATTGTGTAAGAGTCTACAGACAGAACTGTAAACCAGCAATAATGCAGAGAAAGTCTGACATCAGGAAAGATGCATGGGAAAAGCTGCATTTAGCACGTCTAGAGAAAAAAACTGTCTGAGATCAAAGGACCTTCTTTAAAAGATCAGCACTGAGCTGGACAATACTTTTATTGTGTCTGTTGGTTGACCGTTGAGTTTTGTGCTCTTGTCCCCTCACACTACCTCCGTGAAAAGCCTTTGACTACTCGCCTTCAATACTCTGAGATTCAAGGGCATTATGGGTTATATTTGGCCCAACTTGCAGACTCCAGGACACCAGTAGCAAACGGCCTCAATCTCCATGGTTGAGACCCAGTAGCCCCTGTCTGCTCCGTCGCCCCCCTCCTGCTCCAAATCAGGGTTTGACATTTTCCCATCTGTCTTATTTCGTACTGGAATTTCCATGTCAAATTGTCATGTCTCAAATATATTCAAGGGTACTGCTTTGTATTTCATCATGAAATGCATAACCATCCCCAATTTTGAAGTGTTTTTTGGGGAGCTTTTATGTTTTTTCTTCTTGGAGGTTAATAACATATGTTCCTCATTTAATCTCACTTAAGCCAGTATTGCCAACACTCCTGTGACCGATCTTATTTCAGCTGTTCAGACAGCTATATTGTTTTAAGACTGCTTCTCTCCTCTTTCTACCTTTGTCACCATTTCTAAACTTCTTTCTATCAAATCTGATTGGCCATCTCAATCCTTTCATGCTTGCCACAGAGTCATCATTGATTCTGTTCTTACTGGTAATTGTAACACTTCCTTGGCCTCAGCTAAGATGTTTAGAAAATCATCCAAGTATGGTGGCGTGTTCAGGTGGAGAGCCTTGTAGGTTAGCCCAGTTTAACTTTTATTCTTGCTTCAATTGGAAGCTGATGCTAGTGTTAGAGTAGGGCGATACAAAGTAACTTTTTGGTTGGAAAGCAAAGTTTGGCCTTACAATGTAGAATTGCCTTAAGAACATTAAGTACAGTTTGAGGGTCTACAGCAGCAATGGCATTGTCACTGTCTAGACTCAAGATAACTAATGCATGGACTGCAGCTACTATTGAATGTTAGAACTTAAGCAGAGGCTTAATTTACGTTTTTTCTTTTTTAAGGTGAAAGTTTTGGATTTTTGCAATTTTGTTGATGTAAGGCAAATTCATGAGATAGGGATCAAGCGTAGAGCCCAATGAATGCACCAGGGAAAACAGTGAGCACAAGAAGTCCTTCGGTCTTGAGTTCATTAAGGAATATTGGGTCATATGCATTTTTAGGTCTCGCCTGTCGATGCGCATGCGCATCGAGCAAGCGAGACTATAGGGGCTCATCGACTCTTTATCTAACTTGCAAGGAATCGTGGCGATTCCTTGCAGTGCCTGTGACTTTTAAGCTCAATGCGCATGTGCATTGAGCTTAAAAGCGCGTGCACAGCCGCCCGCATTCCTCCGACACCTTTGAAGTGAAGCTTAGCTTCACTTCAAAGGCCGAAGCTTAGCTTCACTTCAAAGGCCCGGCTTCTTCACACCCACATGCCGCTCTGCCCCGCTCCGCCCCCTCCCCTGAGTCATCCTGCCTGCACGTGCGTCTTGTTTTACCCGCTCCGCCCCCTCCCCTTCCCGCCGTGTCGCATTTCTCCTCCCCCCTCCCCTCTCTTCCCTCCGTCTTGTTTGTTTATTTTACCCGCTCCGCCCCCTCCCCTTCCCGCCGTGTCGCATTTCTCCTCCCCCCTCCCCTCTCTTCCCTCCGTCTTGTTTGTTTATTTTACCCGCTCCGCCCCCTCCCCTTCCCGCCGTGTCGCATTTCTCCTCCCCCCTCCCCTCTCTTCCCTCCGTTCATCACACGCGCAGCAGGAAACAACAGTTTAACAACGACAGACCCAACCGTGGCGCGAGCACACACATACAGAACACTTTCAAGATGATTTAGTCTCCCGGATGAGTACCTAGCTGGCACGGTGCCTCCGCCTCCTAAGTGTAAGACAGTAATGCAAAAGGGAGGCTTGTCAAAACGCCACTGCCTAAAAAGACAACCTTAGAGACAAAAGCACTAAACGAATGCCGATCGCCCCGCGAGCCCGGCACACATCCATTGCTCTCCGTCTGCTGCCGGATCAATACTGCGACCTCATTTAAAAATAAACAGGGACGCTGCAAGTAGGTCGAGTTTACTTTTGATATAGGATTCACTGCGGGGAACAGGGAGCTCTGCTTGACCTCCTGCCTCGCGCATGCCACCCGGCAATATTTCTTCGCTATTCTCAGAAGGAAGCTTCATCTAAAGTGTGCTACCGGGCTGACTCTATTTATTGGTGTACAGGGGAAGCCTCGCTTTAATTACGATATATGCATGCCGGTGCATACTCGAGCTCTCGCAGCTGAGCATGATTAATGCTCCGACGCCTTGCGTCTTTTGTTCTTTCTCTCTTCCTTCATCCGCGCGCTCTTGCAGGTTGCACAGCTCTGTCCTCGTGAAGTTCCCAAACTCGCTAACCTCTGCGTACAGCATCCGCTACTTACAAGTATGTAGTGATGATGACAAGAGCAACTAATATACAAAGATGTTTATTTGCTATCTAAGCTGTGAAATTGTTTTTATTCAAACATACGTGATGACAAACTCAACAGGTGTTTCAAGTTCAAAGCAATCACGAGTCCCCGAACGTTCTGATTTTCGTTGGCTCAAAGTGCCATGTGCTTCAATTTAAGAGAGAAACTGAACCTCCTGTGAGCCATTGTTACAAAATGGCGCATTATTTAATACTCATAGGATGGGGTAGAACAGCTGCACGGAAGAACAGAGAAAGATGGATTCCCATTGCGCTTATTAATGTGAAAAGCCTCTAATTCATTGACAATACAAACATTTATGTGTGCCATTGAGTTAAGCTATGTTATATTACTGTGTCCTAGGAATCAACTTCCTCTTAAGATAACCTAACACCACTATTTAAGTGCACGATACTCACTGACAAGAAAGAATGCATAAGACATCAGTGGGTTTTTCAGATCATTCAATAAACACATAGGGCATATGAATGGCTTCCGGAAATACACAAGGTACTAAACAATATGATATGGGTCCGTCCCTCACCTTCAACACCTCACCCTCACTCACCCTCACCCACACTCACCCTCACTCACCCTCAACGCCTCACCCTCACTCACCCTCAACACCTCACACTCACTCACCCTCACCCTCTCTCACCCTCTACCCTCACTCACCCTCAATACCTCACCCTCACTCACCCTCACCCTCACTCACCCTCACCCTTACTCCCCTCACTCACCCTCACTCACCCTCACCCTCACTCACCCTCACCCTCACTCACCCTCACCCTCACTCACCCTCACCCTCACTCACCCTCACTCTCACCCTCCCTCACTCTCACTCACCCTCAACCCCTCACCCTCACTCACCCTCAACCCCTCACTCACCCTCACTCACCCTCACCCACCCTCACCCTCACTCACCCTCAACCCCTCACCCTCACACAGTGCAATAGGTCTCGGAGCATTTGAGTTAGAGCTTTTAGAAATGTTTATGGCTTTTTTTTTTATTCTTTAGCATTGGCTACAGGAAACAAAAATGCTAAAGATTTACAAAAAAACCCATAAACAATTCTAAAAGCACTAACTCTAATGCTGCGAGACCTATTGCATTTCCAATGCTTGTTGTATTTTGGAGTCTGGGGAAGGCCTCTTGATTTTTGATGATTGAGCTTATAATGAATTAACAGAGAATATATCTTTTAAGGAGGATGTTTTTAAGTAAATTTGGTGAATAGAGACTCCTCTCCCTACATAGTGGTCTCTGTGGTTCAATTTACAGGTTGAACTTTTTGGGATGTTAGAATGGAGCTCTTTGGTTCACTACAAATGATTCAGGGGAAGGTTGTTTCGGTTGCCAAACTTAAGCAACTTGGATTCAAATAATTAGAAAGAAGGTGAACCAGCTCAAGAGAGTTCAACAAAATTGTGTGATATTCCAGTATGTAGAAAAGCAGACCATGATCAAATGTATTAAATGCCTCTGTGAGATATAACCATGCACGAAGCACCACCATCCAGTATCTAGTGCACAGCATCTAGGATTTTGATAGCGTCAGACTCCTTGCTCCAGCCAGAGCAGAAGTCTGATTGAGGAGGTACAAGGAGATACCGGTTAATATCAGCTATGAGTTGCAGATAAACTCCTCTCTCATTAGCTTTGCTAAGCTAAGGAAGGTTAATCGCTGGTCTGCAGTTTGAAAAAGCAGCGGGGCATCATTTTGGTAATATTTCAGCTAGGCCTTGAATCTTGTCATCATGTTTATTAATCTGGCTGACCTCCATTGATTGTCAGTGGCCTAACAAATTCTCTTTACATTTCTTTGCATTTGTTATTGTGCCATTCTCAACATTGGTTTGTCATTCCTCTGATCCCATTTCCGGTACCGTGTTCCTCCGTGTTGCCTCCATTTGTTTCTACTGATCTTATTATGTTCCCACCCTTCAAGCGTGCCAGCTGTGGGGGTGTTCTTGATTTCACCATACATTCTAATTTTTTAACCATCTTTAACTTGCTCCAACATTTCAACACAGTCTTATTAACTCTGTTCTGAAATCAACTTCAGACCGGACTGATTATTAGTTTTTAATTTGCAGCATATTCCCTTTTGTTCATTTTGTTCTCCCCTTTAGCACCACAGTACCCTTAGGATTGCTGTCTAACTATACAAACTTTATTCTGTGCAGTCCTTTAGTCTTTCTTTTTCGCTCAGCTTACTATTTCTTAATTATTTTTCCTCTGACAATTCTGGGTAAAAGGGTGACTCCCATTTTTGTTTTCTCTTTTTTACCCAACTCAGCCACTAGTTTGAGATATCATTATTGAATTTGGTTTGTTATTTTTTTTTCTTTAACGCAATGACTCTCGTGTGCATTTGTCACATAGAGGAAATAGTGGTAGAGTGTACATGCTGATCTGACCTGCAAATCTTTTTCTGAAAGGGCCGGTTCTTGAAACTGATGAGTTTGCTTCCTGTCTTTTGTGTGACTTCTCGTAGATGATCGCAAGTATTGCCTGATTTGCCTTTGCACTGTTGGGCCTAGTGCAGTCGCAAATGGAAGAAAAATGCCCTTCTAGACCAAAAAGCCCCTCTTGATGTAGAAGGTCTGAGCTTAACCCCTATGTATCCCAACATTCGAATAAGAATGAAGGGGCACAGTAACAGTGCAGATCTCACCCACTGGCTGTAGTCAAGGCCCTTACTGTGGAATTCATAGCAGAGGCGCCTGGAGACTAGTTGTCACTCTGTATCGTTCCCACCATAAGTATAATAACCCACCGACCCCGGAGTGGGTGTGGCCTGGGTGCATAGCCGTGGGACACACCAGTTTCGAAAGAATTCAGTGATTGTTGCAAATAAGGACCCCTCAAGCGTGACTGGAATCTCTTTAATCAGTCCTTAGTACTGATCAACATACACGAAGAGGTCACCAAATACATATCGTGCTTTCGCCAGCTCTAGTGCTACTGATATTTTTTGTTTTTCTATTTATTTTTATCCCATCCCTTCTCCCTTCTAAACGAGTAATTAAAATCTATGGACAATTTGCTGAGCTGGTCTGAAGTATGGCGAGAGTGTGCACTCCCTGGTGTTTGGCGCTGGTCGACAAACGTTGTTAACAATGAGGAAGCCTTGTTTACTGTTCCTTTCCTATTTCTCAAGTCACCGGTTTCCCTGTTCTATTTTTATCTTGAATTATAAATAAACAACAGAAGCAGGAAAGCCTACATAGGATGAAGAGCTTTCCATGTACCAGGAGCCCAGTTTTGGATTTCGCTGTATGAGGGATTTTGCATAGAGATGTTAAGATCTGAGATTATTGAAATGCTCTGCTGATTGTATTTAAAAACCGAGGATACTTTAGATATGTCAGAAACGAGCTCAGTTTCGACAAGTAGTGCCAGGACAATAATTATCCTTGCTTCACTGGAGGGAGTGTTATTTGGTTGCCTTCCACGCCTGGCGTTAGTTAGCCACAACATTTTGATTTTACTAAAATTGTATGCATAATATACTTACAAAATGGTGGTGTTTTGGAAAGCCCGCTTCGTCAATTGTTCTGTTGTTCATTCACATATTTCACATATTTCCACTACATCATGGGACAATGGATCCTCCCACTTCAGCCATTGGCAGGCATCACTGTGAGTGACAACACTTTGCTCTTTCGCAAGGAGCACATCTGCACACAATAGTTTTTTCAGTGACAGAAACTGACAATGTGTGCTTTTGGAGACCAAAATATATTTATTAATTTTTTTATGTTGGTGGGGACTTGCAGATCACCCGACATTAAAGCTCTTCTAAAACCTGTCAAAACAAGTATTGACCAAACCCATAGGGCTGGTAGCCAACATCAGACCTGTTGCTAATGATTGTTGCTTTTTCGGGCACTTTGGCACATCCAGGAATGGCACCCTATGCATTTGCGATGTGTTTACAAAAAAAAGGGAATAGCAATCCACTTGGCCACATCTGGCAGGTCCTTGCTTTGTACTGGCTGAGCTGAATGAAAATTTTCGTCCTTACTGGCACAAACAAACTAATTTATTTTGGGATAGATAATTATTACACCCCTTATAAACATTAACTTTATATTATCCAGTCAGTTGACTGTTCTGCTTAGTCCATGGGCCCAGAGAACGCTCTACTTGCTTACAATGTCGGAATGCTGTCTTGAAAATTGAGGGTTTAAGGTTCATGTGGTCAAAACCATATGCATTCATAAAAAAGTGTGTGTCAAGGGGAGCTTTTTGGTATGAATTTGTGGACTGCTGGTCTGCAGTGTTTGACTCTAGCTGGCAGTATAGCCATTGTTACAACAAACCAGTCAACCTGTATCCCTTGTACGTACATATAGTATTCTTGCATAAAATACTGGTAAACCGCTTTTTCACAAATATTCTAGCTAAATTTGTGGACTAGCCATTTGTTTTGATACTTCTTTGCATATAAACCTGAAAGTGGGTGGTTAGATCCTAGTGGTTGGAGCTGGAGATGTGCTGTACTTTTACTGAAGCACACGTTTTGTATTTAAAATCTTAAGTAAATATGTATATTACTTGACAATAATCACCTTAAATCAAACATGTACATTAAATATAGAACCATATGAAGTTATGCCAAAATACTTATATTTATGTCAATATCGCTAGCATTCTACGTGAACTTTTAAACAAAAATGTAATAAAAAGACAGTGTTGAATTCTCTAGCAATACAAGTTTTTTCAGGAAAACATTTCTTCAAAAATGTTTATATAGTGTCTCAGAGTTTGCAAGCTTTAAAAGTGTATCAACTAGCATAAAACATATTGTGTGACGCTAGCACTCACCTTCTTGTCACATCTATCCTATCTTATCCTAACCTACAAATAGATAAGGCTCTTTATTTTTTAAAGTAAGTGACTTGGAAGATAGTATACCATGGTGAGGTTTTGTTTTTTAACTTGTTCAACGATTTTCATAAGCAAATTGAAAAATAAATCCCGAAACTGAATATTTGGCACTCTTTTGTTACGTAGCAGCTGTGGGCAGAACTCCGATAATTTGGTAAGGGTCACTAAGGGTGACGACTATTCCAAGTTAATGCAGATTAATATCTTTAGTGGATGCTGTCTCCAGGTTTGTTTGGAAATGTGTACTTAAGTTATTAGAAGAAGTGGAAGCTTTTAAACTGGATACTTTACTTATTGAACAAGTTCGCTTCCTCTTGTCCTAAGCTTGGGACATTAGATATTTGAATTATGCTGAGCTGTCCGAATGTCTTGCACTATGATAATTTATTTGTTTGTATTGTTTACTTTCGGGAGCCATTTGATATGGTGGACCAAGTTTGTTTGTGGGCCAAGTGAACCCAAATTGGCCTTGGGTCGTGTTTGTTAAGGTCTATTGAATGCTTTCATGTTAAAATATGGTCCTTGTAGAAATAAAGGGTGAGTGACAAATCAAATTCCATTTATTTTCTTTAAACCTCTTTTATTGGTTTTTCTTTTGCAAATAGCCAACATAGAGTAGAAAGACCAAAGGAAGCAGTAGAAGCCGTATATAGACATTCAAACGATAACAATGACTGATCGTAAGCAAGGCACAGAACGTATATCAACGTCGTATAATGAAGAATAGTGGAGTGGAATGTTAAGGGGGAGTGGAGTGGCCAATTGGCTAGTAATAATCCAAACAATTCCTCCAACTCTTTTTATGTTTCCCAGAGCAGCCCCAGTTTTTATAGACGGACTCCTCTCCCACAGTGCATTAGGACATGCCTCTAGCCCATTTTGATACAGTTCGAGCAATAGGTGCCCCCAGTGGCAAGCTAGGTCTTGTTTAGCCACCAAGAGACCCGTTGCAACCAGCATTCTGTCACCTCTATTCGTTTCCTAGCCTGTATCCCCAAGAGAATACTTTAAGGACTTTGATCGATAGGGATGCCGATTACCTCTTGCAGCAGTTTACAAATCTGAGAACAGTATGCTTCGATGACCGGGATTTCCACATTAAATGTTTAAGTGCACCTATTGCCTCACCACACCACGTACAATCAGGGGATGGGGTTCATTTCATATGAAGGAATCAATCTGGAGAATCGTAAACCATATGAAAATATGTACATTGAATGAGCCTCAGTTTTGCCAAGTTGGCTGCTACTCCAGCATCCATCTTCACATTGCAGCAATCATCAACATTGATCATGCCAATATCTGTTTTCCACTTGGTTCTGAGAGCTGTAAAGGGCTCAGGGGGGGATCAGAGGTATTCTCCACTAGGGCTCGCTCCAAACGGAGATGCCTTTATTCTCACCTTTTACCACGGTCAACTCTGCTGCCAGTGGGTTAAAATCTGGTATGGGATTCAACCTATGTTTGCAGTTATCTAGGACGTGTCTTAGGTGAAAATATCAAATAAACTAGAACTTATGCAAGTCATACTCTGCTGTCAAATCAGCAGAGGGTTTCCTGTGGTTTGTAGTCAAAATGTCCCTCAGTATAGATATACCAATATTGTCCCACAACCAGAAATCTGACAACCTTTTGACGCACTGTACCTTTGGTTATTTTCATGTTTAATAGAAGAGAGGCTTCAGGTTTCTTGTTATATAATTGAGTTCATAGGCCAAACAATTTCAGGCAGTGCAAAAAATAGCCGTAGAGGTGTGTCATCTCAATCCCCCAACAGCCAATCATTGATAGGGAGCAATTGAGCCGCCTAGTAATACATTTTAATGTCGGGGATGCCCTGCCCACCATGGTAGGGTGATCGGACACATCTATTGACTAGCACCCTTCTACCCTCGTTTCATAAAAAAAGATGTGAAATCAGATTTCAACGTTTTAAAAAGGGCAGAGGGTAATGTGAAGGGGTACTTTTGTAATATGTAGAGGATTTGAGGTAGATAAATCACTTTAAGTAGGGCACCCTTACCCAATATAGAGAGCGGCAACTCCACTCCCATGCCCTATTTGACACTTGAGCTTATTTAAGAGGGTCAGGATATTCAAGTTCCAGCTTTCTTCTGGGTCTAGAGTAATGTGGACCCCCCAATGCCTAATGTCCCGGGGTATTCTTAAGATTGGGGATATCCATTTCCCAGAATTTGTTGAAGGTACATGAGGGGAACCACCACTGATTTAAGCCAATTCACCGGCAGCCACGAAGCCTCATCATATCTTATAATAATATGCGTAAGTCTAAGAATAGATAAATGTGTTTTTGTACGTAAATTGTACATCGCCTGCATAGAGGGTCTTCCATTTCTCTGCTTGTATCAATGCCATATACCTGTGCATCCCTCCTATTCCAGATTGCCAAGGACTACATTATTACGATAAATTGTACAAAATCAGGATTTGACCTGGGTACCATACAGGTTTACTCCCTTCCTAGTTTTGGTAGTGTTCTTTTAATTGTACATTCCTTCGGCTCGAAGATTGCTACGTTTTCCTATTTAAATCAGGAAGTCGTCAGCTGTAGTCTGTGACCTTTTGCTTCCTTGGCTGACATGACACTATTGATATTTCCCAAGCTCTGGAACTGTTAACTAGAAAGCCAAAACTATTTCATGAAAGCCAACAAGTTACTTAAACATGTATTTTAAATACTGTCATTGTAGTGGAGACATCTGCTCCAAATCGAGTAAGCAGTTTATCCACTGCAATAGGTTGCAAAAACATTAGATAAATGTATTTTCTATGATTGAATCAAATCTACAACAATGAAGCGTGCATTAGGTGGTCTCTGACTAAATCAGCGTCAGTCGGAATATCGTTATACCAGTCCAGGCCTGTATTTTCAATAATTTGTCTTTCTGAATAACCAAAATTATGATTTGATTTATATATTCTGAGTTCTGACTAAATCCAAATACTTTTTTTGAATTTACTCTGTTGCATTATGTTTTTGAATTGGCTCTGTTGCATTTGATTGTAGCTGGGGTGGTAATCTGTATCCTATTTGGCGAGTTCATATTTTACTAAATACGTTTTTATTTTCTTTAAGAAATGATTCATACTTTGTTGCAACTGTGCCTCATGTATACATGTTCTTCATTCTCCCCAGGTTGACTTGTCAGGTGTTTTATCTATTCCTATGGGATTTTGTTGACTAGACCAGCCTGAAATTAATATCTGTAAATTGCCCATTTAAGATTCACATGGTTAAAATTTGAGTGGTTTAGACAGAAGGCTAATGTTTAACAAAATATCAGGCACAATCTTGCTCCTCCCCCTAGGAATGTGATTGAGAACAGCGTCCATTTCAATATTAAACGAATGAGATCATCCAATTTGTACGCTTTATACATTTTTATTCATTCATTTTCCACGATGGACAGTAAGAAGTAATAAATGTTGAGGATATCCTTTAATGAGGAGTTTGACTTGACTTTGAGTGGCTTTCTCCCCCTTGTATGCTTGCATAAGATATTTTCTTTCTTTCGGTGTATATGTATTTATTATTATAAACTGACCTGATGTGTTGAATGAATTAATATTTGTTTTTTGAAGCAAAGTAAATAGTTTTAAAAAATCATAAAAACTCACATCAGTTCTGAAATTTACCACTGCAGGCTTTGGAAACAGGGAAATTCCGTCGGTATATATTTTTAGTGGTACTTTACATGTGAACCTTTTCACTGTCCTGTAGTAACACATCATTTGGAAGGACTCTCTGATTCAAAGATTTCTTCTTTTCGTATCTTAACAGGATGGTGTCTCCTGTTCTTGCTTATGCCATACTCTGATAGCAGCTACCATTTCCCATCACCTTTAATGTAACTCCATTCCAGTTATCCATGAATTCCAACAGTTAGACAGTCAACTTGTTCATGAGCCCACATTACTTACCATCTTGAAATAACTTCTGATGGTACTTCACTACACTTCTCTGTGTTTAACTATGATAACCATGTTACTTTAATTTCTTCAAATTAACCTTGTAATCTCCAGTGAGGCCGAAGGGGATGTTTGTCAGATATACATCCTTGAGATTGAAAGGGGCCATCCAGTCCACAGGAAGAATATCCCAGAGTATATAGATACCTTTCATTTCATTTTGAAGTAGCAATAATGGCACCTTGTTGAAGTCCCTAAGGTTCATCACCGGTATGAAGACCTTTTTTTTCTCCTCTAGAAAGAGTTTGCTTACAAAGTCCTTTGTACGTACAATCTTGCAATAGCTCCTTTAGGAGAAGTGTGGCTCACTGGTTAGAGGAGGCAGACCTGGAAGCAGAGGTCAGCCCGGGACCAGGGTTCAATTCCCGGCTCGGCGGGGTCTTGAGTCCTAAAATGTCCATGGACTCGACAATTCTCGCTCCAGTGCCTACTCGCTTCACGGGTTCACACTCTGCGACTCTGGGTAATAGCTTGCTTAATCTCCACAACGGCCCCTCGCGGCGGGATGCCTGGCTTTCACCTTGCGGATACCCTGCCGGGGTTATCTCACAGGGGAATACCAGGACGGGTTCCCTAAGCAAGCGCTTAGAAACCGCTTGGTGATTTGCGCTATATAAATTCCTGTACATTTACATTTACATTTAACTTCTAATTCTGCCACCTCCTGATCTCGGGCCGTTTGGTTTTTTGAGAATGCTAGGGGTCGTGGGAGTGTAGCCAGCAATAGGAAGTCATAGAATTCTGTGTGGAACACCATGACTCTCTGAAGAACCCATGCGTCTGAAGTCAACTGACTCCATTTGTGGAGAAACTGTGCCAATCTGCCCCCCCCCCACCTGAAGAGGATGAAGCCCTTATTGGACTATGTTCCTACATTACGGGCCTTCTGGACATGTCTATGTTGCATCTTGCTGCACCTCTAGAGAACCCCAATGAATCGTGTCTGTTCTTGCCAGTGTGCCCTCTAGACATATTGGCCTCATTGGAGGAGCTTGACTGAAAGGGTGGGCAGCTGGATTTATGTTCTTTTATTTGTCTTTATTTTACTTGATGTCTGGCACACATATGTTAGCCCACAAGGTCAATTGATCAGATTAATTAGTAGTGAACAAACAGGTTCCTTGTTTTTTTTCTTGTGCCAGTGTGATATCTCAAAACCAAGTATTTTTTTTCCAAAATTCTCGCAGTTCAGACTTGGAAAAGTGCCACATTTATATGCTCTTTAGTATTGATGCATTGATGAGGTTTTCAAGAAATCAGCTTTAATCAAATAGTCTTTTAAATGTCTTTTTATGGTATAAACGATTACTGCATCCTTTTTGCAAAATACATCTAGAGATTCATTGTCTCACAGTATATTGAAGTTATTTCTTTCTGCTTTATTTATTCTTCTGAAATGTCTGCTATTTAGAGGTATTATTTAATTCGTTTTTTTGACTGAGATTTGATTGTTTTTATTTAAGGTATCCATTCTCTCATTTTGATTTTGCCCTCCGATTGGATGCATTTAATGAATCAATGCTATGTTTCAGTTCAAGAATTCGTTGTTGTTTTTGCAGTCCCGTATTTTTAAGGTAAAATAATGACTCCTTGTTTTGAGAACCCTCTGAAATAAATTGACCCAGTCTTTTAGACTGGCAAGAATTTGATTAGGCTTGAACGTGTGAGACTTTCATCCTACTGTTGAGACTTGAATTATCTGTATATATTGATGGTATCCAGTAAAGGAGACTATTGAAATTCAGCGCTTTTCTTCCAGGTATGCAGTTACATTCTAGAGGAAAAATCAGTGTATGTTTCTTTTTATTCTAGCTAGATAATTTGTCCTATGCTATCGTGCATGGATTTTTCTCCAATTTGTTGGTTGTAGCAACACCTATCTATGTTTAAGTATAATTCTATATTCTTTGCACTGCCCAGGACACTGCATACACCTGAAGCCTGAAGTAGTTAACCAAAACTCCCTCTGTTTCCTTGACTCTCTCATGGTCGCTGCATTTGAACATTCAATGCTCCTGATGTGGAGGTGACGTGAATGTTCGTTATTATATACAAGTTAATCCTCTTTAGGTTAATGCCAGAGATGCATTTGTTTTTAAAATTCAATGTGTAAATATAGAGTGTAACATAACAGAAATGTTAATGGCCCATATACTTTAAATGGGGCCAGTGTTGGTCCTTGACAACCTTTGTAGTGAATGGAAGACATTGATGCTCCATTGTTGGTACAATGTTTCACAGTGTCAAAAGTGTAATGGTACGGCATGCATTATCAATCAGCCAATCGTCATGTTTATTGCAGGTGTTTATTACCCATAAAACTGCATCCCATCTGCATGAAAGAACACACATCTTAAAAAAAGCATTCCTACTGATCAAGGAACAAAAAACGAACTGATTGACCTTGAAATGATCAGTAGGAACTTTTTTCAGTTGGTTTTGGAGCGCAACTTTATCTATAGATAGGTTTGCTCTAGCTGAGTTGGGACTTTTTTAAATCTGAGTTTCTCCTTGTTTCGAAAAAGTTATGGGTTTGAATTGTATGTTGGAATAACCTGGGGCAGAGAATGGTAATTTGGTGTTAGTAACACATTTCTTAATTTAGAATTTGTAATGATTAACTCAAATGATCATCAGTTTCAGCACTGTTAAAAATCTTTCTTTCACTGACTGGATCAGACCTGATTACTGAATAGCATTGCCTACCGTCCTTAACCAGTAAATGACTTTGATTAGAGAGGAGAGATTCTCAAACATATGTGGCTTCAATTACAGGATGCCTAATATATATATATATATATATATATATATTATATGGTATAAAGTATACCCTGATGTACGGTATTGTAAATGTATAGAGCTTACGACCCCTGACAAGGCATCGAGGTGCTTTTTCGGCGAGTAGCATGCTTTTTCGGTGAGTAGCACTCTACTCCGGAGCCCAAGATTAGTAGTAGATTAGTGAAAAAAAAGTTTGTCTTTTCTTGTGCATCGATTTTGTAAAGTTTGTGCTCTTGATTTCATACGTGTTTAGTAGAGTATGGAGTAGGGATAGAATGATGAGGATGGGCTTGAAAAGTGGGATTAGGGATAGAATGATAAGAATGGATTTGTAAAGGGGCGAGTAGTAGGTTTTTTGTAAGTAGTGGTTGGGTGTGCTTGTTATTCGGGTGGGATGACTAAAGAAGGGGCGAACGTTTGAGAAGGATGTTTGGGACTTTATAATAGTCAGAAAAGTTTGGGATGAGACTGAGTTGGGAGGGATGAGAAGGATGGAAGTTTTCTTATTAATTGCAAGATGTGAATAGTGTGTGTGTGTGTGTGTATATATATATATATATATATATATATATATATATATATATGTGTATATATATAATATATATATTTACATTTTTTTTCCTGGAAAAAAACAAAGGTTACAGGGACGTTATAGTTAGGAAATGTCATTAAAAAACTAGAAATTCACTAAGAAAAACAAAGATTAAAGGAACGTTATAGTTGGGTTCAGATTTTACACACCCAAAACCATGGAAATTCAGCAATTCTAATTATCTCAAGTAACTATAACTTGTGCCCTAAGGTAACTTTAACTCGCACCTCCGCCATGCAGCTTCCTCACCAATAGTTTCACTGCAAATGTTGCAGTAATATTATCAATAATGTCATAGAAGATGTCATAAGTAATGTAATTCGTGGGGTAAATAGCAGTGCATGGCATGAACGCAAGTTATAATTACCTTAGGGCAGGAGGGACTTGAGATAACCATAGCTGCTGTATTTCTATGGTTTTGTGTGCGTAAAATCAGAACCGAACTAGAACGTCCCTGTAACCTTTGTTTTTTCCTGAGAATTTCTCTGTTTTATAATGCTATTTGCTAACTATAACGTCCCTGTAACCTGGGTGTGTGAGTGGTTGTGTAGGTATGTAAGTGGATGTGGTGGGTGTGTAAGTGCATGCATGACTGTCTGTGTGGGTTTGTGAGTGGGTGTGTGCATGTGATTGCCTCTGTGGGTCTGTGAGTGAGTGTGTCAGTGGTTCTCTGGGTCTCTGAGTGGCTGTATGAGTGTGTAAGTGGGTATTTGAGTGTTCTTCTGCCTCTGAGTGGGTGCATGAGTGGCTGTATGTGTCTGTGAGTGCGTGTGTGACTGACTTTGTGGGCCTGAGTGGGTGTGAGTGGCTGTACAGGTGTGTGAGTGAGTGGGTGTGTATGGGTCTGTGATTGGGTGTGTAAGTGGTTCTCTGGGTCTACACTTACACTTGATACCATACAGAATATAACACAAGATAAATGTGCACAGCACACCATGTACATATGGGTATTTATAAAGAGGGGTTTAACCATGCTCAACTTTACCAAGGTGTATGTATACGTTCAAATAAGTGTAATTAACTTCGATATACATAGATATACACAGGCCACTTATTGTAATTATTAGTAGCAGGCATAACCCTCTATATATACACCTATATCCACATAGAAGCAGTAATTTTGATATGGTTGGATATACACATGTATCTTGGGGTGCAATATATAGTTTTCCCCATATATAAATGTATCTACTTATAATAGTAGGCATAGTTCAAATTACAGTGATGTGTACTTGTATAACAGCTCTTTTATTTTACCGTGAGAAGTATAGCTTGTTATGTCAGAGCATACTGTTGTGGTATATTGATCAATTATTGGTTTCGTTTTTTGTGGGGAAGAGCCAGCTCTTGACTAATCTTCTGAAGTGAAGATGGTTGTCTGTAGATCTTGTGTTTGTGGGTAGAGAATTTCATACTTTGGCTGTTTCAATGGAGAAAGATGTTTCTCCCATGTTTTTTTTCTTGTTAATAGGAATTGTAAATCTGGATGCCATTCTTGAGCGTAGGTTTCCTTTGTTGTATGTATTTGATTTTTTTTTCCAGAGCTAGAGTGGCCCTTTGCCATGTATTGGTTTGTGTGCGATACAGAGCAGCTTGAAGGAGGGTCTTCTTGCTACTGGTAACCAGTGAAGCACCCTCAAAGCAAGGGAGATGTGTGCTTGTAGTGTTACATTTAGGAGGAGTCTAGATGCATTGTTCTGAATTCTTTTTTAGTCTTCTCTTGTTGACAACGTTGAAATGTGACAACGACTACAAGTGCAGTCCAGTTTTGATAGGACAAGAGAGATGGTAGTTTGAACATTGTGTGGAAATGAGCCTCACAATGTTTTCATTGTGAAAAAGCTTGATTTAGCTACCTTATCCACATGTGGATTCATTGACAGTTTGGTGTCAATGGTAATTCCAGGGTTTTATGTCCTTGAATATTTTAGGAAGTGGTCCTAGATCATCAGGCCTTGTGCAGAGAGGTTTGTAGGTTTTCCAATCACCACAGGCGAGTATATCAGTATTGGAGACATTCAGTTAAACCCAACACTCCACTGTACATAAAGGCACTGCCTGCCTCTCTAATCCCAGGTCTGTCTTATGGCCTAGGCGCTGCCCTGACATGCCGTTCTGGATACTGTCATGTGCCCTTATAACTGCCCTTATAATCCCAAACGTGCCTGTTCCCTTGGCACAGCGCTGCCAACCTAATTCCAGGACTGACTCTTGCCCCTTTAGATCTCCCTGTCAGTCTACCTCAACCATTGCTCTGCCATCCCCGCCGCCCACCTTCCACCTACAAAGATAAATGCAAGAACTACAATGCACTTTTTACAAGCACAAGTTGCATTCACGGTGCCCGCCTTTTATTTTTACCTTCAATCAATTGATGTTATTCTGCAAAACTGTGTACTGTTAACACAGCTCACCACAAACTGAACTGTACCAACACCCTGAAGAAATGTCTGTCTTAAATATTACCAGGCGTGCTGCTTCACGATAAATCCCATGTGTTTTTTTAACACATTCACAAATATCTACATTACCATTAACAACCCAAAACAATTTCAAGCCTAATGAAATTACAACTTATTTACTGTCCTATTGTGTCATGAGTTTTCGCAGATTTATTGAGGAATGCTACCTAAAAATACCCTTTAAATGTGTATGTTGGGGATGTGTCCAAGATAGCGGATGGGTAAGACTTGTCCTTATGTCCCTCCGTCTCCGCCCTGATGCCGTTTCATTGCATCATCCCGTGGACAAAGTGAGTCCATGGGGCGCACATGAGCGTCTGAGCTTGTGGAGCACCAAGGAGAGGGTGAAGAAGCTGCTCGCTCCCCATTAGCAGCCCAGGTCAGCGGCGAGCACAGGGAATGAAGAGCCACCACAGGCAACATGGCAACTGCCCAGGCCTGAATACGACAAAGCGGCTCCGTCCAGGCAGACCTTTGGGTCTCCGGGGATTGCGGACCCTCCCCTAGCCCAGCCCAGCAGAGCAGTGCTTGGCAACTGGAGGTTCCCCGGGGGCCCTACAGAGATGTCGCAGCAGCCTACTGGGTGTGGCCTGCCTTGACACCGAGGGTTCCCGTGATAGGCCCCTACAGGCCCATCAGATATTCTGCGCACACCACACTTCTGAGGTCAGCACGATTCCTGGACCACACAGTGCTGGGAAGCACCGCCACCCATCCGGGATATTCAAGGCCGCTGACCGGTATCCCCACAATGGTCTCCTCCTGACCTCTGCAAGTGGGAGCTGCAGCATAGCCAGAGTGAGGAACCTGTGGGAAGTCTGGCTTGACCCATCCACCCCCATCCAGAGGGCTAGACAGTCTGCATGCCTCAGCCGAGTTTCATACGGCTCCAGGAGGGTGTCGCTCCCTGGGGCAGGTGAACGTGAACTGTCCAGCAAGCGGGCTGGGTCTGGCAGGGAGAGAGGCATGGTGCACCGGGCCTGCATGGCCTCCATTGACCGCATTGAGACGCACCTGAGGCCCCGTACGACTACCCAACCCCTGCCACCGCTGCAGCCTGAACCTCCATCCACAACAGGGCTGCGATCCTCTACATACTCAGACATTGCCAGCTGCCTCCAGCTCTTAAAACCTGGTGGTCTACCCAGGAGCCTGAATCATTGCCACTGCATGCCTTGGCGAGTGCGGCAACCTGTCCATAGCGCCGGAGAGGCACCCTCGAAAAGGAAGGTTAGTCCGTTGTGCGGCGACCCTGACACAGCATTGGACGCTGCAGGTTGCTGAGACCGGGTGAATATCCGACTGAGAGCTTTACTAGCAAGGCATAGAACATGCACACCCTGCCTGGTTCAGCCTACAGACTCATCTAGAGGTTCCCCGCAATGTGATGATAGTACTGCTTGCGCCTGCTGGTAGTCAGATTGCAGAGTTTTAGGAATCGCTGTCCCATAACTGACACAAGTACACGAGGGAGTACGTATGAGATCTTGTTCAATCTATCTTGGAAATGTCACCAGGGATAGACATTCAACTAGATAGAGCACACAAAGTAGGCCGCCAAGACCGGACACAGCTCCCCCTGCAGACATACTGGTTTGCGTTCATGTCATTCAGCGTAAGGAACACATTCTTTGCACAGCCACTCAGCCCATTTAAAGGGCAATAACTAAAGCTATATCAAGACCTAGCAACGTCTACATCGCAGAAACCCCGAACCTTCCACCCAGTAACAACTTGCCTATGGAATAAAGGCATCTTGTACTCCTGGGGTCATCCTTTCCAGGTGATCTTTTGCCTAGCTGGCAAACTCCACCAGCTATGCTCTCTCAATGACCCTTGCCAGCCCTACTGACTGTTCATGGGCCAGTCAACGAGAACGGAGGGCCTGCAGGCCTCATCAATGGTAGAGAGCCACGGCCTCTCCTACGATGCTGCGACCTGATTGAGAGACCATGGCACTGGAGTGTTAGAGACACTCTCCAGTGACTCCGCAGGAGCAGACAATACATGATCTTCATTGAGGCTCTAGAGGCGACTCTACTGTTGTGGACGGGGGGGTTGGGCGGTGAGGGAGGAGTGCCACCTTACACACCCGACTACTTCAGCTCCACTTAGACTGTCTAGTCCTTCTGGCCACTCATCTACGAACAATGGTCTTTCTTATTTATTTATTTTTTATTTATGTTTGTGTGACTTTACAGAGCATTGCAATATATTGTTTAACTGACACACACCTACATGGGCTCACCCATAGTCAGTCAGCCGCCACGATGCGTGATATCAGTCTTCGCCACTGGGGTATTCCACTGCATGACCCCCACATCCCTGCAATACACAATACCATAAAGATAGTCACCCTTAACGTGAAGGGACTTAGACAGTTCCAGGTAAGACTGTATGGCACAGCGTTTAACAGGATTGTTGAGGTGGACTTCTGCCTTGTCCACAAAACTCACTTAGTACCTACCGACTTACATAGAAGATGCTCCCGAGCCTTCCCGCACCAATTCTTTCCATCTACCTCATCCTTCTGAGGAAAGATAGGCCATACATTGGTTGAAATCAAAGGCAGACTACTGGCCAAGACAGTGACCCTCTGCAATCAAAACTTCACCCTGGGGACTATCAATGCCCCAAATGACTGACAGGAATGCGCCCTCTGCTGTGCAGTGTCAGAGAGGATGGCCAACCGAGATAGGCTGGTGCTTCCGGATTCGGGGTGGGGGCTTAATTTGGTGTTCAATAACTACATGGACAGTGTGGCACTTTGAGAAACAACAGTAGATACATTTGGCTTATTTAACGCAGCTTTATTAGCTTTCAAGGTATAAGTATAGTTCTTTTCCAGTATTCTTCTGATAGGGACCATCTGGCCTGATCCTTCCTGATGGTTTGCGTCTCAGGGTGTCCCTTCTTAACAATAGTGCAGGGATAAGGAGTGAGGGGATGTTTCAGAGTCACCCGCTTCCACTTTACGCTGGTGCCAAATACTGATTCTCAGAAGTACCTGGCTTCCCCCTCGACCCACGGGATCTGTAACCCCCCCCCTTCTGCCCCGAAGGATTGTCCGTGTCCCCAGAGCCCCTCCGAAATACGCTACGGAGATAAGATATACACATACCTCAGACAGCCACGCTCTTCCTGGAGCACGGGGGACAATCCGTAGTGCCGGGTAGGGTCCAGCTTTCTCCTTGTCTTGATCCTCAGGGTATTCGCCTCCGCTGGTCGGGTCTCTATCCAGGATGCGACGATGCTCTCCATTCTTCGTTCTTCTGTTGGTTTCTGGGCCTCTCTCGACGTCGGGTGCAGGTCCTTCTTCGAGCTCCAGTCGTTGCGGCCTTCTTCACTGAGGAAGCTGCCTATGAAGGCGTTATTGCACTTGGTAACTGGTTCCCGTGACCGAGTCACGTGAGGCATTCCGGAATCCAGGAAGCCCTGTTTTTAAAGGCGCCATCCTGATCCTGCAAATACTAGGCCTGTGGAGAGTTAAAAAAGAGGAGAGAAAAGACGTAAGGGGGAATACATCCTCATCGTCCTCCTCTCTCGTGACGCCCTCAGGTACGTCGTGACAGACAGATCTGCACAATGGTGCCATGTCCCGGAAACTAAGGTGCACTTTGGCTGTCGGAGATGGGTTTTGGAGTCATCTGGAGCGAACTACATTCTGACACATGAGATTCTATTCCCACGTGCATAACACCTATGCCAGCAAAGATTTTCTGGGGACAATAGACCTTCAGCTTCCAAGATCAAGCCCTGGTCTTAATCTGATTGAGTGGCGGTTCCCCTCTCCAATACCCTCCATCTGATGAGATGACTCCCTGGACCATGGCAGATACGTGAAACCCTTCTTCATAGATCTGAAATAGTCAGAGGAGTCAATCGGATGAAGTAGACTTCGTGGCACTGAACGACACTGCCGACATTTCCATTTCTACTCTTTGGTAAACCCTAAAGGTGGTCATTAGAGGTGAGCTGATGGCTGTCTCTGCAGCAGATGACAAACTCTAGAGGTAAGAGGGAACAATTATCCAACAGGAATGGGAATTCGAACACATACATAAATGCACTGGGCCCCGCAAATTTGTCATCCGCTGGAGATGGCACGCCCGCAACTGACAGGACTTGTCCTCGGTAGGGCCGAGTATGCTGCACTCAGACTCCGACACTCCTTTTATGTGGGGGTTGACAAATGTGGGCGCCTTTTAGCCAATGGACTGGGAGCGCAACGGGAAGCGGCGGGTGTGCATTCCCTGTTAACTTCGGACGGTTTGGAACACCCTGGAGATGGTCCCATTGCCTATGCTTTTGGAGACTTTTACTAGGAGCTCTACACCGAGCAGACTCTACCACCGAAGACACAGAGCTATACCTTCGCAAGGTCCTCACTTCGCAGCCAACACCAGAACAGGTTGCCACTATGGATTGGCCAATCAGGATTGAAGAAGTCTCTCAGCCATAGCCCGATGAAATAACTCCTCAAATCACCAGGGCCGGACAGCTTCCCGACGCTCTTTTATGAAACATTTTATACGACTCTCGCCCCTTTACTGACCCGACTTTTCAATTCAATTACGGGCCCGAACACAGTGCCACCCTTCATGTTGGAGACCTCTATAGTGGTTATCCCAAAGCCTGGGAAAGATCAAAAACAATGTGCGTAATGTCGTCTGATATACATCCTTCATGTGGAGTTATTTAATAGCACTTTGCCACCCACCTTAGCCCTCTCATGCTTGGCATAATCACCCCAGATCAAGCATGTTTCGTGCCGCAATGCCAATTCAGCGATAACACAAAACGTATTATACAACTGATCGACAAAGTCCATCATTCCAATCGGGAATGGATGCTCCTGGCCATAGATGTCGAAAAGGCATTTTACGAGGTCCATTGGCCTTACCTGGAGGCCACTCTCCAACACATTAGCTTCACTGAACGATTTTGTACATAAATCCTTAATTATGGCCAACTGGTCGCGACCGCCCGGGCAAGTGTCAACTCCATTTCCCATATGCATGGGTACACACCAGGGGTGCCCCCTATTACCCATGTTATTCGTGGTATGTATGCAACACATGGCCCAAGCTATATGCGACAGTCCTACTATTAAGGGTATCTCTTTCGGGGGGACGAGCACATTATCAGTCTTTACGCAGTCCATGTCATAGTGGCTCTGGAGAAATCAGCTACGTCCCTTCTGGCCTTTCTGGTGGAGCTGGAGACCTTCAGGCAAGCAGCGGGTTTTTGTGTTAACGTTCATAAATTCAAAGCACTGAATCTCTCGCTCCCGACTGACCACAGAGATTGAGCGCACCTGTCAATATCCAATTCAGTGGGCAGCCACCTCTGTTCCCTTCTTCCGAATCCAACTGGCTTCATCAACGAGGGAGATGGCAACTATAAATGACGAGACCCTACGACCACACATCCTAAGTAATTTGACTAGATGGAAACCATACCGCCTCTCTTGGCTTGGTCGAGTGGTGGCCCTCAAGATGTGAGCTTTACCAAAGATCTTGTTCCTATTCCAAGCTCTCCCAGTGGAGCCTCCCGCTTGTTCCCTCCATGCCATACAGGGAGACATAAATTGCTTTATGTGGCTGGAGGGATGATCTCGGATGAGTAGGGAACAGAGTTATAGACCCACAGCCACAGGGGAGGGAGACTTGGGTGTACCCGAACTCTTATAATACTACCGGGTATGGCAACTTTGGTTCCTCGTAGAATGTTCTAGAGAGGAGTCAGAGAAGCCCTGACTATTTATAAATCATGCGGTCGCTGGGCAGCATTTGTGGAAAGTTCCTTTCATAAACAAAACGGCCCGACCATGAAGCTATTACTTAAGCCCAGTCACAAAAGCTACTTTAGAAGTCTGGGACCAAGTGGGAGAAAGGATAGGTTTGATATCATTCCCCTCCCCGTTGATGCCAACAATAGGCAATGCAGATTTCACCCGGGGCCTTGATCAGGTGGCCTTCCAGCACTGGTAGATGGTCGTGCCATTCAGTAGGTCACCTGTTTGACTAGGAAGGTCTCCGGTTCTTTGACCAACTTTGCACCAGTTACGTGCTACCCGAAACTGAGAGGTTACACTACCTCCGAATTTGCCATTGGATGACGCATCCTACAGTTCGCCCCCAGGACTTAACGCTCTGTTATGCTGTATGAGAAGTAGGTGGTGACCAAAACGTCTGACAGATGTCACAGAACTGTATGGCCTTTTACGCTGGACTACCCGACAGGTTAAAACAGCAGGTCAAAAGTGCTGGGATCTTGGGTGCTAGTTGACGTAGCAGGAGTGGGGGGAGGTGTATTATCGAGCATGGTACACAGTCCGCAACACAGTCAACATAGAAACGGCCACCAAAATAGTCTCTTATTCGTACCTCATGCTGATGCGCCTACATAGAGGCAATCCCATGCGATGTGCTAACAGCTGGTGCTGATCCCTGGGGACTCTCCTTCACCAGATCTGGGATTTCCCTAAACTTGCTGCCTACTGGACCAAGATTCTTGATGACATTGACATCCATCTCCATACACAGTTGCTTTAATTCCCCGCATACAGTTGTGGGGCTGCTCAATGCGCTCCCCTTCCAACTCAAATCCCGCAGGGGCTGACAGATTGAATAAGCCTTGGGTGCTGCACTTCAGAATATTTTGACTCACTGGGCCACAGGTTTCGTCCCAGGGATGGAGACATCATCTTTGGTACATACTAAGAAGAAGCCCACCTTAACTCTCACTGCACAGGCTAATTCGTCTAATGAACTATGGCGCCTCTATTGCCTTACTCTCGGGGGAGTTTCGGAACCTGGCTTGTACCAAATACCTCTGTCTGCTGCGTCTCACGGAGGTTACTGACAGTACCCACTCTGAGGACTCTGTCTAGTACGACACTGCCAGACTCATGGCGTGCTACAGTACATAATGTTCTCTAGCTCTGTGGTTCGAGGGTTAAGGGGGGGCGTATTTGTTTGGGCTCTCTTGCCTTTATCTGCATCACTGCCAATGAGGACAAGCATCATATGCTCGTAGTATTGCTATGTTTTATTCTTGAAATGCCAAATAAAGAGATTTGAACCATAAAATGTGTAATTCAAAGGTGCGAACATTTACATATGCACATGAGAATATTCATCGCATGCCCCCCCACCAGACTCAACCTTTCACCCCATCTTTTCCTTGAATGTATTTGCATTCTATAGTTTTCATTCGACCCGTCTTCGTTTGGTGGTAGATGGAGGCTCATAAGAAGAAAGATATAGTTGAACTTTGTATTAAAACTGTCAAAGGTCTGTACTGTTTTTACACTCTTTGGTAGTATAAAATAAAGATAAAAAAGAGCTGCACACAGCATTTTAAATAAAAAAAAGTTTTATTATACCTAATGGGCCTTTAAAGGTTTTCTTCACCCCTGCCCCCACGCACCCCTCAAGCCTTCAGCCCTTGCATCCTGTCTCTCACCTGGGTAGTGGTGATTGGGTCCCTCTCACTGTAATATACTGGATGATTCACACATGCCAAGATACATTAAATTACGCAGACAAAAAATACCGTCTAGTCAAAGTGGTTACAAACCCCTTACAAATTGAGAGTACTGATAGACACCCTCAAATTTCAGTCCCAAAGTACTATCAGGGTGACTTTAACAGTCTTACTTAGTTTTAAGATTACTGAGCTAGATAACAATACAATTTTTGTTGCTCCTTCAATCTTTTTTCAGGGAGGTATAGGAATTATGGTGTTGTAACCCCCTACAAATTTCCCCTTGCGCCCATCCACCCATGGGCCAACAACTTGAGGTCTTCTTCCCCGATCCATGTCCCTCACGCCTCCCTAGGCCACAGTTTGTCATACCTGACCGGATGATGCTGTGTGTCATAGCCTCTCTGTTTCTGTGGGTGAATAGAGCGAACACAGAAGCCCCTGTTTCCTCAAGTGCAGGTCTCCTTGGAGGTGGGGTAGGTGGAATGTCCTCAAGGTGGGTATGTTGTGGTCAATAGTGGGCGTACAGTCCAGAGTCTGCTGAGGGAGACTGCTTGAGATGAGAGCAATATGAGAATATTGCATGTCACTGAGGAGTTCCATGTCTATAAAATGGAACGAGGCCGAAGGCAGAGTTTCTTTATAGGTTTATGGATCTCTGAGGTGATTTGCAATATCCTTATCATGTACAGCAGGGGATACTTTATTCCTTATAATAAATGGTCACGCCATTGCTTTTCCTGCAAACCACTTAATTCTGTGGTGTGTAGCTCTTTCATAAGAAAAAGAGAGAATGTCTACAAACCTGAACAAAAATAGAATCTCTAGTACAAAATTAAACATATCAAAATAGCTGTTGAATATTTTTTGGCAAAAATGTATTGGAATTAGTTTAAGGCAAATCACTGTAGCTCGCATTGTATAGAACCATGCAGAAAGATTGTACATGTTCTATAATTACCTATGGAGTGCTAAAAATAAGTATATTGCATACATATTCCCACATGTCACTGTACAGCTATGAAAACAGAGCAGATAAAATAAAAGCGAGGTTTTGTTTTTGTTTCTTGAAACAGCTATTTTAAGTATGCTCAGTGACCTGGCCTGCCTTTCCCCTCGGCTGCTGGCAGCAGGCCTTGTGATGCCCCCCCCCCCCCCTAAGGAGGACAGCGGGGACGAGGTGAGTGACCGGGGATGGGGGCGGTCGGTGGTCTCCTACACGCCGACCCTACTAGTCTGGCTTCCCCCGGACCCCTGGCCCTGCTTGGATCCCAGCCTCTCACCTGGGACCCTGCCTCTCATATGTCCTATGAAGCGTCGTCCCCTATAATTGACCTCAGCCTCACCCCTGACCTATGAAATGTCCCCTATTACTGTCCCAAGCAAGCCTCACCCCTGACCTGGAAGTGTTGTCCCCTACCACTGTCCCAGGCCATCCTAACCTCTGACCTCTCTGCTCCTGTTCCATGTGTCTGTCCCACACCAGCGCCAACACGCTTCTATGGCTCCTAAACCACCTCAAGGCGCTATGGGAGTAACAGGGACTTTGGAAATAGGGGTCGAGAAAGGAGTGTTAAATCTGTAGCCAGACAGCAAGGGTGTAAGGCCTACACCGCCGCAGAACATGGCTGCTTGGACCCCTGTTCTATGATTGCTATAAAACATGTATCGTGTATTAAGACAAGTAACATGCAAATCTGCGGACGAATGGAACTGATTTGTCTACATTTGTTAACTCGACCATGGGGGGGGTGGGGGGGGGGGGCTTTTGAGGAGGGTGGCCCTCAGATGTAACTTATTTGTAGACACTATTCTTTTAAACTCTGTCTCGGGTGATACGGAAGTGGTGGCTTTGCCCGTCCCGGAGCCAGACATATCTGCTGCAGCAGGTGCACGACCCGCCCAAGCTTCTTACCTGGCTCCGAGCGTGGAGTGCAGGCTGTGAGCTCCATGCAGACCTCTGCAGCAGGTGCATGACCGGCCCAGGCTTCCTACCCGGCTCCGAGACTGCAGTGCAGACAGTGAGCTCCATGCAGACCTCTGCAGCAGGTGCATGACCCGCCCAGGCTTCCTACCCGGCTCAGAGACTGCAGTGCAGACAGTGAGCTCAATGCAGACCCTTGCAGCAGGTGCATGACCGGCCCAGGCTTCTTACCACGTTCCTAGCCTGCTGCGGGGAGTGGGCTCCGTGCAGAACTCAACAGCTACCCCCTCTCCCGTCCCAGGCCTCTGGCTCCCTGCCTGGCTTTTCCCTCACCGCTCGCCACATCCTTCTGCCTTGCTTGGCCCATCCTTCTGGCTCGGCTCGCCCCCCCCCCATTTCTGGCTCGGCTCGCCCCCCATTTCTGCCTGGCTTGGCTCGCCCCCCCTTCTGTCTGGCTTGGCTCGCCGCCCCCTTCTGCCTGGCTCGCCCCCTCCCCTTCTGCCTGGCTCGGCTCGCCCCCCCTTCTGCCTGGCTCGGCTCGCCCCCCCCCCTTCTGCCTGGCTCGGCTCGCCCCCCTTCTGCCTGGCTCGGCTCGCCCCCCTTCTGCCTGGCTCACCCCCCTTTTTGCCTGGCTCGGCTCCCCCACCCCCTTCTGCCTGGCTCGCCCCCCCCCTTCTGTCTGGCTCGGCTCGCCCCCCCCGCTGTCTGGCTCGGCCCGCCCCCCCCCCTCTGTCTGGCTCGGCTCGCCCACACCCCCTTCTGTCTGGCTCGGCTCAGACCCCCTTCTGTCTGGTTCGGCTCAGCCCCCCTTCTGTCTGGTTCGGCTCAGCCCCCCTTCTGTCTGGCTCAGCTCGCCCCCCCTCTTCTGTCTGGCTCGGCTAGCCCCCCCCTCTTCTGTCTGGCTCGGCTAGCCCCCCCCTCTTCTGTCTGGCTCGGCTTGCCCCCCCCCCTTCTGTCTGGCTCGGCTCGACCCCCCCCCCTGCTGTCTGGCTCGCCCCTCCTTCTACCTGACTCGCCCTCCCCCTTTTCTGCCTGGCTCGACGCGCCGACCCTTCCCCCCGTTTCTACCTGGCTCGGTTCCACCTTCTGCCTGGCTCGTTTCCTCTCCTGCCTGACTCGATTCGCCACCCCCCCCCACATCTACCTGGCTCAGCCCCCCCGCCCCCCCACTCTTCTGCCCGGCCCTGTCTCTTGCTTGGTTTCGGTTCTGGTTTTGCGTTTTACCCTCTTCAGGCAGGGTTGAAGTGACGTGAAGGGGCAACTGCCCGGGGGGGGGAGGGGGAGGGGGGGGGGTAAATGCCGGCGGGGGTGTCTCTGCCGGGTCTGGAACAGGGAAGAACCGGTTGGATCCAAGAAACTGGAAAGGTCCTGTTTGGGGTCTCTGTTCCCATGGCGACTTCCGGTGGGGGTAGAGGTCACTTGTATTCTTGAATGCAGGCTCAGGGGGGGAGGGGGTAGTACTGTGTAATGCAGGCTGGGGTGGGGGGGAAGTATTGTGCAATGCAGGCTGGGTGTTTACTTTATTCAAATGTGACAGGGCATTCTTTGCCAGGCTTACTTTTATAGGATCTGGCGCGCTGAGCTGAGGCTGTTACCCCCCCCCCCCCCCCTCCCCCAGACCCCCAAACTCTGGCCATGACACTAGGAGACCCCCCACCCTTCCCGGAAATATTCATTCTTTGCTTCAACACCGGGGGTGTTTATGTGCCCGTAGGCGCACCCGCCATCCCTGGCTCATAGGTGGTGCTTTAACCTTGCGTTTGACCTCACGCTCAGACCCGGGGGGAGGATGGGGATTTGGGCCCATGAGGTGCTCTGGGGCCTGGCATTGCCTCGCGCACTGGTGGCTGCAGGCAGAGGGTCCCTACATGCTAATAATTACGTCGCAAAATCGCTATCCAAAAGGAGCATCAGAACGACTAGCTTAAAGAAAATTAACTAGGCAGGTTGCTATTTGTGACTCCTTGTATTTGATGACATACAAAGGAATATGGTCTACAAGGAACAGTAGACCATCGTCCCTGTGTTTTATTCCCGAAAGGGAAATCTTTTTAATGCACAAAGTATCCCGCTCTGTGTGGGGCTCTGTGTGGGGCTCTGTGTGTGTGTGTGTGTGTGTGGGGGGGCTCTGTGTGTGTGTGTGTGGGGGGGAGGGCTCTGTGTCTGGGGCTCTGTGTGTGTGTGTGGGGGGGGGCTCTGTGTGTGTGGGGGGGCTCTGTGTGTGGGGCTCTGTGTGGGTGTGTGTGTGGGGCTCTGTGTGTGTGGGTGGCTCTGTATGTGTGTGTGTGTGGGGGGGCTCTGTGTGGGTGTAAATGCAATAGGTCATGCATTTGCGAGCGATTAACCTATTGGCATTGTAAATGACAATGCCATTTATTGGGGTAACCCCATCTGTTTCATTGTTGGGCATGCCTCTTTATTAGAATGGACCTTGAGTAAACCCACTTTATTTCTAGATTATACAGGCATTTTGAGTGAGTTACTATTGTATTTTGCACAGCCTGGATCGCCCACCCTGATGTCCTGTATTGTGGGTTTGTTATTCTTTCCCTTCTCGGATGTATCGTCTGGTGCTAACGGTGACTCAACCTCTTCCAGTAACAAGGCTATTCTACTTAATTGGGTATTACACAGTGTAGGTTTCTTGCTGCTTTTGCATGCTTGGGATGTCAAGTTAGCCTTTTTTAACCATTTTTAGAATGACTGTCATTAGTTCGGTGGGGGGAGAAGGGGAATTATAATGTAAAACAAAGTTTGGTTTACAAAGGCAATAACCATAACGGTAGGGGGATTCTGTGTGTATGGGTTCATGGAGCAGTTAGGTCTTTAATTCCTGCAAAGGTGTTAAATAAATCCTGTTGCAAAGACATAAATAGCCAAAGGATACTTGTAAAACCATAAACTTAAACATCAAGAAGGGAGGCCCAGCCAGACTCTTCTGGGCTCTGATGGTTGCAGATGTCCCCAGTCTTTGCCCGGGCACATCCCAGGCAGCAGGTTTTTTGAGGTGCTTTGTAGTGCCTGTGAAGGCATCCTGTCTCCTCCTACCCTCCTGATTTCCTAATGCCTTTTGGGTGTTGTAGTCCACACCAAGTTTCCTGCAGCATCGTAGGGCTCCTCCTCCATTATCTTTGCAATGTAGCATTCATATATTCGTTTGAGGTGCTCAAAGGGATGTGTGTGTGCCATTATTTCAAAGTAGATCGCTGCTTCAGCTGCTACTTAAGTTTGAATTTAGAGCAAAACACTAAATATTTGAATTTTAAAGGGGCTTTTTGTACTTTTTGGTCTCTGCCTTGCAATCAACAGGTTTTCGGTGTTTACCAAAGTCATGGTGTTGACCTTCGATTACAATTAGCGATTAAGCCTAAAGGGTGGATCAAAGGGCATCGTTTTGCAACTGTTTGGCCTCAGTAAAGCTTTGAGTGTGCCACATGTACTTGATGTGTGCTGGGTCACTGTGAATGAGGTTTTGCCCCCTAGGAAACTTCATGGGCATATATCTCAAAATCTGTGTGCTATGGTTTACATTCTCAAGTGTGTTGGGTCCTAGGTTCCTGTGATGTGGAATCAGACTTCTAGAGGAAACATTATTTTTCAATATTTTAAGCTATTGTGGTCAACGTAGAGTTGCCTTCACTTAAAACACAATCCTGGTTTAGAGCATCTTCTGGATGAGATGTGAATGCTCCAGTACAATCTTAATTTACTCTGTGGGCCAGATTAATTTTACAATAACCGAACGAGGGTAGGACCAAGGAAAACCAGCCTCTCGGGAGAGAGGGCCAGAGAGCTCACAATCAACTTCTTTTGGGAAGAAATAAGTTAGCAACATTGGTATGGCAGAGGGTCACGTCCACGGAGTTGTTGCTCCAGTTATAAGCCATGTCATAGGTACCTATTCTTACAACAGGAGTCCAAGTATATGTTACAGTTGCAATATTCTTCCCGCCCATACTTTACTTTTTGAATGCCTTCACATGGTGCAGGACGGGGAGTTATGGTAACTGAATTGTAACAGTCTTACATGTAATGCATGTTTGTCTTCTCTCATTTCAGAGGATAACAGTGTCTTCTCCACCACTACTAGAGTAGAGTGAACCGGACTACATAAAGGACAAACCAGGGGACAGAGTCCTGACTGGCTAAGAAAAAGGGATTTTTCTATTCTTATTGGTCCTGACGAAAGCCACCGAACCGCTGGGGCGCATGTAGAGCTGATTTTCTTAATTGAAAGATATGGGGCATACTTTATACATCCTATACACCTCTACTACCGTTCTTAACCTTACACCTATCTAGGTTCTAATAAATTAACCTACCCCAGATAGCAGGTAATTTTGGATCTTTATTCAGATGCGTATCCCACACAGTCTCTTCAGTCAGAGAGATTACCTCCTGGTGGAGGAAAAGACCCGATGATGATGCTATCACTTACTAGTGAATCTATGTTGAAATCCCGCAGCCTTTTTCCCCGCAGGAAATCACAACGCAGTCTTTACAACGACCGCGTTGTGATTCCGCATACCATTACTTGCAAGTCGGAACAACGACTTGCGGAAGGGGGGCACCGGATGTTGGAATAGTATAATTTACTATTCCAAATCCAGTCTTTGCGGACACTAGGGAAGGTGTTGGATTTAAAATCCAAACCCCTCCCCCACTCCCACCCCAAGTCGTTGTTCCAACTTGTGGAGTAATGGTATGCGGAATCACAACGCGGTTGTTGTAACGGCTGCCTTGTGATTCCATGCGGGGAAAAAGTTTCGGGGTAAATGTTGTTTACCCTTACTAGTACGTCAGTGCCGAAAATATACAGCCGACAGAAAATGGCTCTTGATGGTCCCACAGATTGTTCCTCAGGGATTCTCCCAGAACAAATGATCCCACTCCCCTTCATTGCAAATGGTTCACAGGAGGTAAATCAGTAAGTTATCAAAAGTTAATCTATGCAGATGTACTCCTCCTTTCTTATGAAATATTAAGTCTTTATTAATGAGCCTTCATCAAGAATAAAACTGGCGTCATAGATTTCCAACGGATACAGCCAGCCAAGGGGATTGGATATTGTACTTTCATTGTTTTTTGTGATTTTGCTATACCGTGCAGTCTACGTGGCTAGCTTCTGGTGTATAAAAGCAATTAGCTATCCATTTGTTAACTGATATCGTTGTTATATAAAATTATGTTTGATATTTGTAAAGCACATTGATGCCAAAAGCTTCATGGTGCTACACAGAGACGTGCTGCATCAGCTTAAGAAGTGAAAACATTGGGAAAGCTAGAAGCGCATAAATGTCTTCAGAGCCTGTAAAGCCGTAAGTGGTTATTCAGAATTCTCTATTGAAAAGGTAGATAAAGCATATACCTGTTACAGGGAGTGTTTATTAACCATTTTGTTTTATTGAATGATCTCACCTTTATGTGGCAGTACTTTGTGAATTTCCAATATTTCTGGGCCTTAAAGTATACACTGGGGCATAAAAAGGCCCTTAAATATCACCCTGAACTCGACCTATTGCCAGTCCATGTTTGTTCCAGCCTCTGACGAATTATTATACTTATGGAGAGTTTTCATTGTCGCTCTTGCAGCAAAATTCTGAATCTGTTGGAGAACTGACAAGATATATAGCGGTAGACCAGGGTACAAGCTTGTAGAACAGCCTCTTCTGGAAGGTAAACGGGTATCCACTACAGAGACAAGCATGTCCTGTGAGAGAGAAGGAAGACCTTTACTTACTTATCACAGGATAAGGAGCAATAAAGAGCAACAGATTTAGCCTGTAAAGTCAGAGACATCTCTAAATCCACACTTAGAGATTTGGTCTTGAGAAATCCCAGCACGTTTTGCCTAGTTTTCTATAAAAAAACAAGTTAAACTTTGTTGTCAGTAAAATATTACCATTTTGGAAAATTACTAAAACCAGACTGTAAAATCAATTACTAAAATTCATACCATGATTACAATGAAGTTGGTGCCAAAATGATACATCCTGTAAGCAAAATAATCTAGTAGAATACATTGATTTTAAAAGCTTAGATTGAGGTCTATTGACCATGAAATGTGTTTACATACTGTTGAAAATAGCATGAGCGAACAGTACAAAGTAAATCTACTTTGATTTCCAAAGCAGATTACTATTTAGTTACCTTGTATCATTGTGGATTACATTTAAAAGATATCGTAGTGATCCCATTGCACCATCCGGAGCATAAGTTTGCTGCAGACTTAAATGAATTTGAGAGTTTTCATAACTTGCTGATGTGGCACATTACTTGTAAAGTTGCGTTTAAAAGAAGATAATGTCATTAAGATGGCTCCTGTTCACAACCCAAAAAAAATTCTCACCCACACACAGCATCAAACCGCAATGATTTGCCTTTATAAAGAATAATAAATCGGTTTATTCAAGGAAGAAGCAGGATACGTATCAGGGTATTCGGAAACGGGCACGGTGATGCCTTGGGGAATCCCCAATTTACCAGCACACTGAGCCGGAATAAGGCTATTGAGATATCTTTGGAGATTGAACTTACCGACGTAAATGATTAAGCCCTGATGAAGTTCCTACTGGTTGGAACTAAACGCGCTGGCTGAGCACTATGTGTAAATAAGGAATTCTAATCGATGGAAAAAGGGCTATTAAAGGTTTTGAAAAAACAAGATCGACTGGACTTCCTTACCTTCTTTTTTTGCTTTATCGACCAAAGATCTGGAACTCAGGGGCACCGCACAACGGCATGTGCTGAAGCTATTGTGCGCAGGACTCTGATGGTTTTTAAGATGAGACAGTTGCCAAATATGTGAACTTAGTGACTTTTTAGTTCTTGCCTGAGCCAACGCACATGCGCTGCTCTGTGAGGCTTCTCATGAGGACTTCAAACTTCCTCCACACGCTCGTCCGTGAGCTTTTTCACGCTATTGGCCTTTGCGTGCGTCTTTCTAAGAAAGATAGCAGGCAATTGACCAAAGGCGGGTGCATGTCCCGCCTTCTCTCTCCCCTGGCCTAGGGAGCTCGGGAGCGAGCAGCAGCGCGGCCGGGTGCCAGCTGCATAGCTCACACACTGCGCTTGTTTTTATCTGCAATAAAAATCAGCCAGCCCTGGGAGGCATGGGGCTAATGGGAGAGCGGCTCAACGTATCAGCAATTACAGCTCACCCCAGACTCGGAGGACATAAAATGGGATCTTGCGCACTCGCTTTATGGATGAACTGCAAAGCGGTGGAATAGAGGCGGAATATTAATAAGGGGTTAAGGGTTTAAGGCTGGCACTCAGAAGCTGTCTGCTTGGATAGACATGCAAGCGGAGGCGGCAGTCTCTTTTTGGGGTTTTTTGGGTCGCCTTGGGATCCTGCTGCCAGCAAAACGGGGTTCTGGGAACCTTTAAATAGTCATAACAACATCTTGGTTTTATAGAGCCTACTCAACCAAGCTTGCAGCTAATAACGGCGTTGCTGTTCATTGTGTAACTGCCATCAATGAGTGACTTGGAGGGAGCGACAGTGGGCCGTACCCATCTTGTGGTCTGTTAGGTTTCGCCTTTGCTCATTGCAGCGATGAAACTCATTTTCTCAATGCCGAGTGCATTTTAAGAGGCCAGTGAAGACCCATTGTGTGAAGTTCTGGCGCAGCTATGTATACGTGTGCTGGGTTCTTGCCCGTGTGGAAATCACCGGCTACGCGTCAACATCATGTTAAGTGGTGAAACCTTGTTTGAAGGCATTGTTCATGACTGGACTACGGGCTAATCTCAGTGAGCGCACCAACTACACCTAACAGAATACCGAAATACATTTCTAAAAATGAGCGTTAATTACTACATACCAAGCTACAGGTAAAGGCCATTGAATGGGAATAGTTGCCATGCTCGAGATTCAGAAGAGGAAGAAAAGGGTGAAAGACCACTTTTCTACTATGTGAGAAGGATCGTAATCATCATATGGACATGGATCGTCCTCTCCCTCATTTAAAAAATCAACAATACACACAACTCTTCAAGGATCGCCTCAAGGAGTTACTTCTACTGTATCTTTCTTACTAACACCATATGGTAAACTTCATGTCCAACAAATACGTTTGAGCTTACTATCCCTCCTACTTTGAATCCTACCCCTTTCTCTTGTACAGCAGTCTGCTCCTTCATCAATAGTCCTGCACTTTGTAAAGTTTGTGCTTAAGCCTGTGTTACCTCTATAAAAACAAGTGTGTTATTCAGCGGTTAAAAGAGTCCTGAGTATAATGATCTCCTGGCAGAAGAAAGGGCTGCTATGAAGGCATTCGTCCACATTAAGTTCATTTTACAGGCTGCTTCATGCTCAAGAGATTTTTCCATGAGCTGCTCAAAAAAACCTGCGATTCCGTGATTGAAAGGGACCTGTGTAACTCGGGAAATTAGGGCTAATCACCTTATTACATGAAACCATCCAGAATTATGTGAATCTCAATGGTAGGCAAAAATCTCTAGCTGATAGGAACAAACTTGTAGCTGGTTAAAAAGACCACGGTGCGACCACAACATTTTGACCACTGCGGAAACCATATTTCACCTGTGCCCTATATCCTCAATTCTGCTAATCAAAACTGCTGTTTATTTCAAAGTCCTAGCAGGGGCATTTAGATGCTCAGGTGGCCTGCAGACATCCCATCACAGATACCCAAAATGAATACGTAAGGTGTCTGCACTGACCTGTGCCTTGTAAGAGTGAATCATCTCAAAGAGAAAGTGTCTTTCTTTCAGATGAGTCTTTTTAGAGCACTAGACGACCCCAGAACTCTCTCACCACCTGGGAGCTTCTCATGTTCCAAACACACCCAAAACTTCCCTTTTCAACTGATATCAAAGGTCAGTCTGTTGCATTACAAATAAATACTTTTCTTCTTGCATATTTCTCCTTATAAATATGTGCTGTAAACAATAAAGCTTTCTGTGCCTAACTTCATCTGACAACTAGATAGCTGTTTTGGTAAATCCACCCTATGCAGGGCTATGAATTCCACCTGAAGGTGAATGGTTCGAAGTAAGGAGGTGAGAGTAGGGTAGGAGAGGGAATGGGGGAGGGTTGCACAAGCTTTTATTCTAAAGGCGTTAATACATAAAGTGCTACTGCGATGGGCAATTTAAAGACATGTCTTTTACATCGCTACAATATAACAAAGACGTTTGTAGCAAAAAACTATAGATAAAAAAGTAGCAGATGGTATAAACAATTTGAAAGGATTATAAACCTCGAAGCACTGACGTAGAGAATTAAGAGACGGTATTGGAATTCTTCAAGTTATATTTAACTCAACTCTCCGGAAAAGAAATGGGACTATCTTAGTTTTGTAACATTTTCAAGTGTCTTAAATTTTAGTATAGCGCTGAAAGAGAAGCAACAAATGTTCCCATTCTTCTTAAGAAACCTCACAAAAGAATACTCGAAAACCTAATTTTTATATTCAAAACAAAGGTCAATGATTAAACACTTATAAGGTCCCAAAGGCGAGACCTATTGGCTATGCCAGTGTTTGTTGTTTTTCCTATTAAAATTGTACTGCTGCACGGATGGTTTAAATGGGGTGTTAATTGAAGAGATCTCTCAATAACATGCTCCTTATCCCTGTATACAGTACTGTAATATGGGAAATTGTTTCATAATCCAACACACACAGACATGATTAATATCAATTAATGTGGGAGGCTGGTGCTACTTACTAAAAAATTGAGTGCATCTCCTTGATGAAATCTGAACCAGAGAAATTTGGGTTGAGGCTTTTGAAAGGCAGCAATGTCTGCTGTAATGATCACTAAATGCTGCAGTCACACTTTGTTCTGTTTCAGACATCTATCAATCAGTCAATCCTTTATTTCGCATTGTTTCAATGCATAAAAGCACAAAAACGTCACAATGTATCATACATATATATCACAATATCATAAGGTACTAATTTTAAAACAATTAATAACATATTTCATTGATCAGATATCATCTTAAATCACATAAAACACCTTAATACTAAAAATAATGTGCAAACAAATCTATTTTCCCCTTTGATCCCCTTCCAATCAAAACTTGTTATAAAACACATCCTTCCCTATTCTTCATTTCGAGTCCCTAACCACATAACAAGACAGTGTTAGAGCTGCTCATAGCGGGCTGTTATGGCCCGCTACATAATGTTCAGCATAAATGTGACCAAACCATTACCTCGGTCACCTCAACTCCACTGCTTCTATGTCCACCATGCCCCAGACTGCTGCCCCATACATAGCGATGGCTTTTGCTTTGGCCGAATAAATACTTAAAATTTCAGGAATTGGTTTGAATTCCAGTTTTTTTGAAAATGTAAAAATTGCTGCTATATTATTTTCCATGAGGGCCACTCTATTTAAGACCATATTTTTCCATAATAATTTCTTGTAAAAAAGCACCCCTCGGTAAGGAAATTATCTACCGCTTCCACTCTCCTCTTTCTTATGTAAAATCTTGGAGCTTTTATTGAGGTTAATCCAGCAATTATCACAAAACATTTAGAAATATTTACACACAAGTCCAAACTGGCCATAAATCTCATGTGCTCCTCTATGAGCTTCTGCAGTGTCAATAGTGCCCTAGCCAAAAGCACTGCATCATCTGCATGGAGTAGTATCGGGAGTGGGGATGCCTCGACATATGGAGCTTCCTCAACACTCTCCCTTTAGCAACATCTAACTTTGCTGTAGGGCATATTGCCTGATTGACTTCCATTCATGCAAGGCAATTAAACAATAAAATAAACAACATCTGATAGAGACGTCTAGCCACAGATTCCTTAGCTTAGAATATTCACTTGCATCAGACTGGATCCGGAAAACCTTCCACAGCAGCACCTCTGCACGCCGGGGGGCGGCGCCATATATGCCCCTCCCGGCGCGCTGACATCTGTTTTCTTTTTTTCCACGTCCGAGCGTGGATCCTAGGAAAACCAGGAGTTCCTTGGCCTGGTTTTTAGGCCTTCTCGACCCCTCTGTGTCATAGGAACAGTGTGCTATGCCTTCAGGCTTTAAAGCTTGTGAAGCCTGTGCGCGTCAGATGTCTGCATTGACCCGCACCTCATCTGTATGTGGTGCCTCAGCGTGCACCACAACTCCAAAGAGTGTGACGCCTTTCAGAGGATGAAACCGAAGTAATTGCGGGAGCGTCGTATGAAACTGCTGGTCGCACGGATGTCCGGTCCAGCACCTTCCCGTTGCCGCTCTTCCGCTCGGGATCGGGCTCGTTCCAGAGGTCGCTCCCGCAACAGCCATGCGACAACAGGTAAGCGCAAGCACAGGTGTCGCTTGTGGAGGTCTTCCTCCACTGTCCGTGCCGCTGCCACCCATTCCTCTCGCACTGTGCCAGGTAATGGCGCACGGCAGCCCCATCCTCCATACCCTCCCTTTCCGGGAGTTGGAGCACCGCGTGCCCAAATGGAGGCTTATTCTAAGGCACTCCAGGCTTGCTTTGAGTCGCCCCCTCTCCCTGCGCCTTCGGGTCCCACAGAGGTAGGAGGCACTCATCCCTGGCACAGGCTGTCTGTGTCGACTCTGATTCCAGAGCCGGCGTGATGCCAACAAGCCAGGGCCCAGATCACAGCCCACCCCGTCAGTCGGCGCATAGCCCTCAGCAGCTTCCTGCGCCGATGTCGGAGGTGGCACCGGCAACGCCCGGTTCGACGCTGGATACGACCCCAGGCACGATGCGGGTCCCGGCACCTCGTGCTTCCTCTGGGCAGTTTACAGTGGGGTCGACGTCGGTAGGCGTCCCGGTCGAGTCTCCTGTGAAGGTCATCGACGTCCAGGCAACTCCGACGTGGCGTCGATCAATGCCGATTCCCCTTCCCTTGGTTGAGGTTGTTGCTCCTCCCGACTCGTCAGGCAGCGATAGGTCTCCTACGCGGCGTCAGTCGACGCCGGTACTAGAGATTACGCCTCCTCCTTTCCAACATGATGCTTCCCTGGACTCCCCAGATCAAGGACCCATGGTGCAAGTACCCAGTGTTGCCTGGCCTTCGGGTCAGTCTCCGGCTCCTACATTCCTAATGTCTAGTGGCCGGAATAGTCTTCAACCGTCTCCCACCGACGGCTTGTTATCACCTAAACGGATGGCAACTGAATCTAGTGCTGCCTATGTGCACGTTATTTATGGGGCGGCTGCTATACTCTGCTTTCAGCCTCCTGTAGTGCCTCTAAATTCCGATCCTTTAATGGATCTGCTTCACTATAGCCTATCGAGGTAGAGCCTTTGCTGCCCTTTGGGGGCTCTTTATTTGACATCCTGCGTGGCATATGGTTCAGACCCTCTTCTGGTGACCCTGTTGATCGGACTATTGCTCGTAGGCCCTGCCCTGGTCCGGGTGATCCTCGTTGCCTGTCTCTTCACCCAACAGCTCAGGGCCTAGTTGTTCAGGCGGCTTTTAATTTACAGTCTTCACTCCCATTGCCGTTGTTACCTCCCACCAGTGAGTCTAGGTGGCTGGACGATTGTGGTTGCCAGCTTTTCGTCTCCGCAAGCGAGAGCATCGGGGCATTAAATACGTTTGCACTGCATCCTCAGTTCTTTGGGACGCGCTTTAGAACCTTCTCCCTTCTGTTCCAGAAGGGCCAAGAGCAGAATTGCTTCGTCTTCTGCTGCATGGCAGGGGAATGGCACAATTCTTCCTTAGGTCTTCCCTTGATGCAACTGACTTCATGGGACGGGTTCTTGCTCGCGCTGTGGCTTTACGCCGCCATGCTTGGCTGCGCGACAGTCGCTTCCCAGATCATATTTGGGATGCCCTTAGATATCTGTTGCTCACCGAGGTGGATTTTTTTGACCGCCACGCAGATTCAGCGGTCTCCCGCCTCTTGCCCAGGCTGCAGCGAATCTTGGTGCCTTTTTTTACGGCGCCACCGTCTGCACGGGTTGGTTATAGTGCCTGGTTAGTGTTCATGGCTGGTTAGCCATCTCTATGTTCGTTTAGTACAGCCGTTTGGCTGATTTTCTTGTTTTTCAGTCCACTGACTGTGTGCCCAAGAGGAATAGCCTTACCCTATGTGGGGTATTTGCTGGCATTGGGTTCTGCCTTTGCCTTGGTACGCTCCTATGGAATTTTTCTGCGGACATCCTGCTGGGAGTGAATTGTCTGTTTCTACAATGCTCCTTGTATAGCTTGGCTCTATTACCTGTCTGGGTTGGTCTATCTGCACGGCTTCGGAGCCTAGCATGGGTTCCGTGCCGTGCCTATCTAGCAGGCCTGGCAAAATACTTTGTTGCAAGTTTTTTCACGACTGACACCCTATTTGCCGCTGGGACTGCCTGCTTATTATTATAGTTTTTTTATTGATACAGATTTGGTCATGCTGCCCTTTCTGGATTTGTCCTCCAGGGCAGTGGTTTAGCAGGTGTTCTCTACTGTGTGTAGTTGTGGCCTCCTTCTGGCCGTTTATCCTACCACATTCTCCATATTCCCTGCTGTTTCCGTACGGGTGTTTATGCGCTTTGCCTTACATTCACGCGGTGCATTCTCAAGGGGTGTGTTTTCTTTACAATACTCACTTCTTGGGGTCCGGGACATTTCCATTTGCCCTTACTATTTCCACTGTTGTCTAGTTCTTCTGGCTTGTAGGGGGTCATTCTTCCTCCCAGGCAAGGGGCAATTGTTACTTACTGCCCTAGGTGTTGCCCTATCCAGTTCCAAGAGTCTGCAGGTAATTTTAGCGTACCCTAGACTCTTGTTGTGTTCCACTTCCTTTTTCAGCGTTTTTCTTCCTGCTCGGTGTTTGTTCTGGTTCTTGCCAGCGGATCCATGCAGACTTTTCCTTCATGCGGTGTCCGTGGTCTCTGGGCCAGTCTGCTTGTGCCACCGGCTCTTTTGTGGTGCCCGGCTTTATTGGTGCCCTTTTTTGCTGTTATGCGCACATGAACTGTACATTCTGGTTTGCATGAGATATGTACTTACTTCGTGTGATTCCAATGTTCACACAGTATGCTTAGGTACCTTCCGGTATTCTTACGTGCCTTCTGGTCATCGCTCTTGTTTTTTGGCTCTTTCCCATGTTGTGACAGACCGTCTAAGTCCTGGTGTATCTTGTGTTTTTGTACCACTAACGCCTTCCGGACGTAGATTGGCATTCTGCCAATACTGTCTCTTGTGTCTTGCTGGTACAGGTTTCAACAGGGTTCCTTTTTGCTGTTGTACATATTGGGCTGGTGTGTGATGTCTCTGTCATACCAGTTGCCGTCTTTCGAGGCTTTGCTGCAGTCGGCACGCTGCATTCAGCGGCTCTCCATCCCTCAGTTCAGCTCCGCTTCTTGCGAACTCGTATCCTCCCTTTTTACTCCAGCATATCTAGTGTATGGTTTCTTCTACATGCTGATGTTTGCTGTGTGAGGGTCAGCCTCTTGTCACTGCTGCTTCACCTGCCTTGCAGGCTCATTTTCCAGGGTGTTTTTTCCACGGTTCTGTTTGGTCAACCAGTGATTGCTTTTGCTTTCTGTTGCCACCTTGGATCCGGCTGATTCCTCGGACCCTGGGTCGGTTCATCTTCTTTTTTCCAAGTTATGGACTCTCACTTCACCACGGGCATTCTAGCTCTGTTTTCCCTTTGCAAACGCTGTATACATGAAGGTTTTTTTTCCGCGCTGTTCTTGACAGCTTCTTTTGTCTATGCCTCCCATTGTTTTCCGCTCTCTTTAGAGCTTCATTGTCTGGTGGTTAACTGTGCTAACATTACTGTCCTCACTATGGTTTGTTCCCTGGTTCACGGTGCTGTTTTAATCACACTCTGGACCACCAAGTTCTCTCTGGAACTTGCTGGGGTTCCATTGCAGACCCACCTCTTCCATGGGTATGGCTCTGGTATCTATTCTAAGTTAAGGAATCTGCGGCTAGACATCTCGATCAGATGGACGAGTTACTTACCTTCGGTAACGATGTATCTGGTAGAGACATAGTCTAGCCGCAGATTACTTAACACCCGCCCGTCCTCCCCATTCTGCGAAGACCTTTTCAGGTTAGGGCTTTCTATACTTGCCTCCCTTAGGGTGGCTTGCCCTTTTCTTTGGTTAAGTATAAATGTACGCACCTTTGTATTGTATGTACTTAATTTGTACTGATGTTTTAATCACACTGACATAGACGAATGGGACACTTGCTTCTTATGTTTCACGGACCCCCTCGCACAGAACCTCTGTAGGTTATTTGTACGGTTTATGGATACAGGGACAGTAAAGTAAAATGACTATTTTTGTCAAATAATGTATCTTCAAGTTGTGAAGTAACATGATCATCAATAAAGTGTGTTAAAAAAAAAGGGTGGCTTGCCCTTTTGCGGGTGATATTCTCTCTGCCCTCCAACACAGACTGCTTTGTTATGTTTCTCTGCTCCATTCCGCCCATTCTCAAGATTAGGCAGTATATTAATGGATCATGTGTTCTTTCCAGTCCTCGGCCTGGATGGTACAGTGTGAAATCTATTCATGTTTTTCCCACCGCTCCCCCTCCCCCCTTCTCCATTGCCTTGTATTTTTTGCCACCCCTTCGCCCTTTTACTTCAGATCTATTGGTTCTGTACATTTATGGGTCTTTTATTGGGGTTGCAACGTCTTTTTCTGGTGACGTCGTGTGGTGAGCTATCCTTAAATCTTGTTCTCCTTCACGGTTTTACTTTCTGGATGAGGACTTTCTGCCCTCTGCCTTGCTGTTTTTCCACATCCTTGTCTCCCTTCACGTTGACTTAACCTTCGCTCTTGCGGGGTTGCTTTTTAGAGCGCTGCTCTGTCTCACCCGTCAATTTCTTTCCAATTTTTCATCATTTTTGCACACTGTTCCCATATTCTCACAGTTTTTAGATAGTGGCTCCGCGTTATGACGCGGAAAAGTTTCTCAGACGAAAACTGACGTCAGCGGGCCGGGAGAGGCATATATGGCTCCGCTGATGTCGTGTCTGTGCAGGACGTCAGGGCGGAGCCGCCCCCCGGTCCGCAGAGGTGCTGCTATGGGAGGTTTTCTGGATCCAGTCTGATGCCTGGGGATATTCTAAGTTAAGAAATCTGCAGCTAGACTATGTCTCTACCAGATACCTTGTTACCGAAGGTAAGTAACTCGTCCGTATAGCGCGTAAAAGAAGCAATATTTTTTTCTAAACGTTTACCTCTTTATTTTCTTATTGTTACATAATAGTGACATGCCGATCTTTGGAATAATTTAGCTGTTATGTTTAAATGGAGGAAGCCCCTAGTGTAGCTGTTCTTACCATGGGAGTCCCAATTCGTTCTAAGGGAATCCACAACTGTTTATAGTATTAAATAAAATTAGCAGATTAATAAAGTGTGTGTGTAAACACATACAAAATTGAAAATGTCAAAATATTCTGCAAATTGAGGAACTTGAAATTAGAGGCTAAACCTTAAGGTTGCATCTTTAACTAGATTAGTGGGATAAGCGCAAGTAGAGAAAATAAAGAATCTAGTATGGGACCCAGCTTCAGCTGCATTTTTCCATTTTTGAGCTGGGGCGGGAGAGTACAGCCCTCAGGCTCCTCCGCATAGCAGTTACTGAGACATGAGGCGCATTTAATCAGACGACAGGCCCCGCTGCGCGGGACGGACATGGGCCAAGGGCGGGCCCGTCCTTGCCCGCCACTGACCAGAGAAGGCCGGGCAGGGCCCCCCTCTGACATCTGTGACTCAACATCACAAAAGTACTGTTTATTGATTAATTCCTGGTCCACACGTTAGGCTCGCTCCATCAGCGCCCAGGAGCGCAGGATCTGCTTTATTGGCTCACAAACTAACTCGTTGTGAATGTTCTTCCCAGCCCCTTGGCCTGTTTTGTGGTTATAATCACACCCAAGTAACCAGCAGCTTATAAGTAGGCTGTGGCTAAGGTGGTTGGCCAAAAGTGAATAGTTTCACCTGACTGCCGCCGAAGGTCTTCCCTTACATGAGTTCCCCGCCCCGTCTGTCCATTTATTTTTGCAATTTGTAGTTGTCTGGGAAGCAAGGTTCAATGGGGAAAAGGAAGGCAATCCACGTGAGCCCCGTGGCAGGAAGAAGGCGTACGGCCATTACACTTTCCTGGCGAAAGTAGTTGGGGCCATCTCAGAAGAAATTGACAGGGTGGAGAGAAGGCTGTCTTTGGGCCCCATTGCCCCCAGTGTAGCGAGTCCTCAGAGCTGGTAACGCGTCACGCTTATATCATCGGACGATGCTCCGGCAGTAGCACTGTGGGCTATAGAGTGCTCTAGCCCTAGTACCAGCAACAACAGTAGCTTGACGACTAACAGTATGGGTAAAGCACCCTCTGTCACGGCGCAGAAAGCGGACTTTGGCAGGTCTCCTGACCCAAGAGGTTGCGACATACGAACAAGAAGCCAGAAAAGATAGAGTCCTCCAAGAAAGGAGAAGGGACTGTAACTGTTGACCCAAGGATTATAGAAGAGCTCTCGGTAACACTGGAGCAAACAATTACAGAGACATTGACTGATTTGGTGTCCAAATTTTGTAACGAGCTCACTAAAAACCATGAGGGAGTTTAGAGACTCACTAGATAGAGTTGAAAATGCCCTGGTTGCTATTTCAGCTCCTTCCATTGATAACGCGCATCCAGAGACAGCGCAAAGGGGAGGTCCTCCCTCCTGATACCCGGAGCACCAACCAACCCCTCTCTTCTAGCCATAGGCCAGTAGGAGCTTCGACTAGTGAATCTGAGACTGGGGGTATACAGTCCCAAAGCCCTAGTAGACAGCCACCATGTATGGTTCTTCCCATCCAGCACACCACGCCACAGCATAGAGGTGTCACAGACAGTCTCTCTATTGTGAACACCTGTGGTCTGCCAACAATTGATCTCCCCCTTGCATGCTGTCCCTAATCTGTGACTTTAGCAGGGGTACCTGGTCTGGGTTCGCACAAGGACGAATCTTCAGTCCAATTGTTTAACAAAGTCACTCATTGGTTGTGTAAATATACTAGTTTTAACCCCTTCCATGCTGCCGTCGGCCATTGGCCGACGGCAGCACTACCTGCCCAGTGCTGCCGTCGGCCAATGGCCTATGCGGCCCCGCCTGTTTTGCAGACGTGCTGCCAGAAACAGGTTAAAATGGCTGTTCCTAGACATATCCTGATGGCCAGGAGAGTAGCGTGGTTAGGACGTTCAAGGAAGATATTTGAAGGTGATTGTGTTATAATTACATTCCGATTCATGCATGTAACATCTTAAAACAGGAGTCGCAGACTTTCCTATATGAATCAGGCATCAAAGGCCCCTTTGGGTTTCTTTTATAGACCCCCTCACTTAACAGCATAAACAGTAACCATAGTGTTATCGCGACAGGAGCCCCCTCTTGTGTTGAGGGAATATACACAATGCCCAACCCTTACACCCCTGTGAGGGATCTTAACGATCCAGACTGACTTCATGTATCCAAGGGGAACATTACTGCACCTATTGCGCCGGGGTAATCACTGCCATGGAGACTAGCAACTAGCACCCTGCCAATGGGCGCTTATATAGGCCAGAATGACACTCTAATTAGTAGTTTGGATTTGGGTGGCAGGGGATCCGACAGGCATATGGGTGGACCTTATACGTCTTCTTACTCCTGTATTTAAACGCACCGTGGTTGGCTTCATGTGCTCCGTCACTGACCCTGTGGATGCCCCTGATAAGTTATTAACTACAGAGTTATCTCACCAACTTGTAGAGACACCTGACAAGATAAATAGTCAGAATAATAGTGAAATCGGTAGGAGGGGTCTCTGCCAGTATATATTTTGGAACGTGGCAGGACTTCGATCGAAGCTTAATAATCCCCAAAGGTTAGAGTTCATAGGGGAATTTAACATATTATGCCTTCAGGAAACCTGGGCGGAGGATATCGTGCACATTAACGGATACAAAACCTTTCACATTCCTGCGGTACCTCCACTCATGGGAGAAGTAAGGGGGGGCTATGTATATACATCTCTAACTATGTGAATGCAATTAATCTTGATTTGAAGAAATCAGTAACCTATTACCAGATGCTGATATACGATATTGATAAAAGATCTTGCTTAGTTGTGTTGAATTTTTATAACACTATCCCGTTAGATCAGACCGTGGGGGTAGTGAGGAAATTAATACCTGAATACCTTGCAGAATGAAAATGCTAAAGACGTAAGTGTCATCTGGGGCGGGGATTTTAACTCTGTACATTTCCCATATATTATTTTCGGGGAACTTTTTAATTAAATCATGTTTTCATTTGACCTTGGCTTCGCCAACGATGTATGCTCTCCATCAGTGCCCTTCAGTCCCACCGTTAACGGTAAAGGGTTGTCTTCAACCATCGACTACATTCTCCTGTCTAATAGGCATTCTAGCAGGCTTAAAACCTCTACCACTAACAAAACCCGATTAGCGATCACTATCCATTAAGTATATATTCTTCACTTCCCTGTGACATACTAAACACTAAGAGTAAATCAGCCCATATAGTTCAAAGCATAGCCTTGAATAAGACTAATGGCTATACTCTTCGGTGGTCCATGGTGGACTCAGTTGTATTCACCAAGTCATTATTAACAAATTTGTAAATCTGCCCTTTTAGCGTGTCTCGATGAGACTACCCCTCATGTTGAAATTTTAACATCTTTCGCACAGATCACAGGAGAAGTTCAGAATGCTTTATCTGTGGAGAACAAAAAAAACAGAGTTAAACGGGGCTGGTTTGACACTAAATGCACTAAAGCTCTTAATAACTTGAAACACGCTTTACATAAGCCCATTAGAAATCCGCAAGAAATTAAAGTGGCTAGGGGAGAATATAAACACACCTTCAACGAACGCAAAAGCACGCTAAGAGAAGAACTATGGGAAGCTCTGCACAAAAACTTGAAAAAGGAGGGACTAGGGGTTTTGAAGGTCCAGCATACATGCCCTGATAATAATGAGAACCAGAAGGTATGCAGTTCCTAAAATGTGGAAACAAGGGGACAGGAGATCAGAATGGTCATCAGTGTTCATAGGATACAGGGTAATGGGGAATTCCTTCTGTTGGAATTAGGGCCCTCACACACCCGGTTGGGTGTCATGTTTCATTATAGGGCATGCTCCTCATCAGGTCGGCGCTACAATAACTGACGGGCTTCCTATGAGGGGCTCTTCAGTGGATATCTTTTCATCCAAATTGTTGTATGGTACCATGAGGGTTGGGGACCATATGTGTATTGTATTATAATTGCATTTGTATAGCGCTTACTACCCCTGACAAGGCGTCAAGGCACTTTTTTGGCGAGTAGCACGCTATTCCGGGACCCATAGAGGATTAGTGTTGAATTAGTATAGTGAAACATGCAACAAAATTTTAAGTGGTGGATAGGTTAGACAGTTATTTGGATTCAGAAGGATAGCAGAAGGATAGAAGAGGAAAAAGGGTTTGCATTTATATAGCGATGCTACCCCTGATGTGGTGTTGAAGCACGCTACTCCGGAAACCCATAAAGGATTAAAGGATTAGTGGTGAATTTGTATGGTGACATATGAAAGTAATTTGAGTGGTGGATATTAGTCAGTTATTTGGAGTGAGAATGATAGCGGAGGGATAGAAGGAGAAGAAAGGTTTGAATTCATGTAGCACCTGTTACTCCTGATGGGTGTTGAAGTGCTTTTCTGGGGAGTAGCACGCTACTCCGTAACCCATAAAGGATTAGTGTTGAAAATTAGTATAGTGAAATATGAAGTACTTTGAGTGGAGGATTTGTTATTCAGTTATTTGGATAGAGAAGGGTAGGTGGTGGGGTAGAAGAGGGAAAGAGGTTTGTATTTATATAGCTCTTGCTACCCCTGATGGGCTTTTGAAGCGCTTTTTTGTCGAGTAGCACGCTTCTCTGGAACCCATAAGGATTAGTGTTGAATTAGTATGGTGAAACATGAAATTAATTTTGAGTGGTGGCTATGTTAGTCAGTTATTTGGATTAAGAAGGGTTGGGGAGGGGTAGAAAAGGGAAATAGGTTTGCATTTATATAGGGCTTGTAACCCTGATGGAGTGTTGAAACCCTTTATTCGCGAGTAGCACGCTACACTGGAACGGATTAATGGTGAATTAGTATAGTTGAATATGGAATTTGAGAAGTGAACATGTTAGTCTGTTATTTTGATTGAAAAGGATAGTGGAGGGATAGAAGATTAAAGGATTTATATATATATATATATATATATATATATATATTAGGTCATAGCAGTAGGAGGAGGCTTTTGGATGAGTAAAGGTTTTTTTGGAGGGGAATAGTCAGAGGTAATAGTTTAGAAAGGTTTGTTTTGGGGGATTGGTATAGTAAAATAGGTGTCAGATGATGCAAGGAGGGGTAGAGTAGGAGAGTGTCTAGAAAGGGTTATTTTGGGGGTCATAGTAGTGGTATGGGGTTTGGGATTAATGAGAGGGTGGATGTAGAGGATATATTGATAGACGTATAGGGTGAGAGATAGGGTAGTGCATTGAAAAGAGTAGTAGAAAGAAATCTGAGATGAGTCAGAAAGTTGGGCTAGAAGATATATTGAGAGAAGTATAGACTGAGAAATAGGGTAGTGCATTGGAAATGCTAAATTAGAGAAAAGTGATAAATATATAAATCCATAAGTACATTGAAAGTATATAGATGCATAAAGGAGGTATGTATATGTAGATTAAAGATAGTGATAGAGGTACAGGATGAGAAATAGGAAAGTGCATTGGATATATTTTTTCAGTAGAAAAGTAACAGACACACAGATCCAAGTACATGGAGGTGCATATATGCACAATGGAAGCAAGTACATGTAGACTAAATATGATTTTTATTTATTTATTTAGTATAATTTTTTTGTTGATTTTTTTAACCTAATTATTCTAAATGTTTATACAAAGCAATACTCAAAGATAGGTACATATAATAGTGAAAATAAATGCTTATATACAGAGGGATATGTTGTAAATTTCTGTTTGCGTATGATGCTTATGTGGAGAAGAGCCAATTCTTGAGTAGTTTTCTGAAGATAAGGTGGTTGTCGGTGGATCTTATGTTGGGGCAAAGAGTTCCATAGTTTAGCTGCTTGAACAGAGAAGGATGTGCTATCCATGGTTTTTTTCTTGTATCTTGGGATTTTGAGGCGAGATGCCCCTTTAGAGCGGAGGTTCCTTTGTTGAATGTGTTTGGTGATTTTATTTCTGATGAAGAGCGGTCCCATTCCATGTATTACTTTGTGGGTGATACAAAGTAGCTTGAACATGGATCTTCTGGCAACCGGTAACCAATGCAGGGCATTCAAGGCAGGTGAGATGTGGTCTCGCAGTTTGATATGCAAGAGTAGTCTGGCAGCCGAGTTCTTAATCCATTGTAGTCTTTTCATGGTCGTTAAAGGTGATCTGTGGTAGAGGCTATTGGCGTAATCGAGTTTGGACAGAACAAGGGAGATGGTAGCTTGGACTTTGTGTGGAAATCCCAAATGAGGGAAAATTTGTTGCAGCATTTTTATAGTGCCAAAGCTTGATCTTGCTAGTTTGTCCACTTTGGCATTCATTGACAGCTTGGAGTCCTTGGTCATTCCGAGGTTTCTTACTTCCTTCGATACTTTAGGCGGTGACCCCAGTTAATCAGCCTAGACGGCAAGCGGGTCATAATGTTTCCCATTGCCACACGTGAGTATTTCCGTTTGGAAGCTTTTAATTTGAGATGCCTCCAAGTCATCCACTTCTTTGGGGAATTCCAGTTGAAGGAATATTTGTGTGTCATCTGCATAGTTATAGCACGTGAGGTGAAATTGATTGATCAGTTCCGGTAATGACTTTATGTAGATGTTGAAAAGCATGGGCGAGATGATAGAGCCTTGAGGGACCCCTGCTTTTGTGGAGTATGGTTTGGACGAGAAAGGTGGGGTATGGATGACATTAGTTCTCTTTCGAAGGTAGGACGTGATCCAGTCTAGAGCAGTTCCCTCTATGTCAGCTTCATAGAGTCTTTGTTTCAGAATGTCATGGTCAACCGTGTCAAAGGCAGCCGAGTGGTCCAAGAGGAGCAGTGCAGCAACCCCGTTGCGGTCTACTGTATTGTTCAGGTCATCCCAGATGGCAAGGAGGGCAGATTCAGTGCCTCTTCCCGGACTGAATCCTGTTTGGAAGTCTGAAAGTATGTCATTCTCTTCAATGAATTGTGACGTCTGGGCAAATTCTGCTCTTTCTATCAGTTTGCCCAGGAAAGGTCCATTTGTAATGGGTCTGTAGTAGTCCGGGTACAGCGGGTCCAAGTCTGTTTTCTTCAGTAAAGGGCATATCTGTGACTTTTTTAGTTCTTCTGGAAATATTCCAGTAGTTAAGGAATCATTGATGATTCTTCTTACTGGAGTGGTAGCAGAGGTTGTTAAAAGAATTGTCTTGAAAGTTTGTGGTAGACAGGGGTCAGAAGGGCTGCCGGCAGACCTGCTTACTTTGACCAGGTTCATACATTCATTGCGTTTGATGTGTTGGAAGGAACAGAGAGGCTAGGTTAGAGTATTCTTGAATTGTTGTTTTGTACAAGGGTTAGTGCTGGTACTTTGTTTCGGTTTTAAGTACGAGGCCAATGTGTCTGTTTGTCCGTGTAATGATTTGCCAGTTTGTCTGTGAAATCTTGAGTAACAGGATGAGTTCCTTCTAGGCAATTTGGTTTGCGAAATTCATTGACTATTTTATAGAATTCTTTATTTGCACATTTAGCATTTTGAATAGTATCTTTTCTTAGCTTTTTTGATAGCTGACTTGTATAATCTGTTACTTTTCTGTAGGTGAAGTTTGTCTTGTTTGGCGTTTGTTTTGAGCCAAGTACGTTGCAGCATTCTAATTTGTTGTTTTATGTCTTTTATTTCTGTTTCTCTAAGGCACTTTTTCTTATTATGTTCTGTGTGGTTTTAAGTGGTATCAGGATGTCAAAAGCTTCCAATATTGTTTCCAGATTTGTACAGGATGTTAGTTGTGTTTCTAAGTGTTCCAAATTGAGTTTGTTCCACGGCCGATAGGTGGAAGGATGTAAGGTAGTTTTAGGTGGGTCGCTTAGTGTTGTTTTATTTTGGAAAGCAAGCAAGTGGTGGTCTGACCATTTGACTGGAGTTATAGTTTGAAAGGTAACTAGTTCAGTAAAAATGACATCTAGGATATGTCCAGCGATGGGTTTGTGGACAATCTGATGCAGGTTCAATGCCTCTAGGCCAGTGATTTGTTTTTGGATGGGTCATATTGGGCTTGTCAAACCAAATGTTGAGGTCACCCAGAACGCATAGGTTGGAGTGTATTGTTATCAGGTTTGAAACTGTGTCTAGAAGTGCGTCTGGGAATGTCGACTTGTTAGGTGGAGGTCTGTAAAGGAGAAGGAAGTTAAAGGAGGAAGACGGTGTAGGATTGCATCTTGTTAGAAGAGCCTCACAATTCTTTATAGAGATGTTGTCAACTTTAGTGATATGTAATGTTTGCCTAAACACAACAGCTGGACCACCTCCTTTTTTGTCTATATGATTTTGGGTGATAGTTTGATAGTCTAGAGGAACGGCTTCATGCAGGACTTGAGCCATACCATCTGCCAACCATGATTCAGTTATGAATAGCATGTCTGGTTTTGCATCTGTGAGAAGGTCGTAGATGTGATGTTTGTTTTCAAAGAGGGGTCGAGCATTTATTAGTAGACAGTTTAGAGAATTGCCTTTGGTGATAGTGAGACTTTGTTTTGTAGAAGAGTGATCAGTATTGTGTGGGTTTGTAACAGGTGTGTTTTAGTGCTGGCATTAGCTGTATTATGATAGCAATTGTGTAGCTGTTCTGTATCCTGTTCCTCATCCAGCATGCTAAGAAGGCATTTTGAAGGGTCTGTGTGTGTATGTGGTGGGGATGGTGTTTGAGAGTGAGTTGGTGTGCTGTGTTGTTTTCGTGGTGTAACATTGTTGTGCAGTAGACATGGAGAAGCGAAGTTGTGAGGTGTGGCACGTTACTTATATTGTTTGTGTGTGTTTAGGGCAGAAGGTGTATGAGTCGGGTGGTGGTGCAACATGTGGGTCATGTAGTAAGGTTCTAAATTGTTCATTCGATGAGAGGTGGTTAGAAGAGAGTTGCTGTGTTGCTGTATCTGTGTTAGGTGTGTGAAAGAGACAAAGCTTGTCATTGGAGTTTGTACCTTTGTGTGGTTTGAAAGGTGAGTGTATGTTTGTATTTTGTGATGGTAAATATTATGAGCATGGAAGTAGTGTAGGTGCATGAAGTGAACATTAAAACAGGAAAAGGAAGTTCGAGAGACACAATTTTAATCAACAGGATTTCCTACCTGGTTAAAAACAGGAAGGCGCATTACTAATCTAATGTTTTAGGATTAGCGCACTACAAAGTGGTCCACATGTTTCTTGCCTAATAGACCGCAGATCTAGCGGCTATTCGCCAGGACCAAGGTGAAAAATTAAAGCGATGTACACAGTGGATGGTTGTCTGTAAATATGTCCCTGATGAACCAACCTAAAACCAGTAGTATGGTACCTTTATTGATGACCAACCTAGTAAAACAAAAACATCTGTTAGACAAGGAATTCATTAGTACTCCACCTTTTAGGGACTGCATACCTTTTTGTTCTCAAGCAACATTAATTAGAGACAACACCGCCTTTTGGGAGGCAGTGAATGCTCCATTTTTGTATAATAATAACAACACACATGAGATTTTAACGGCAATTACCTCACTCCTGCAGGAGTTATTGTCTTCTATTAACCATCCCGTAGATGCACTTTTCTCTCTAGAAGAGGTTAATTGTGCCATCAATGCAAGCTTGGGCGGAAAAGCTCCCTGCCCAGATGGAGTCCCTGTAGACCTTTATAAACCAAACTTGCCCCTATGGGGCCCACTGTTAACCCAAGTAATAGCAGCATGTTGCTCCTCTGGCTTTATAACAACATGGTCGGAATCAAGTTTGGTTCCAATTTTTAAAAAAGGAGATCGTCATAGCCCTGCATGTTATCGACCCATATCCCTGTTAGACTCTTTGGTCAAGGTGGTGGGACGTATTATACTGAGCAGACTACAAGATTGGGCTGAAGATAAAGGCATCATAACTGAACTACAATTCGGCTTTAGACAGAGCTTAGGCATGGCCAGCAGGGTTCAAATCTAAACATCCTCCTGGGAAAGTATTCATTGGCCAAACAGGGCAGGCTATATTTGACCTTTGTAGACCTTACTGCAGCCTTCGATTGTGTCATACTTGAGAAACTTTTGGAAATTCTAGAAGATATGGGTGTAGAAACCCCTCTTATACTGTTTCTCAGGGAGCTATACAATAATGCAAAGGGACGGGTAAAATACGGGATCACTGGGCAGTGTACGGCCAGTTTTAAAATTAGAAAGGGGGTTGGGCAAGGATGTGTTCTTGCTCCCTTTCTTTTCACTTTGTATACAAATGAATTAGGCCAAAATCAGTGCCAGGACCTTCCACAGTTAGATAGACATTCATTACCTGCACTATTATATGCGGATGACTCAGTTTTGATGTCATGAACACAGTTGGGGCTACAAAGGGCTGTCACTTGCTTGTCAACATTCATGCACAATTTGGGTCTTGGGGTGAACACATCCAAACCGTATATGATGAAATGTGGGCATGATAGCTCATACTGCGGGGATATCTTTATTGACCATAGTGATAGAATTCACTAAAAGATTTTCTTATCTCAGCATTCTCTTTGACCATAAGGGGAGTTTGTCCCAGGTTGTGCAAGCAAGAAAACTACAATTCATGAAAGCTACAGCTCCATCGGCCAATTTCACGAGAAAACTGGGAACACGGACGGTTGTAGAGCTATTACTTATTTACAAAGCAAAATGCATCTCCACAGCCATGTACGGTGCCGGTGTTTGGGGATATGAAGACCCTCAGCCCCTACAGTCAGTCTAGAATGCTTTTTTCAGATACCTATTGGCAGTCCGAAGCAGCACATCAACCTATATATGCCATACTCAATTGGGGATGCCGTATTTATCGGTTCTTATAAAAACACAACCCATTTTACTGTGGCACAGGATATGGTCTAATCCCAAAACCGGTGTTAACCGGGATATCTTAAAGGATAGTTTAAAATTACAATGGGCCATGAGCATTCCATCGCTAAAATATAATTAAAAATGTACGAAAGACCTTGGGCACCCGGAATACTTTGAAGACCCTAGTACTTTAACTAATGTCTGTAGAATCAACCTAAAAATAATGTTTACAACGCTCCTTGAGACAAATAGATTTTCTACTGAAATACTAAAGACCACAGTGCAGGCGAACCAATGATGTTAACCACCTATAGTATTCAACCCTACCTAACAACTACGTTCGGCGGATATGACAGGATGGTGTTAACCCGCTTTAGATTGGAGTTCTTTCAAAGGTTATCCAGTTTCCCCAATTTGAATGATTGGTCGAAGATCATGTGCCCATGTGATGATAAATCTCTGCAAATAACAATGCATGTCCTTTTATTTTACACATTTTTTACTGAATATAGAAAGCGATGGATTTTACCAATTTTAAGGTTGCTTGGTTACAGACCATGTCAGCCAGAGTTCCTAGTGTTACAATGTTTGTTTGGGGTATTTATTAAGCTCTCTTTCACCGAAAGATCTCTTGGCATTATCGGAGAAACTGAAGTCCTGAAGTATACTCTAACAGTAAGCTTGGGTAAACAGCCAAGTTTTCATTTTTTTTTCTGAAGCTTATGTACTCGGACGTTAGTCTGATTTCAATCGGTGGGGAATTCCAGAGTTTTGGGCCGAGTACAGAGAAACGAGAACCACCCATTCTCTTACGCTTCAATCTAGGGATAGTCCGCATATTCATAGAGGCTGATCTGAGATTCCGTTTGGGAAGGTACCGTGAAATCTTTGTGGAGATGAATTCGGGGCCTGTCTCGTGGAGTGCGTTGAAAATCATACAGCCCGTCTTAAATATGGACCGCTGGGTCACAGGAAGCCAGTGAAGATGCTTCATTAGTGGCTTAGTATGACAGTGTCTCGGTTGCTGAAAAACTAACCTAGCCGCCTGATTCTGGATCACCTGCAATCGATGGGTTTGATTGGCAGGGAGACCCAAATAGATAGCATTGGCGTAATCTAGCTTGGACATAACCAAGGCCAGCATGATTATCATGCTTGCCTCCCTAGTAAAAAATCTTCTGATTTTCTTGAAAGTCCTTAGATGATAAACGCAGGCGGAGTGACCAGATGGATTTGCTCATGCATGGATAAGTTGGCATTGATTTTGATCCTCAGACTTTTGTCCGAGTTCTTAGGGATAGGTGGAATGCCCAATGCAGCTGGCCAGTGTCCTTACGTCCAATGATGGAGTCTGGTATTAGAAATTACTATCTCTGTTTTGTCAGAGTTTAATTTGAGATGGTTGTGACTCATCCAGTCTTTAACTTGTTGAGTGCACATGGTGGCCGGCAGCCTTCCGAACGTTGCTACTCCACCCACGCCATATTAATTCCCCGCCTGTGCAAGAGAATTAATCAGTGGACGGACGGCTCCCGGCCATCATGAGCACACTCCCACCGTGATTTATGACGCCCGGGAGCCATCCTTAATACGGGAGCTCCATTCCTAACCCAGCCCCCCTTGCACCACGGCGGAATTTGCCCCTCAGCGAAGGGGTTAAAAAAAGCTTGGTATCTTGGAAGACCTTAGATTCCTCCATCTGGTAAATCGGGAATATCAACTGCATATCATCTGCATAGTTATATACTTTCACTCCACTGCCTTGGAGGGAATGAATCAGGGGGCAGATATAAATGTTGAACAGGTGGGGGGAGAGGTATGAGCCCTGAGGTACACCACAGGCGGTATTGACCCTGGCTGAGTTAAAGGTTGCCAGCCTTACAGACTGGGTGCGGTCCCCTAGGAATGAAATCATCCAATCCAGGCCCGTGCCTCTCAGGCCTGCCACTGCCATTGTATCCGCTAATATGGTGTGATCTACGGTATCGAACGCAGCGGACAGGTCGAGCAGTACCAATGCCTGTGTGCACCCCCTGTCTGCTCCCTCCTTCAGGTCATCCACTACGCCTAAGAGGACTGATTCAGTTGAGTGTGATGGTCTGAAGCCTGCCTGGTGGGAGTCCAAGAAATTAGTCTCTTCGATGAATGTGAAAAGGAGTTTTGTTACGTGTGCTTCAAGCACTTTTGCAGGATAAGGGAGGAGCGATATGAGTCTGTAATTACTCCGTAGATTAGGATCTACTCAGGCTTTCTTTTGAAGCGGGACTAGCACTGCCTCTTTGAAAGCACGTGGGACCACCCCTTGCTCCAGGGAGAGGTTTTGCAGGGAGAGAAAGGTATGTGGGAATTGCGCTAGAATGTCTTTTTGAATCTTAGAGGGACAGGGGTCTTTGGGGAAGCCAGCTTTTACCTTGCTTCTTAATTCTGCAAGCTGGTCTGAGGTCATGTTTTAAAAGCTAGACAGTGTTGTTGAGTTAGTAAATTTCTGATATGATTTCCAATCATGAGAGCTAGGAGAGATGGAGTTCTGGATAGCCTTCATTTTGTGAATGAAGAAAGCATTTAGATAGTCACATAAGGCTTGGGAAGGCGTGATGGCCAGTGTGACGCTGTCGGTATTGGAAAGTTCTCTAATTATCTTGAAGATGTCTTTGGATTTATTTTCAGAACTAAGAACCCTGTTTGTGTTGAAGGCTTTTTTTGCCTAGAGAACATAAATTGTACAAGGTCTATAGCTTGCTATTTGAAAAGTGTATTCAAATATAGAAAATCTATTGGCATATGAACTTCTAAAGGCATGTTTTATTTTTATAATTAGACTATTTTACTACAAATGACACTTTTTGTATACTTTTTATCGATTTTTTTTAACAAAGACCAGCTTAACAATCATGTGTTTTTTTATGTGTGCTTTTGTAATTTTATTGTAAAATCTTAAAAAGCTTATTTGAATTTAATCTAGTATGGATGACCCGTGACCCTGCTTCAGGGCCGGTCGCTCCTCGCACTGCGCAACTCCCCGTGAGTGTGCTCAGGCTCCCCCCTACTGCCGCGAGTTCGCCGCTGCCCTGAAGCTGGGAATTCTGGGCTTTGTTTTTGGTTTCTCTGTGCCTGTATTTGTCGCTGCATTTACTGTCTTCGTTATTTTCCCCCTCGTGTTTTTGGTTTCTCTGTGCCTGTCGCTGTATTTTCTGTATTCGTGACTTGCCCCCTCGCCTCCGTTCCCCGCTCTGTTCTCCCCCCGCCGCTGCTCCCCAGCCGCTTTTTCTTCTGTACCCCCTTCCCATTCGCCGCCCCGCTCCCGCCTCCCAGCTGCTCCTCCCTCCCACTTGGCCATTTATGGCGTAGTCCACGCAGTGCTGAGCTGTGACCCTTGACCTTGCTTCAGGGCCGGTCGCTCCTCGCACTGCGCGACTCCCCGTGAGTGTGCCCAGGCTCCCCCCTACTGCCACGAGTTCGCCGCTGCCCTGCAGCTGAGTATTCTGGGCTTTGTTTTTGGTTTCTCTGTGCCTGTATTTATCGCTGCATTTACTGTATTCGTGACTTGCCCCCTCGTGTTTTTGGTTTCTCTGTGCCTGTATTTGTCGCTGAATTTTCTGTATACGTGACTTGCCCCCTCGCCTCCGTTTCCTGCTCTGTTCTCCCCCCTCTCCCTGCCGCTGCTCCCCTGCAGCCCGCCCCTTTTTCTTCTGTACCCCCTTCCCATTCGCCGCCCCGCCTCCCAGCTGCTCCTCCCTCCCACTTGGCCATTTATGGCGGAGTCCACGCAGTGCTGAGCTGTGACCCTTGACCCTGCTTCAGGGCCGGTCACTCCTCGCACTGCACGACTCCCCGTGAGTGTGCCCAGGCTCCCCCCTACTGCCGCGAGATCGCCGCTGCCCTGCAGCTGAGTATTCTGGGCTTTGTTTTTGGTTTCTCTGTGCCTGTATTTGTCGCTGCATTTACTGTATTCGTGACTTGCCCCCTCGTGTTTTTGGTTTCTCTGTGCCTGTATTTGTCGCTGTATTTTCTGTATTCGTGACTTGCCCCCTCGCCTCCGTTTCCCGCTCTGTTCTCCCCCCCCGCTCCCCGCCACTGCTCCCCTGCGGCCCCGCCCCTTTTTCTTCTGTACCCCTTCCCATTCGCCGTCCCGCTCCCGCCTCCCAGCTGCTCCTCCCTCCCACTTAGCCATTAATGGCGGAGTCCATGCGTACGCGCCGATTGCGCGCCAAAGGCAAGCCCGTCGACGCCTGTCCGCGCCTGGACCGCACCCAGCGCTAGGACCCCTGGCCCTCAACGATACCAGCCCACCCGACTGACTTACGACACCGCCACCCTCCCGCACTCAACACCGGGCGGAACCCCGCCTGCCACCCCAAAATGCACCCACGGACCCTTCACCTGCCAAGCCTGCAAATTCACCTGCCTCTGAACCTGCACCGCACCCGCCAGGCCAGGCACCAACAACAATCACCTCAAGTGCATCCTGCTCAACACCCGCTCCGTCCACAGGCACGCCGTCGAACTCTGGAACCTCCTCGACACAACATCACCAGACGTCGCCTTCTTCACAGAAACATGGATGAACGCCTCCTCTGCCCCCGACATCGCCATAGCCATCCCGGATGTCTACAAGATCACCCGGAGGGACTGCATCAACCAGACCGGAGGAGGCATCGCTATCGTCCACAGAAACACCATAATGGTCTGCATCACGACCAACTCCGAAGACACCCTCACCGCCGCCGAGCACCTTCACTTCCAGATACACAACGACCCCAAGACCACCCTCAGAGGCACTCTCATCTACAGACCCCCGGGACCACGCACACAATTCAGCGAAGCCATCGCAGACTTCATCAGCCCGCACGCCCTCACCTCCTCAGACTACATCCTCCTAGGGGACCTCAACTTCCACCTGGAAAACAACAACGACAACAACACCACCACCCTGCTGGACAACCTCGCCAACCTCGGACTCAAGCAACTGGTGAACACCCCCACCCACTACGCCGGGTCCACACGCTTGACCCCATCTTCTCCTCCAGCAAGCACATCTCCTTCAGCCACTCCACCGGACTACACTGCGTCTATTTCAACTTCATGAGAGCCACGACCCACCACCACCCGCAACAGGCTCCCCGAAGAAGCTGGAGCAAGATAACCGCAGACCAGCTCACCACCTCCCTTAGCCAGAACCCTCCCACCAACACGACGGACTCCAACAAAGCAGCCCGCAACCTCCAACCTCACACAGTGGCTCACCAACTGCGCCAATGACCTTGCACCGCTGAAGAATCCTCCCAGCAGACCCGGCAGCAAGAAAGCATCATGGTTCACCGACGACCTCAAAAACTCCAAGCAATCCTGCCGTACCCTCGAAAAAGCCTGGCGCCACGACCAGTCAACAGAAAACATGACAGCCCTCAAGAACGCCATCCGCAAACACCACCAGCTGATCCGAACCACCAAAAGGACAACATTCAGAGAACGACTACACAACAACACCCACAACAGCAAGGAACTCTTCATCATCGTTAAAGAGCTCTCCAACCCCAGCGCCTGCTACAACAACATCAAACCCTCGCAAGACCTCTGCGACTCACTCGCCTCGTTCTTCCACCGCAAGATCGCCGACATACACAACAGCTCCGGCGCACAGACCACGCACCCAACTACCGAACCAGCGCCCCCCACCACCACCCTCTGCACCTGGACCCCGGTCAGCACCGAAGACACCACCCGCATGATTAACACCATCCACTACGGCTCCCCAACCGACCCCTGTCCACACCACATCTTCAACAAAGCCGACTCCATCATCGCACCCCAACTCCGGGACATCATTAACAGCTCCTTCACATCCGCCACCTTACCGGATAGCTGGAAACATGCCGAGCTCAGCGCCCTCCTGAAGAAACCCACCGCGGACCCCAGGGACCTCAAGAACTTCCGCCCCATCTCGCTCCTCCCTTTTCCTGCCAAAGTCATCAAGAAGACCGTCAACAAACAACTCTCCGCCTTCCTCGAGACAAACAGATCCCTCGATCCCTCGACCCCTCGCAGTCCTGTTTCCGAGCAAACCTTAGCACCGAGACCGCCCTCATTGCAGCTTCCGACGGCATCAGGTCCCTGCTCGACAACGGGGAAACAGCTGCCCTCATCCTCCTCGACCTCTCAGCAGCTTTCGACACCGTATGCCACCGCACACTAATACAGCACCTCAGCAACACTGGAATCCAAGTGAAGGCCCTGGAGTGGATCATCTCGTTCCTCTCCGGAAGAACCCAGAGAGTCCGCCTCCCCCCCTTCCGATCCGCGGCCACCGAATTCATCTGCGGCGTTCCTCAAGGATCCTCGCTCAGCCCCACCCTCTTCAACATCTACATGAGTCCCCTCGCAGCCATCGCACGCCAACACAACCTAAACATCATTTCCTACGCTGATGACACCCAGCTGATCCTCTCCCTCACCAACGACCCCGCCAGAGCCAGCCTCCAGGAAGGAATGAAAGACGTCGCGGAATGGATGAAGCTCAGCCGTCTGAAACTGAACTCAGACAAGACGGAAGTCCTCATCCTGGTACCATCCCCCTCTGCCTGGGACGACTCCTGGTGCCCCCCTGCACTGGGCACCGCCCCCAAGCCCACGGACCATGCACGCAACCTGGGCTTCATCCTGGACTCCTCCCTCACGATGACCAAACAAGTCAACGCCGTCTCGTCATCTTGTTTCAACACCCTGCGCAAGCTCCGAAAGATCTTCCGGTGGATCCCCACCGAAACCAGAAAGACGGTTACCCAGGCCCTCGTCACCAGCCGACTGGACTACGGGAACACCCTCTATGCTGGAACCACAGCCAAACTACAGAAAAGACTCCAGCGCATTCAGAACGCTTCTACACGACTCATCCTGGACATCCCCCGTCACGGCCACATCTCCGCCCATCTGAGAGACCTACACTGGCTCCCCGTCAGCAAGAGGATCACGTTCAGACTCCTCACCCACGCACACAAGGCTCTCCATGACATGGGCCCCAAATACCTCAACAACCACCTCACATTCTAAACACCCACCCGCCAGCTCCGTTCCACCAGCCTCGCCTTTGCCACCGTCCCACGAATTTGCAGAGCCACCGCCGGAGGAAGATCCTTCTCCTACCTGGCGGCCAAGACATGGAACTCCCTTCCCACCCACCTACGGCTCACCGAGGACCATCTCTCCTTGAGGAAACAACTCAAGACCTGGCTGTTCGAGCAGTAGCGGCTCCCCCCCCTCCCAGCGCCTTGAGACCCCAGCGGGTGAGTAGCGCGCTCTACAAATATGTTTGATTGATTGATTAATTGATTGATAATGTGTGCTCTCAGTTGAAGCACTTTTATGCACTGACAAAAAGACAGCATACAATAGGATTAAAAAAAAGGCAAAGTGATGTGCTAAAGTCTAGAATATTGAGTCATCTTTTAGAATGAAAACCAAATTTTAACCTTCCCATTAAAATTATGTTTGGGGTATTTTTGTGTGAATGAAAACATTTCATAAATGTAGTATTTATTTGGTGTTTATTTGTTTCTTGTATTTTTGTGTATTGTTTTGACGTTCAAATCGTGGAAATTGCTTAGGCGGAATCCCTCTCTTCACACAAAAAATTAAAAACAGCTGTTCTAGTTGACGCCAAACTTTTCACAGACTACAAAATTTGTTTAGTAATTGAACAAAACTCCAGTCAGAAGTAACCATTTACATATCATTAAATCGCAGTTTGCCTGTGCGCACAACCTACACATAAACGTGAATAGTTATAATCAAATTATTAAGTTATTTATTTAACATAACTTTATGGATTACATTTTTGAATATGTTAACGTTTTCTTTCACTGAGGAAAGAGGCATCCAAGATGACACCGCGCGGCATTAGCCTATGCAAACTGGGATTAAAGGGTTGCCTTGCCTGGGGTTAAAGTGTTTTGCAGCCCCGAGTATTCCACCTACCCAGGCGGTAGAAGGGTGTGGGGGTCGACTGTCAGTCCCAGGTGTATTGTGTTGTGGTAGCGGAGGATCACGACTATTCCTAAAGCTTTAATCACCTGTAACAAAGAGGCCTCTTCTGTCACATTCTATAACAGAATCAGTCAGGTTTACTATAAATAAGAGTTTGGTCCGGTGGGTCTGTAAATAGTGTCCATGTTGGGTGGTGGCGTTTTATGCTATTTAATCTTCTGTGTCCAACTGTCCTGCTTTCCATCCCTTTTAACATATCAATGTGTATCCAAACACCTCACGTCTGCCCTGTCCTCGGCTGTTGTCATCTTGGAGTCAGGCTAAAGGTGCAGCAGCGTGTTCCCAGTGTTGTCCCTCCGTAACATGGCCGTCGCTGTAAGCCACGCCCATTCACAACGCATCGTTAAAACGGTTCTGCGCGCGGGTTGCTGTGCTGCGGAGCAGTACATGCGCATTGTATTGCATGGCTTTTTGCTCCAGCCAGTCCGAAGCCCCGCCCACTCGTGGCAACGTCACGAGTTGAGCTCCACCTCTCCATCCAGTCGGAATTTACTACAATGTTTATGGAGCGGGGAGAATAAAGGGACAGGGAGAGCGGGGAGGCGGGGTCGTGCAGAAACTGTGGCGGCGAGGGCAGAGCTCGCTGTCTACTGCCTCTGGTACCCGCCACTGCTGCGCCCGGGCAGTTGAGGCTGCCCTCTGCTTGCACCCAGTGTCGGTGCCCGGTGCTGCTGTCAGGCGGCGCGCTCCCTCCCGCAGTCCGCACGGAGCAGGCGGGAAAACGGTAAGGAGATCGTCGCCGTCTGTTCCTTTCTGGTGTTGAGGCAAGGATGGAGGGAGCTGTGTCTGCCTTTGTGTCACTCATTGGACGGGGCTATTCCATCCTCATGATGGAGCATATGGCCGAGAGCATGAAACCTGATTGATCACGAAGGGTTAGGACCCTGCGATGCCACATCTGTGGCCACGTATTTCTCATCCCTGTGAGGATGCCACCCTGCTCTAGGTCGCGAGGACACATCTCGACAGGCCTGAAGTTTCTTTCTTTTACACACCTTTGGCCGTCTCAGCCCAGAGTTAGTTCAATTAAATCAAAACGAGAACAATAGTTGTTTGAAGACATTCGATTGTCATGTTAACGCTGAAGACTGGAAGCAGAGTCCTCCCAGCATGGAGCGAGGTGGCGACTCCAAAGAGGTGTGGCAGCACAGCCAGCCATCACAGGTGAGGTGCACCTGCTGCTCTCCCTCCGTGCATGGTAGTTCCCACTGGATTGGAGGTGTGAGCCAGCCGAAGTCGATTGGCAGGCAAGGTTTGCCTCCTATACACGACCGAACACCTGCTAGGTATATGCCCACTTAACCCTCCACATAGTGCTTGTGGTAAACTTTGCCTGCTGGAGCCACTCTGGCTAAGGTGAGGTGTATATGGCCACTAAATGTTTCTGGAGACGTGTGTACCTTCTAAGCTTCCAGTGCCTGCCTGATGAGACCTAGCCTTGTGAATGCCCACTAAGCCCGCAGGTATCACACAGAGCTCTTTGCCCATATGTGAGGTCCGATTCCCCCTCTTCCCCTTTCTGTCTAAACCGCCCCAGAGTCCCCTTTGCTTTGGCAGTGTGTAGTCTTTCTACCCACGTTGTCCGGTACTGCTCACATAGCGGACCGTCCGCCAAGGTTCCCTGCCTGGATGGGCTTAGACTGTGTGTGCCATTTGACACCCAGTTTGAATGCAGGTTTTATTTAATTCGTCCCCGAACCTACCTAGTACCAGTGCCACTTGATCTTAAAATCGGCCCACCACAGGAGTTCGGGAACATTGACGTAGTGCACCACCCTGAGACTGGAAGTTGACAACAGACATCCATGAGCGCTGTTGACACTACTTGCGTTGTCTGTCTATACGTGCACGTAAAGTATACATTATCTGTTCAGGCGCCGAGCCTCTGGAATTAGGCGGTCGTCGCATCAACACAGGTGGATGTTTTGATCTGCAAATCGCGTCAAAACCAGCTCATTGAAGTGTAAACTTCCATGCTCGCCGTCCAAACGGCAGGCTCTTTGGGCAATAATTGCTGGATAGATCCAAACAGAAGTCAACAACACGGATTATAACGTGGCACACACAGCCTTTCACCGACGGTGCTTGAAACTCCCAGGACAGTTATGGGGCTCGGGCCCTCGGCGTTTGTCTTCATGTTGTCTCTCGACAGCGGCATATGCTTTTGTTTACCATTCTTTCCCCTTCACCAGCGCACACAGGATCGGGGATTCCCCGGGGAGATGCTGGCAGCATCCAGAAGCGTTGTATTTACCAATGCCTTGCAGGCGTTCATGTGCCCTCGGCGCCTCGTTCAGTGCTATGTCTGTGTTTAGCTTAAACTGCTATGTTTTTACGCTGTCGACTCTCTTAAAACATATTTAATTCGCCACGGTTGAAACATTGGATTGTGCGTGCCGTGTGCAGGATTTGCATCCTACCTACCACCCCCTGCTGGTGTATGAACATACAAATGAGAACTCCTCCCCTTTTTTAGCGTGGATGACTATCTATATTCGTGTGTATTTGTATTTTTCTTGCTCACTGTTGATTTGGTTGCCTATGCGCTCCCTTCTAGTAGCACCTTCTGTGATGCTGCGTTACTGGGCTGGAATTGTTTTTTTAGAACGAGCGGTTTATCCCTATAACCAACCCATGTGAAAGGATGATTGCAGGTGTTTAATGGAAAGCGTCTTGTATTTGTGGCGAATGACATTTCAATGTATCAAGGATGTTTTCTTAATAAAAACAATTGACGTGATTGGGATCCTTTTGGTTATGCTTTTAAGAATGGCTTAATTGTGCCTACCTCAAGAGAGAGATTGGTTTGTCCTCGACGACCGAGTGATGCCTGGCGATTATGAAATGGGCTGGATACACACATGCGAGGTTTAGCGTTTTTACTATTTTTAACCGTGGCTTAGTCTGCTCGTGTTTTTCAATCGAGGTTTATCAGCAGAGCAGATTATGATGTGGAGATTTGTCAACAGACCTTCTTTTTTGTGTCCCACATTTGTACATGAAAATCTAAACCATCATTTCGATAGTTTACAAGAAGCGATTCTATCGCTGTCATCTAAAACATTCTTACCATTATTTGTTTTGTGTTTCTCATTGAAAGTGTTTTTGAATCTGCTTGTTTGTCATATGCTTCTGATTTACATTCGTTATCCTATGTTGTTTGAGTGAAGGAGTGCACAGCTGCTTCTGGTGATGGGCCAGAACGTAGTAAAACCATTTGTCTATGGAGGCGCAATAAGTTTAAAAAAAAAGTTATTTGGGGTGTATTTAATTTTTGAGCCAGTCAGTTCATGCATTGAAAAGCATATTGCAAAAAGCATTCAACGTGCAACACCGAAAAACTTGTGGCTTAAATGCACTATTATAATATTGTATGTCCCAGGGCGTTATTACTATGCCATTATTTCATAGTCCTGTGCCGCAGTAATCTTCTTCTGCATTGAACAACACTTACATAAGTCATTGTTTTTGCAGAAAAGATATTTATACTAGTACTTATCTATAGACTCTTAACATGGATAGTAAACTATGAATTAAAATGAATGAAAATGTTTCTAGTATGTAAGATTTTGTTCAAGTGAATCATTGTTTTGTATTGAAGATTGACTATCCCTCAAAACTTAGGGTTGGGGCTAAATTGTGACACATCCAGCCTGCCCCTTTTTCAGTCTCTTATTTAAACACCTTAATATATGGTCTTCAACTTATTACTTTGTCACCCCGATTGTCTCAAAACTTAGGGTTGGGGCTAAATTGTGACACATCCAGCCAGCCCCTTTTTCAGTCTCTTATTTAAACACCTTAATATATGGTCTTCAACGTATTACTTTGTCACCCCGATTGTTCTCCCTTATCTGCGAGTTAAAAAAAAATTACATTTCTGTTGGTCCTCACTTTTTCGCTAGAGACACATTCCTAGTTCCAGATAATGTTTCTATAAAAACATCTTTACTTGCTCACAAACTTTAGGCAGTCCAACTGTTATGCGCAATATGTGGAATTGTGTGTGTAAAGCCATTTACAGTTTACTTGGCACTTATTAGAAATTACACCCCAAGTTACATCAGTATAATAGCAAAATAATGGAACAGCAGCACCAAACAACTCTTTGTATTTGTTTTCAGCGTTCCTGAATATTCAGTAAATTTAATTGAAATGTGCAGGATTTCCATATGCCTCAAGGGCATCAGACTCTTTGTCCTTTCATTAGCATCTTTGTGCTCAATATCTTTTCACCTATTTGTTTGCATGTTTCTCACTTAAATATTCAGAACAGGTTTTATCTGCTCTTTGTTATGCTTTCCTCAGGCTGTTATGGGAGTAATAGTCACCCACCTGGCCCTTGCAATAAAGTATCACAACAAACTTTATTGCTTTCTACTTATTTTTGTTAATTTGTATAAAATGTACCAGGTTGTTTTTATTGCCCATTTTAAAACTGCAGTATAAAAAAAAAAGTGCTGTATGTTGTCGTAAATCTATGGACGGTTAATTATCATTCTTATCCGGTATGTTTTATTAATTTGGTGCTGTAAAATGTAATCCGTGTTTTTATGATTAAGTCTCTTAATCGAATGTTGATTGATTGATTGATTGTTGTCACTTAGAGAGACACTGGTGATTGCCACTTTCAGCCTTGGTGAAATGGAGGAAGCAAGTGTGACTGTGGAACCTCTTCACACCACCTGTCCTGCAAAGATTAAACTTGTACAGCCCCACCTCAGTCCAGCCAAACACACAACTCAGTTGAGCTGACATTACAAGAATGTAATACCCCTGTCAGCACCAGCAGTGTAAGAAATCTTTGTTAGTTGAGTATCAGCCACCTTGGTCTCTCTTAATCTTCCATTCTTAGTATAGTTGTGCCCCAGTCTTGAGATTCAGATAGATGCAGACAACCTGTGAGTTGGTGGTACAAGAGAAATGGGGCATGATGATTTTGAATGTATACCCATCTGAGCCTCTTCGACTTCCCAGTTTAATAAAACACAACCCACTAAATTGTATAATAGGTGCTCCTGTTACTAACGCTTTGTAACCTGAAGGTTGCTAGTGAGTAGTGTATAAAGAAACTGCTAGTTATTTAGCAATTGTCATTCATGCATAGGCAACTATAGACCAAGGAAACATTGGCTGGTCCCCCTATGCAGGAATTTGGGTTTCAGGAGCCACATAGAAGCTTATAGAGTTTTGAGAACTAGTACTCTGCCCCACATAGTCTTTGCCATGGCCAAATTCATTATGGCTATGTGGCGCATTTGGAGAAAACTGTTAAATACTTAATACCTCAAATCATGACTTTGTTTTTAAATATGGACTGTGATCTTTTTAACAATTCATGTATGTTTTCCCCTTGATTATGAAATGTTTTATCTTTTTCCCCATCTTGTTTGAACGGCATGTAATTACTTTATGTAATGTGTTTCCAAAATTGTTGTTAAATGTATATTTATGTATCTTTTATGGTCTTATAGACCGAAATAAAGAATTTTGGATTGGATTGGATTGCATAGGCAACGTTTGATACACCACGGGGTACTGGAAATTGTCCAGTGTGCCTTCATACTGCACTAGTAAAACTCCTATCAAAAACTGCATTTCCTCCATTCTCCCAGAAGCAATGAGCTCATGTTCTGCTTAGAGTTGCTTTTTAGGTCCGGCTTGACAACAGCTGCATTATCTTTTGTTATCAATGCTTTTAAATCTACATATTGGAGAGTGTTTCTCCACCTCAGACATCTTTCTCACTTCCCTTATGTTTGTGTTTGATTTATAGTTATTTACGGACTGTTTTACATTTCCAAAAGTACACTTAATCATCACACAGGCCTTTCTCATAGATTCATTGTATGCAAAAAGCAATCTGTTTTCTTGTGCAGCAAGCTCTTTAACATGTTTTTCGGAAGATTCAAAATGCAAGGCAGATCAGTGGCTTTGATCATGCTTGCTGAAGTTTGATCTTGGTGTACATCACCCTACTATCTAAAGTGCTTGCTGCTACATCTCTGGGCCAACTTCCACCTGGCTCTGAGTCAATGCACAAAGGGTTAGCTGCAGAGAAATGTGTCATGCATTTATTTTTAAACAAGGAGCAGGTTCTTAATTTGCCCCAGCCTCTTGTTCAGCAGGAGATGCATAGGTCAAGCTGGAACTCAGTGATTTTTTTAGTTGGTAACTTTCATTCAAAGATACATGGATTTGTAGTGCACTCTCTTTAGGTGTTCAGTAAATATGAAATTTTCTTTAATTGTTGGTAATTCTTGCAGTTTGTCTACATTTCGGGACATGCCTTGTCAATAGTAATTCAGATAGGATATAATATTTATTTAAGATGTTTGCTGATGTAGCCTTTAGAAATGATTATTTATTGAAATCCCTTTTTGTACAATACTGTAAAGCAAGCAACATTTTTTGGTAAAGTTTCATTAAAACATAATAAAGTTTATTGTGCAGTTAATTAAAACCATTACATTATCAGTACTAGAATGCTTTAAAACAGTTAAAAATATCATAGTGTGACCTAAAATTAAAATAAACACTGCGAAACCTGAAGATGGTCTGCCCATTTTCCAAGGAGTTCCTCTGGGTGTGAAACAGCTCAAATCTTAAGATAGATTGTGGTGCCAGACACCAAGTTTCCTGGCAACAAAATATATAGTAAGTGCATATATGGTTTAAATGCTAGCGTTGCCATCTTTTCTTTACAAGCCTGTAATGTTCCACAATCCAAAAGAAATATAGCCAAAGTAGGCAACTTTTTTTTCTTCTTCGGCTGTACAAATGAATTGAATTCGTACGTTTCGAACGTTTCAAAGCAGTTCTTGCAAGCAAGGGAAGCTTCTCCTGCCGTAGCTAAAGATTTGTGCTTTACCAGTGTTGTTCTTGCATGCGAACACTTGGCCGTACCAGTTGCTACTCACTGTTTCACACCCTGTTAAAGTGAGACATTGGGCTTGGTGAATCACCTTTCATCTACCCTCATGCCTGAGGGACACCAGTTTTTTTAGACCGTTCATTTTTGTAAAGCAAACAATAATGTCAACAGCAGTCTCCACCTACAGGAATATCAGCCGTCCTGGTGATTTAATGTAATATTCAGGGTATGCCAAATCTGATTCACACTGCTAGGTTTATAGAATTGGCAGCAGTTTGTGATAAGCTACAAAGTGCAAATAAAAAAAGTACCCGTCAAAACAGTACAAACGCATTTAGCCATATTATCTACCTTGGAACGCTTTGGTGCAGCAGGTTGAAAGGGAACACGTTATTAGCCGTGCTTAAAATTGCCTTTTTGTTTTCAATTTTTGTATTTGTTTGTTCAAGAATACACATATTAAATCTAAGCCTGTCTCGTATAGGAGACCCAAATGTGAAAAGAAAATTAGGAGCAACACTAGAATTAGCCAGTATGCTGTTGCAGTGAACCACATTATCAATTGTAAATGAGGCCGGCCCAATAAATTAACTTCATAAAGAAGCAAGTAAATACAAAAAATAGGGAAAAGGACGGAAGAAAAAGTATAGAAGCAAACGCCAGTTAAGAGAGTCATGCTGGTAAATGACATAAGATAATATTAAAGTAAGGAGAAAGCTATTGAGAGCAAATATTCAAATGATGTATACCAAACACATACCCAACATGCTGTGTAGGTGATTGGGGGAATCATGAGGGTTTATCTTCTGCATTTAGGCATTTCATTTTTACTGTAGTACGATCAGAACAATTGTTTTGCTTTCTCTTACATTACTAGGTACACATCATTTTTTGCTATAATCTTGTTATGGTTTTATCAAAAATATTTAAATATTAGGAATACATCAAAATCCATTGATGTAACGTTCTGCCTCTTAATCTTATTTTTAATATCCATTATAATTGTATTACTTTTTCTTGTTCTCAGAGGTGGCTACCATTCTAACATATACCCATAATTGAGGTTTCATCACTTCCTAATTGTTTCAAAATTAGGTACATTATATTTCCTTGAAGTACAATTTCTATCCCGCAAGTATTTTCTGAGCATGGGAAGTGCTATATAGTAGTAGGTAATTGTTGTTATCCTTTACAATATTTTTTTTTGCCATTTCAGGACAGATTTAGTCATATTCTAATGAATGTTTGTTCAGAAATGCAGATAAGTTTGATTTTGGTAATATCAGCATCCTGTTGAAAATCCTTGTTTATTAGCAAGTGCTGTAATCTTGAATGTTATTATTTTGAAAGGAGAAACGGGTTAACTGCTGTGCGGAAAGTTGAAAAAGCCTTTGAGCTTCTTTTACAGCCCGGTCCCTCCATAGTGTGAGCAGGTTTCAACTAGCTCTGATAGAAGTGGATCTGCAGTTACTCTTTCTATCCATTAGATGGCTTATCACCATGTTAAATCTCCCCCAGCCAGAGCTTTGGTCGATGTGGGATTCAATAACCATTTCCTCTTGATGCCCTTGTATAATTCCGTAAAATCTATAATTATGTTATCTGTGTTTTTCTATCCCACTAATCACCCGTGGGGATATCCAGGTACTCTGTAGCAAGTGTGCAAGGCCAGCCCTGGAGCTTTACTTGAAAAGCCAGGTCTTCACCTTCTTATGACCGTCAAGAATAGATTAGGAGACTGATGTGTTGTGGGAGATCGTTCCATGCTTTAGGGGCCTGTTACAAGAAGGCACTGCCCCCTGCTCTACCTTTTTGCATGCGTGGGGTGTGTGCTAGTGTGAGACCGGCAAGGTGGAAGTGTCATCCGCACCCAATGGCACAGATATTGGGAGCGGTCCAGGCACAGATGGTCGCAGAATGGCTTGCCCTTGATAAGCCTTTGCTGCACCAGCGGCACAGCTGGTGTATGTGGTCTCTATGTTCATGCTGTAGATACAGTTAAGTAGGTCCTGGGAGGGGCGAGGATCCAGGGGACTGTGGGCGGGGCCAACATAGTTTGAAGGGGGTGTATGAGCATTATACACTAGCACTACCAGATACAGAGAAGGTATATGACATAATCAGCTGGACGTACATGTGGGAAGTCCTAGTCCATAAGAAGTTGGCAATGTTATACTTGGTGGGTCAGATATTCTTCACACACTGCCAGGAATAAAACAAGACAAACTGTGCAAGAAAGTTTACATTTGAAACTAGGCACAAGACAGGGTTGCTCCTGTGCCTCAACTTTTGTATGCACTGGTGACTCGCCATAGGCAATCCGAATAAAATAGCTCCTTTAAGACTAGGGTGTGTCAGTAGAAGCTACAAATCGCTTTGGGCCAGATGTAGGTAATTTCTATTCACTGATTCCTATATACCGAATTTTACCGATTCGGTATTTAAGAGTCGGTAAATAGAATTTAGGTAAAAAATCGGTTAATTTTACCGATTCGGTAATAATCATTATTACCGATTTGGTATTTACCGAATCAGTAATGAGGAATACCCTCCCATTCATTCCTATGGGCCTGGAGGCCCATAGGAATGAATGGGAAGCTATTCACTATAACCAATTCGGTAAATACCGAATCGGTAATCGGGGGAGCATATTCAAGGGTGGCAGGGTGTCACATTGACACACTGTTGCACCCTTGAATCGTGCATGTGTGCACATGTGGCGCACATACATGCCCTAAGGGCATGTATGTCTGCCACATGGCACTTTTAAAAAAGGACAACATTGCTTTTTTAAAGGTATTCGGTATTTACCACCATCTTGTAGTTGGTGGTAAATAACGAATCCTTAAACCAAAAATGCACTCCCTTGAGTGCTCCCTACATAGGATTTAAGGATTCGGTAATTTACCGATTCCTTAAATTAAGTAATCTGTATTTTACCAATTCTTTAAATTAACGAATCGGTAAATTACCGAATCCTTAAATCCCGCCTCCTACATCGCAAAGGGCTAAATACCGGTCGGTAACAGGAAATTTACTGATTTTCGGCAGTTACCGACCGGTATTAGCCCACCTACATATGGCCCTTTGTCTCCATGTATGCAGATGATTCATTGATATAGCCGAAGGATCAGGTTCAATAGATTCCTGTACTATGAGATATTCAAGAAATTGGGCCTAAAATGAACTGGGTTAAATCTAAACTGGACCCAGTGAGTGGGCTAAGCGAGAGAGCGCATAAGCCACCTAATACCAGATCTAGGATGCAAAACTACCACTTTCAGGTATCTTGGTATTCATGTGGCCCAAAATACACAACAAAGACACTTTAAATATGAGAAAAATTGTGGGAAAATTCAAAACCTCTACAGCATTCTGGAACACACTACCGCTACTGGTAATTGGTACTGGCTATAGCAAATATGTTTTTCTTACTGTGGTGCCTCTATACACTTCAAGGGTTCCCTTACGGTCCTGCACCGAGATTCTAATATCCTAGATCAGTACTTCCCAAACTTTTTAGAACCGTAACCCACTTTTTAGAACGCGACCCACCTAGCTTTAATGGACACGAGGTTGGTGACTTTGTTTTTAATGTAACTGAAACATCGTGTGGTAGTGTATTGTCACTTACAGACAGTAAATTTCCATTGAAATGGTCACTAAATTTGCGCAGACATACAGTTTTATTGATCAAACTGTATTACGCACAAATGATAATGTGTGGAAATCGGGTTTTAGTGAATATTATATGTGCATCACCAAATAAACTGTCTTGATTTGTTTTGATCTTATTAAAATCTTTTTTCCCATCACCTTTCAAAATTACAAAAGCAGTGCTTCATTTGTGCTTTCTTAACTGATGAATGTGTACAGTTGTAAAAACCTGAGGCGGGTCGGGGGCAATCGATATTTGCCCGGCGATATTGCCTCTGTGACCCTCTAGTTATTTAATCAATGAAGAGGCAGGCGCTGGAGACTGGAAAGCAGGAAACAAGGTTTTTATTCTCTCCGGAGGAGAACACAACGAAACGGACAGAAGGTATCGTTCTGAGGTGCTCTAACTGCATCCCTGAGGCCTGGCCTCTTATACACAAGTTTATCTTTTTATTGCATGTAACATATTCTCGTCGATACTTTGATGTACAGAAAGACATCCTCAGATCCCCCTTTGGGCCCGTTCCCACACACATTTACAGTTGAAGTCCCCACCCTAGTCACAACAGGTGATGAGTATCACGCAGCTGGATATTCCGCCGATTCACGGAATGTGGGGGGTTTGATCGGATCTCATGGAGTGGGGGCTTTGATCAACCCGGGGATCCTTTGATGGGGGAAGCTTTCTATTGTACGGGGAGGGGCAAGGAATGGTATCGGCAGAGCTGGGTGTCGGCCTGGGAACGGGGAAGACAAAACGGGCACACAGGGAAAAAGGGGGTTTGCATCTTAGGGCCGGAGATCATGAAAGGGAAGCAGGGAGGTGTCGCGCTGGGAACAGGATGAGGGCCTGGGGCAGAGCAGCGCCGAAGAGGGGTTTATGACTCAAGGCAGGTGCAAGCAGGGGGTGGTCAGCGTGCAGGCTTAGTGAAGGCGAAGGGCTATGTCAGGGGCCAGCAGCATGCAAAAGGGTTCGCTCTGATCGGGGCATCTTAAAAAATGGCGGGCGCGCACGACAAAAGTGTGGCATCAGGGGAAGAGGCAAGATGGTGCAGATAATGTTCACCAAAACGTACTAATTTTCAACAGTCCCCCCTTTAACATATTCAAGACATCTTGCTGGTTCATTTTCTACTCGGTTCTATTGTGGTGGGCATGAGAAAGAAAACGGTAGGAACCCTAGAGGAAAAGAGTTGTAAACAATACATTTTAACATTTCTAGTTTTTAGGAGGTGGGCCTATTTGATAAACCTTGATCAATTTGTTTAGCAGGAAAGTCATAGGACTGCAATACAAAAACGATTCTGTAGCGAGAGCAGCAAGCATATTTCATACTGGCAGGTTATTATATATCTATCAGGTTCGGATTGGAGCATGATCAATACGATGGCGGCTGGGAGAGAAATGAGGTCTAGCAGAAACGGCGATTGGGGATGTCAAATGTTCGAAGTTTAACGAGTTCTCATCATTCTTTGTTGCCTTTCGTTGGCGCTGTTGAGCACCGGCGGTGGAGCTACAAGTCCAGCTCTGTTCTAAGTTCTGCGTTGCAGGGCACGACCCTTTCCTCGCGTTACTGGTCGGAAAGGTCCTTTTCGCCCTGTGTCCTTTGAGGTGTTTGTCAGAAAGTTCAGATGGAAGAAGAGCGTACAAAACAGTCCATAGGGTAGGTCAGAGGAAAAGGGGGATGGAGCAAGGCCAAATTAGGAACAAACTAGGGGAACGAGAGACTTCAAATAGGCGGGCGTGTGACCGAATTCAGAGAGCGGGGACTTGTCGACAGACACTGGACATCGAGCAGGGGCATCAGGTCGACCCTTTCTTCTCATGTTGTCGAAAACAGTGCCTCGTCCTGCAGCTCTTTTCTGTCGTGGTCTCGCCTTGGCTAATGTCGCAGGTGTTCCTTAGTCTGTAGTCAGGCCTCGTGCTCCCACATCCGGTCCTTCTCTCCTCCAACAGCAGTACCCTTAAACAAGTTTGAAAAGACAGTCTTTAGAGAATTTGCAGATGAAGATAATCAAAAAGTCTATTTCTCTCCCAGCTCCAGGCAAAGAATGAAAAATGCCCGTTATATTAGTGCTCACAACTGGCATATGAATGACCGGTGACGGGCCTGTTGGATTTACTATGACTTTCCTTTACAATTATTGATTACAGTCACGACAGTTCATCTGATAGTGACCCACCTTCGTGAGACGAACCTGGCAAAGATATGCCGTTCTCTAGAGTTTTACATTTACAAAGGGTACTGTGAGTCGTCAACATAGTACTACACAGGTATTTTGCTGAGAGACGAACATGGCTAAACATTTCCTTTCTATCGATGCATCCTGCCTTTCAACTACTACGGGGTTCATTTCGATGATTTCTTTACCTTGGACTAGTCTGTTAACCTTGTAAAACATCACTCTGGATCCTACGTAACCTTTTACAGCCCGATTACTTAATTAGGAGGGACAGGGGTTTTATGGGGAACAACCAGGGACATAGGAAACTTGTGGTAAGGGCATAAATCGACCCATCTCTCACAACCGGAAATGAGGGGTAGTTTCATAATTCCAGTTTTTCGGGCGGCTGATATAGGGGGGGTAACAGGGGTGATCATTTTTCTGGTTTGGGTATTGCGACAATTCGGGGAGGGGAGGGTCGCGTATTCTGAGGTCCTTGTTTTATACCATAGGAGCTGTCGACATGTAGTTCCCTTATTTCGGGCCAGATTAGGGAACCTCTGTCGTCTTACCTGTCCTTTCCCTTACGGCCCAACCTCGGTTTATTGACTTCTAGCGGAAAAGGAGAGGTAATGACGCGGCCTCAGGGTGATTGTATTAAAGACAAGTTTTTTGTGCAAATACTGACGGTATTTGAAGCCAATTAGGTGGTGTGCTAGGGGTGGCAATCTGCCAATTTCGGGGCTAATCACTCGGAAGAGTGGGAGTGCAAAAATAGAGGGAGAGAGGGAGAGAGAGAGAGAGAGAGAGAGAGGGAGAGAGGGAGAGAGAGAGAGAGAGTGCAACGGCAGGCTAAATAGTATACGTGCGACAGAGAGGGTGGCGGTGTATTCAAGAAAGGCTATTTAGTGCATTACACAGTAAAGGGCATTCACGGGTCTGCGTTAGAATCTTGTAATCATGCAGTTTGAGCATTAGACAGGGTAAAGGGGACGTGCCTTGAGAAAAAGGAAAGAAGAAAGGAGGTACCATTTTGTCGCACTTCTCGCATTCTCGGTCCTTCGACCAGTTGGGTCGACGCCTCAGTCACACACACACATTCCCTCACAGTTTCGCATCATACGTGACATGGGTTCATTCGTCCGGTCTGGTTTAAGGGTGATCACTTTTTATCAGGTTGCGCTAATTTTCCGGGTTTGTTCGATACGTGAGTAGTTTGCAGGCGTGCTTAGACACCACCTTGCGGCGCTAGTCCGCTTCGTGTATTAGACATGGCAAGGCTTCAGATCTTCGCCACACCTCGGCTGTAATCTCTGATGTAACCTGCAGAGGGAGGAAAAAGGGGGTGGGGGAGACAGCATTCGCGCATATTCAAACACATGGGTTCATAAGTCCTTTACTTACCTCTTACTCGTCTTTCCTCCTCGGGGCAGGGTCCCCGGGGATATGGTTTCTGGAGTCGAGGGGGGTAGTGTGTCCATATAGGTCGTGTGCGGGGAAACGTAAAAAGGTAACCGGAGGTGCTTAGTGCGAGGTATCTAGTCAAAGGATGTATCTCACTATCGGGATCCTTAAACCTCTTTCAATGCTGTGGCGTTCTAAGGTTCTTCGGTTCTTGGGTCAGCTCCGTTCCCTGATACTTTGGAACGTTGTACTTTATCACATTTACATTATTTCATTTCACCCTCCTTTTACATTCCCTCATTTACACCGTTCGTTTTACCCATCCTTGGAAGTCAAGGTCTTCCTCTACGCGAGAGTTCATGAGTCAGTCGCGTACTTTGAAGACGGAGTGTCGTGTTGTCAATCCGATCCGTCCTCCAGGGCTGGGCAACCATCTTCTTTTAACCTTAAAGAGAGAGCAGAGTAGGGTGCACAGAAAAGAACTTTCCCACCGACCCCACATTTTAAAATAAAGCATGCAATACCCGTCCATAGTTTCAAAAACTTTATTTTGCAAAATCATTTCAGCATGAGGATTATGAGGGTGCGGTCGTATTTGGCCGGTCGTGGCAATGGCTAAAGTGCGTACAGTGGGGGGTGTCGTTTGCAGCAATAAAAACATCGGAAAGTTTTACTCATTCATTTGTAAGAGACTAAAACGTCTATTAATTGGCTGGGGGTTCGGGGGCATTTATTTTCATAATTTAGAAGCATAATCATAATAGTGGTAATCAGATTTCCTATATGCATACCGTACGTGAGCGTCGTAAATGAGGTTTACATCAGTTATAAAAATATAATACATTGTACATTTGTAATCAACATTTGTAACGGGGATCCTTTCATACTGTTCGTCGAGTGAGTTCTCCTTGTCTTTTCTAGCCAAGTGTACAAAGGATCATATAAAATCTTAGAACATCAAGTTTATATTAGTGCGAAGGAACACCACGAGGTGTTCGTAAGTTCCGATTGATACCAGCGCCATTTTGGGCGGGGCCGGCTCAGTCCGGAAGCAGCATCAGGGGGAAATGTTTCCCATTACTGGCAGTTTGGACCAGAGTCCTTTTCGGCAGTTCTAGAATTCATGCTAACAGAAGGAGTGGCAATGTCATGTTTGTTTCGTTGGCGATCAAGGCAGCCGTCCCTTACCGGAAGCCTGCAAAGGCCGAAGGTTCCGCCGGGGACCTTTGTAGGATCTTCAAGGCTGCGGAGATGCTGTTGGAGATGGGGGCTCGTGCTCCAGGGGGCAAATGTTCGAGTTATATTGCTGGTCAAAGTTACTCTAGTGGCCGGGGCCCGCCTTCCAGCGGACCCAGACGCCATTTTGGGGCCCTACAGGGGCCACTCTCGTCGAGTTTGCAAGAGTGGGAGAGATCCTTCGGAGTGAAAGGAAGAGGTCCCTGTTGTGTGAAGGCGGGACGTTCAGCTGGGGTGCAGCTGTGATGCCCCCACCTGGGGGGGGGCGAGGGAGACTCGTTCGCATCGTCTCCTTCTCCCGGTGCACTCCATGCCGCTCCTTTTCATCGCCCCGCATGAAGGTCTCTCCACATCCGGCGTTCCCCAAGTCCTGTGCTCAGTGCTGTGGGAGCATGGCCACCTGTGGCGCGCATTCGGCGCGGCACGAGTATCAGTGCAGTCATTGCAGGTTCGGTGTTCCGAAAATATGGTCACCATTGCACGTTCGGTGCTGCGCAAGTACTGGGGTGCCACCATGGTGTGTTCGGTGCTGTGGAAGTATTGGCACCATCGCCTGACTGGGGGTGTTCGGCGTCGGGCCGGGGGCTGGGAGACCTCCTATCGGTGGAGGTGGGAGAGGCTCGTCCGCGTCGCCTCTCCCTCCCAGCCCAACTTGGACAAATTGTTGTGGAGGTACGTGCAGGACATCCCGCCGTCCAGAGCTGCTGCGGCTGTTACGGAAGAGAAAAGGAAAAAAAGGTGCCTCGTTCTCCTCTGGACATGTGGCGGGACTACTTAAGTCTATCCAGGCCCGTTGCGGCTGGCTGAGGAGACATGTGGCGGGACTACCTACAACTGCCCCGGCTGCTGGCTCCTGCCTCTCCTCCGGCTCCCCCATACGTTAAGATTTCCTGACCAAGAGTTGGCGGCCGGGCCCGCCTTATATGGGTTGCCGTTGGTTGGGCGTAGCCGTATCCCTGCCCTACTTTGGAAGGTTCCAGAATGAGGGGGGGGGGGCGAATGTTCTGTTTGACTTTCATTTTCTACAGTTTACCGTTATTATTCCTTGTTTGTTGTGTTAAATTAAAAGTTCAAGTTCATTAATGGTCTACGGATTTTGTTTTACCATTTCTTTCTTTTCAGGTTGTTTTTATGCTAAGTTTCTGCTAACAGAGGTTGAGTAACACGGAAACACGTGTAGAGGGATGACGCAGATTTGTACATTACATACACACAAACTCAGACGGGGGGACAGTACAAGTACGACATACAAAGACCCAAGACGAATATAAAACAGTTATTGGTCATAATTATCTCTTTCCGTCTGTGAATTTGAAACGAGGCTGGGTTCCCGTCTTGACGTTGCCCGACCTAGGAGAACTTGAGCATGCCGCTGAAATTGTCCTGGCGAAATCTGTGCCATCGGGCATAATCAAACGTGGTGGTTCTGTCTGGTCTGTCTATGTAAGTCGGGTTCTTCTTTGTCTCGCGCTTTTTCTTGTGCTGCCGGTCTGTCGTTCCTGTCGGCCCTTTGCCTTTACTCACGCTCAGTAGAGTCGGGCATTGGGCTTTCCAGTGTCCGACATACCTACAAAAAGCGCATTGGGCTGGCCCTAAGTCTGGTCGTCTTTTGCATAGTGTCGGGGGATAAGTTGTGGGTAGCGATGTCCTGGGGTTGTCCTGTCGGTATATTTCTCTATTTGGTTTGTCCTCGTCTTTTCTCTGTCGTTGCATAGCCTCTCTGCGCCACATACCGAGACTGTCGAGCATAATTGGCATTGTCTTATTATTTCGAAGGGCTATTTCTAACGTTTCTATTTTATCAAGGTCAAAGGATCCTGCCAGTGGCCACTGTTTGTCTTGACTATCTTCGGTATACCTGTGCCACAATTTATTATAGGCTATGGTGACTAATCCATAGTTTATGAACATGTCCTTATTAGGGGTGCCTTCTAGTGGAGCTATATGGTCCACCTCTAGTACACGGTCCGGGCTAAACAGGCTATTAATCAGTGGGGAGAAGACAGACATGACGGCTCGTAACGAGGGACTAAAAAGTCAGCACTGCCTATCTTATCACTAGGTGCAAAGACCGGACAGAATATTTCTATTCAACGTTGTTTGCAGGCAGTGAATACCTCATGGATCAAAAATAATAAAAAAAGACCAATAAATAACAATGGGGAGAATGAGTAGGTCCGCAAAGATCTGCGTTACCTACCCTTTTCACTATCTGCAAAAAGGGTGGTCTCTTCCCTGTTTGCAGACAGGGAATCTCCAGGAAACAATAGTTTTGCGAACAACAGTTCAGTTTCAAGTAATTATTGAGTGGGGGAGAAAAAAATAAGCACGGCTGCTGCCCTACCTATCCTCCACTGCTTGCAAAGAGAGAGCCCGTTGTTTCTCCGTTTGTAGACAGTGAATCTCCAAATAAATAAAAAGAGCAATACTAGTATTTTTAAACAATCAAGCAATCAAGCAATCATTTCGCAACTTGTCGTGATTACACGACCTTACCCGGACCATGTGGACAGTTTCTTGTCTTCCGAATCCAGCGCCCGATCGTCCTCTTTTTCTCGTATTTCTCACGGCACTCCTGATGGTCCCCAGTCAGGACCGTAGATCACTCGAGAGAGGTCTGTTCGGAACTAGTGAAGTTCGGATGATCGGCTGCCAGACGAGGGTCTATTGGGCAAGAGCTCTCCCGATCGTTGCAGTCGCTCACTCTGTCGTCGGGACCTCTCCCACTGGATCCACGAGTCGCTGATGGGCCCCACGCTTGGGACGCCAATTGTAAAAACCTGAGGCGGGTCGGGGGCAATCGATATTTGCCCGGCGATATTGCCTCTGTGACCCTCTAGTTATTTAATCAATGAAGAGGCAGGCGCTGGAGACTGGAAAGCAGGAAACAAGGTTTTTATTCTCTCCGGAGGAGAACACAACGAAACGGACAGAAGGTATCGTTCTGAGGTGCTCTAACTGCATCCCTGAGGCCTGGCCTCTTATACACAAGTTTATCTTTTTATTGCATGTAACATATTCTCGTCGATACTTTGATGTACAGAAAGACATCCTCAGATCCCCCTTTGGGCCCGTTCCCACACACATTTACAGTTGAAGTCCCCACCCTAGTCACAACAGGTGATGAGTATCACGCAGCTGGATATTCCGCCGATTCACGGAATGTGGGGGGTTTGATCGGATCTCATGGAGTGGGGGCTTTGATCAACCCGGGGATCCTTTGATGGGGGAAGCTTTCTATTGTACGGGGAGGGGCAAGGAATGGTATCGGCAGAGCTGGGTGTCGGCCTGGGAACGGGGAAGACAAAACGGGCACACAGGGAAAAAGGGGGTTTGCATCTTAGGGCCGGAGATCATGAAAGGGAAGCAGGGAGGTGTCGCGCTGGGAACAGGATGAGGGCCTGGGGCAGAGCAGCGCCGAAGAGGGGTTTATGACTCAAGGCAGGTGCAAGCAGGGGGTGGTCAGCGTGCAGGCTTAGTGAAGGCGAAGGGCTATGTCAGGGGCCAGCAGCATGCAAAAGGGTTCGCTCTGATCGGGGCATCTTAAAAAATGGCGGGCGCGCACGACAAAAGTGTGGCATCAGGGGAAGAGGCAAGATGGTGCAGATAATGTTCACCAAAACGTACTAATTTTCAACACAGTTCACTTACATGTATTTACACTTTGTGTTACAAAAAAATGGCATCCTACAGCCTTTCCTTCTGCACTAAATGTACTCCAGCAAGATTGGCACATAATTCACGTTACTTTCTCTGACTGCAAAGTGAGAGGAGTTTGTAAACACCAGTCCCCATGTAAAAAAAAAACAAATAAGCAACAGAAGACCTATTCTGATATTTGATCCCCATCTTTGAATTGTAGCTAATGTGACGAGATAAATACAGAATCTAAAGGCATCTTTATTTATTGCTTTGACTTTTGCGTTCCACCAAAAATCAGCTTGGGACCCACAGTTTGGGAAACTCTGTCCTAGTTCAGTCGCTGATCTTCCTGATATGGAAAACGCAATAGTGTCAAACTTGAAACCCTATACGGGAGGCATAGAACTACCTGATATAGAGCTTTAGTACATGACCACTCATTTGCAACATGCAGTGCACTTATTAGAGAAAGAAGAAAAAAGGCAACAGTCTCTGAGTGGTACACATAACATAATGCTAATAGACAATCTTATGACGGAAGCTAAGGTCTCAAACAACTAAAATGCTCAAAGGCCAGGGCAACAGTGTAACTATGTAAAAGACTTGTGGCCGACATCTGCAAAGCCTTTAGATGGCCTAGGGGAGGAAACACTTCTGTCGAATATGATAAACGGACAGCAGATGGAGATTAACCACTAACTGCACTGGAATGAGGCAAAGCATGCCAATGGGTCAAACAAAATCTAGCAATGCCTGTTTAAAGTTGCTGCAATGTAGTACCATTCATATGACTTATTTGACACCAATTTTACTGAATAGAATTAATAAATGTTGGCTTTCTGACTTCTCGCATATAGCTTGGCGCAGTCCGGTGATCCAAAGTTACTGGTCAAAAATAGCATGCACACTGCAACAGTGTAAGGAGGATTTCCTAAACTAATGGAAAAACAACGTTTAAGACTGCTGCACGCAAAAAGAAACAATAGAGGTAAAATGAAATACATTTGCAACCCTGTAAATGGTACTGGCCAAAATACATATTGCCATCCACTGGCTAAATCACCGCCTATCTAGATATAGTTCTGGAGTTATAGATGTGATGAAATGGTCAGGGGCAGAAGGAAGCCCCATGAAGAATGTAAGACAAAATGAAAAAGTAATGAACAAGGTAATAGACTGGACAGAAATGCACAAAAAACTTACAGAACCACCTGTTGCTAAATCACCATGATTACAGAGCAAATTAGGCATCAACCCTTAATTAAAGGAACAATAATTAACACTACAGTATAAAACACAATCCAAAATAACACACCACACAACAGTTAGTCAAAAAGAGGTTACATTAGGAGACCACCCAAATGTTGATGGTAACAACGGTACGAACACTATTACAAACACTTGCAAAAAGAGATAAACACAACATACCAGATCCTGTATACAGCCCTATCCATGTCGGGATAAAAAGGGTTATGAATAATGTGGTAACGACAAGTCACCAATGCAAAAAATCTCATAGAGCATATTAAACAAGCCTGTAAGGGACAATATTGTCCTGAAAATAAACTATTTGTTACTATGTTATTTTAATTTGACATGCTGTGTAAAGATGTAAAAAACAAATACAAAAACTATGGTAAAAACAAGAGGACATGACGCAGTGTTCCTAGTACACATGCACAGGGCAAGCCAATCTGTCCTTTTAGCTTGCTTTTATAGATTTCGTACATTTGTAATCAAAAGCAGGGCAACACCTTCTGACACCTTTAAAAAGCAAATGTGCTGCAGGAGTATGGCATCATTAAAATCAGTATGTGGTTAAACAAGTGCAGGCACTGTAAATGACTGGTTTGCTACAACTTCTTGCCAGTGTGAAATTTGCCCTGAGGAATCCCTTGGTTAGAAATGGGTAATTCCAGAGGGATCTTATTCTGTAAGATGGAAAATTATCCTACAATATAAGAAATATATGTTAAATGAGAACGTGGGACTTTGAATGAGCTGGCATTGTGGTAGATAGAGCATGAAAGTCAGCAGAAACGGGTATGCGTCTCAGCAGGGGCAACACTCACAGGCTTCTTTAAAGCATAAATAAGGTTGTTTGACCAGGCCTATCAAGCTTTTGAAGATAAGTGCATAGAATTTCCATGATGTGCCAACACATTGACGTCTCCTTTGGGAGAATGAAACATTCTATCCAAGGTTACCTCTCCAGAGAGTTTTGAAGGAGAGAATAATATGCGAACTGAAGTCCTATGTCTAGCAAAGAGTTCCTTCCACAATCTCGTAATTGGGTGCGAGTCACCCTGTGTTGAAAAGCATCACTTACGAAAATGGAGCGAGATTGCAGTGCCATCAGTGGTCTGATGTGCCAGAGGGAACCAGGTAAAAGAAGGCACTCCTGTGAGTGCAACAAATGATTCTAGGTCAATGAAGTCCATTTGGTACAGATTTCTTCCAGATCAGCAAAGTCAACTCACTCCATTACAGTGTGAGCTTTTAGGTCACTTTAACGTCTGTCAGACCCAAGAAGACTTGAGTCTTCACTCTAATATCCAAGACCCAAGTTAATGAAGAGCATTTTGTTTTACATGGCCAGCACAAGATCCCAATCTTTGGTCTGAAATCTGCTACCCAAGTCATCTCTACATGGTTAATATTCACTTATATCTCAATTTGGATGGCAGGTGCCTAAAACAGACTCCTGCTACAAGGCTTTTCAAGTCTTTTGGAAGACGATGCATGTTCTCTGGAATCTGGGGATTCGTCAGCTCCACAGTTTATCCAGCTCATATAATAAAATGCAAGGCGTGATTCTAAATGTCACAATTGCAGGTGTGTGAGAAGAGATTGTTTGCTGTTAGAAGTGTGAAGATCTTTTTTAAGCACTTCTTTGACATTTTAGAATTAAGCTGATAAAAAAGATCAACAAAAGAAAAAGCACGGCAACCATTGTGTGAAGTACAATTGTGTAAAAACATTTATCGCCCTTCCACATGAACAAAGCAGTTCAGAGTTCAAAAGACTTATGATAAACAAATAGAGTCCTTACAGTTTGACTACATCAGGCCTTTAAAAGAGACCTGAGGTATAAATAACCATTGAAAATAACATTGTTCCACAGTGGAGGAGAAAAAAAAGAACGAGATTTGCATGGCAAGAGTTTCCACATTGCATCATTCACTATCCCGCTGGCTACTCAGGCCATGAGGATTGGCCGGAGCAGTTCCCATATGTATTGTGTTCTTGCCGTAGGCAATTGAAGCCTGGCAAATGTCTTGGAATTAATGTTGCATATTGCCACTTCTTTAAGCCAGGATGCTGTACTTGGCGGGTGGCTTGCATTCATTCAGTTACAGAAAATTTGCCTTTTGGCTAGTAATAATGCTCTACTGTTTTCCACCATGGCAAGTCAAATCTCTCTATTGGGATCTATGGCTTCCTACATCTTCGTTCATCATTCACAGATGCACTGAAACATTGTACAGAAGTACCCAGAGAACGGAAAGTAGCAGGGCTAGGGAAGTTTGACTTATTTTGTCTCCTCAAGGTCTTCAGCCTCTTCCCCTGGTGGCGGCTAGAAGAAAATGCTAGGTGTGGATCATTCAAGAAATTGTGTGAAACTTTAGTGATCATAACGGGTGCCTCAGTAACTGTAATTGGGTGGCCTGACTGTCCAAGGTCTTTGGTCGGGCAATAAACAATAGATTGACAGAGAAAGGATAGTAGTATAGAACATTTAGTAGTGTCCACTGTACGTTTGAATCCATTCAGATCCTAATTAAAATAGTGAACAATGCCTTATTCAACCAAGCAAGAAGTAAGGATAACTGGGATCCGTTCTAGAGAAGCTTGAGGATTTGTCATCAGCTCGAGTGAGAAATCTTAAAAATGTTAAAATTGACAGTGTACCTAAATCGAATGTAGAAAATTACCAGTTGGTTATCAACGACCAAGTCATCAAAGTATTTTGCACTCCCTGGATCCCATAGTCTGGCTTATTTACAACACAAGTAAAAACCAAATGCCAAGATTCCTTGAACACAACTCAAAGGGATGGGGCAGTCAGACATTTAATTTATACCTTTGCATCAAATTCCTCTTCTAAAGAAAGTTCACCTCCAGTTGAAGAAAGCAAGGTTTGGAGTTATTCACTGTGCTCTGGTGTGTTCTTGCCAGTAGCGGCTTTTGGACCTTCTTTATCTTTCAGGGTCAGGTTTTCCATGCTTGCATGATCTTTCTAGCACGATTGACCATGTATTTAACCACAGGCTAATATTGTTGAATGTGCCTTCCTGACTATTGGGTGCAAATAATTTTAGTATAAGCACCAGAGTCTGTATATGTATGTATATATGTATATGTATATATATATATATATGTATATGTATATATATGTATATGTGTATATGTATATGTATTACCTACTGGCGATAGCCAGTAGGTATATATAGTTAGGATTTTTTTCCTATGGGATTTTTGAAAATTCTATGTCGAATAACTTTGGCGTTTGAGGACAGAATTGGCTGAAATTTTCAGGAAAATGGAACATTTTGATTCTGAGCAGCCCCTGAAAATTTGGGGGAGTTTCGTCAAGGGGGGGCCGAGAAAAAAGGGGGGTCCCAAAACGTGTTTTTCCCATGCAATTTTCCATAGGGCGGTTGGCCTCACTTTTAGCCTGAACGGCTGAATGGATTTACACCAAACTTGGCAAAATTGTAGGGACTGGTAGCCCGATGTGCCTTTGCTATGTCTCAAGATATAGGCTCCAGTGGTTTTTACGAAAATTAACTTTGAAAAATATATATTGGGCTACATTGGGCTATATATATGTTGGAGCCCAAATGTAGCCCAATGTAGCCCAATGTAGCCCAATGTAGCCCAAAGATGGCCACCAGAGACAAAAAAAAACAAATGTAGCCCAAATATCAGCCAGATGTAGCCCAACTATAGCCCAATGACAGAATGTCCCAGAGTGTTCTAAAGAACAACTAGAGTGCTAACAGTCCTACTTATTACAAAGGTATGGCACACCTGAAGCCATCTTGATTGGAATAAAGTGGTAACTCTTAAAACATTTAATTTAAAAAGGAACAAAAGGAGGGGGTTCATTTTGCCATAGAAAGTATGATTAGCGAATATATGACGAAATCCCGCATACCATCAGTCCGCAAAAAAAATCCCGCATGTACTATTAGGCCGCAAATTAAAATAACGAAAACTTTTAGAACGAATATGCCTTTAGCATACACTAAACAACTAAACTACCCTAAACCCTAAAACACTACCCCCAGCATGACCCTACACTACACAAACAGTACAACACTACCCTAAACCCTAAAACACTACCCCCAGCATGACCCTACACTACACAAACACTACAACACTACCCTAAACCCTAAAACACTACCCCCAGCATGACCCTACACTACGCAAACACTACAACACTACCCAAAACCCTAAAACACTACACCCCAGCATGACCCTACACTACGCAAACACTACAACACTACCCTAAACCCTAAAACACTACCCCCAGCATGACCCTACACTACGCAAACACTACAACACTACCCAAAACCCTAAAACACTACACCCCAGCATGACCCTACACTACGCAAACACTACAACACTACCCTAAACCCTAAAACACTACCCCCAGCATGACCCTACACTACGCACTACGCAAACACTACAACACTACCCTAAACCCTAAAACACTACCCCCAGCATGACCCTACACTACGCAAACACTACAACACTACCCAAAACCCTAAAACACTACCCCCAGCATGACCCTACACTACGCAAACACTACAACACTACCCAAAACCCTAAAACACTACCCCCCAGCATGACCCTACACTATGCAAACACTACAACACTACCCAAAACCCTAAAACACTACCCCCAGCATGACCCTACACTAAACAACCACCACAACTCTACACTACACTAACACAACACTACAATACACAACACTACACTACACAATCACTAACCCACGAAAAAATTAACACAAACCCACTTACCTCTCTCGTCATCGTGGTTTTCACAACGCAAATGCATTTACCATACATGCCTTTAAAACGTAATTCTTTGTAAAGGCATGCGCGATAAATGCACATGTGTTTTGAAAAAAATGCGGGATAATGGTATGCGAGGTCAATGACCTTGCGGGATAATGGTATGCGGACTGAAAGTCTGCGGGATAAAAAATGCGGGAAAATGGCTGCAAACCATGATTAGCAGCAGACTTCCCTGGTGAGCACTAGCTTTACTACAGTGATCTAATGAGCAACTAGAGTGCTAACATTCAGAATTTATGGCAAATGTGTGACACATCTGAATGCCTTCTTGATAGAACCAAAGTAAACAAGCATTGAAAATGCAATAGATCTTGCCCTCGTTTAAGTTAAAGCCATTCTGTTTGTAATGAGGTGGCTTTTTAGCTTTGCTTTTATTAGTGTTTTTAAAACTTTCATGTAAATAACATGCATATGTATGCATATATGTATATGTATGCATGCATTTATATTTATATAGATATGCAGATTATATATGTTTATATATGTATATTACCTACTGGCGATAGCCAGTGGGTATATATAGTTAGGATTTTTTCTCTATGGGATTTCTGAAAATTCTATGTCTAATAACTTTGGCGTTTGTGGACGGAATTGGCTGAAATTTTCAGGAAAATGGCACATTTTGTTTCTGAGCAGCCCCTGAAAATTTGGGGGGGTTTCGTCAAGGGGGGGCCGAGAAAAAAGGGGGGTCCCAAAACACGTTTTTCCCATTCATTTTTCCATAGGGCGGTTGGACTCACTTTTAGCTCGAACGGCTGAATAGATTTACATGAAACTTGGCAAAATTGTAGATATGGTTTGCCCGACGTGCCTTTGCTATGTCTCAATATATGTGCTCCAGTGGATTTTGAGAAATTAACGTTTAAAAAAATATATATATCTGTGACAGCGCTCCGGTTAGCGCCCCGGTTCGCGTACCTGACGCGTAACGGAACTTCGCGAAACGAAGCTGATTGGCTCTCCGGTGTCTGTCAACATTCTAAACAGTCCAGGGCGGCCGCCATCTTGTCTCTCGGTACGATCGAGAGACAAGATGTGGTGAAAAACGAAGGGAGAAATGAAGGAAAGGGGGCAAGGTAGACCACTCCTGACCCCCTAGGATTGATGAGGGGGATATTAAAGTCCCCCGCGATTTTTCGCGGTAGAGGCGCTTCCCGGTACGTGAACCGGGCAGCTAACCGGCAGCGTAACGGGAGTCCGCCATCTTGTGTTTTTGGAGCGTCCGGTTCGCGTACCGGGTAGCATCCGATGCGATTTTATGCCGTAGAGGCGCGTCCCGGGCAGCTCACCGGGCAGCTAATCGGGCAGCTAACCGGCAGCGTAGCTGTCAACATTGTAAACAGTCCGGAGCGGCCGCCATCTTGTCTCTCGGTAGGTTCGAGAGACAAGATGTGGTGAAAAAAGAAGGGGGAAATGAAGGAAAGGGGGCAAGGTAAACCCCTCCTGACCCCCTAGGATTGATGAGGGGGATATTAAAGTCCCCCGCGATTTTTCGCGGTAGAGGCGCTTCCCGGTACGTGAACCGGGCAGCTAACCGGCAGCGTAACGGGAGTCCGCCATCTTGTGTTTTTGGAGCGTCCGGTTCGCGTACCGGGTAGCATCCCGGTAAGCGTAACAAGGGGAAAACCAAGAGAAACAATAAAAAAAAAAATAAGGGAATAGATTTCCAGCAAACTTGGCAAAATTGTAGGGACTGTTTGTTTGATGTGCCTTTGCAAGGCCTCAAGATATGTACACGTGTGGATTTTGTCTAATTAAGGTTAAAAAAAATATATATATCTGTAAGCGTGCTCCGGCACGCTTACGTTATGGGTTTTGTTTGCGCTGCAGAGACGATACGTCACGGTTATGCGACACGTCATGAGGCGTCTCACGTGGCTACGTGATACGTCACGTAATAAAGAATATATTTTACAGCTATAGATATTAGCTTTTAAAAAACCAATGAAATTCACTGAAAAAACCATAGGTTATAGACCATATATAGTTAGGAATTTGCATTTACAAAACCTTGAAAATTCACTGAAAAAACCATAGGTTAGAGACCATATATAGTTAGCTGGACATTTTACTGACATAAAACCAATGAAATTCCATATATAGTTAGTTGCACTAACTATATATCGCGCACCCGCAATCCACTGCTGATGATGTCACATATTACATCATTCATGACATGGTCAGTGACATCACTGATGACATCACTGATGACATCTCAAATGACATCACTGATGACATCACTGATGACATCTCAAATGACATCACTGATGACATCATGACACACCAATACCAGTTACTACATACACACTCACTGATTCCTACGTCTACACACACATTCACTCATTCACCCATACAATCACTCATACATACAGTCACTCATTATTACAACACTATCATATGCACTCATACACCTATGCAGACACTCACACACTGCCACTCATCCATGGAGTTACTCACACACCTAGTCAGTCCTGTAAAGAATCAATCACACTTCCATTTCCTCATCTATACAGTTAAACACAGAACACCATACTTCAGTGACATCACTGATGACATCACTGATGACATCACTGATGACATCTCAAATGACATCACTGATGACATCTCAAATGACATCACTGATGACATCATGACACACCAATACCAGTTACTACATACGCACTCACTGATTCCTACGTCTACACACACATTCACTCATTCACCCATACAATCACTCATACATACAGTCACTCATTATTACAACACTATCATATGCACTCATACACCTAGTCAGTCCTGTGAAGAATCAATCACACTTCGATTTCCTCATCTATACAGTTAAACACAGAACACCATACTTTTCACACATATACTAACACATACTTACTCTCTTATACAATCAATGATACAAGTACACATTGATATGCACAGAGTCACACACCTCCCAGCCAGCCACACACACACTCAGTCTTCCATACATCCACTCATTCTTCAATATGTAAAACATATTTAAACTTTACAAAAACACACAGACACTAGATGATGTCATCAGTGATGTCATTTGAGATGTCATCAGTGATGTCATCAGTGATGTCACTGACCATGTCATGAATGATGTAATATGTGACATCATCAGCAGTGGATTGCGGGTGCGCGATATATAGTTAGTGCAACTAACTATATATGGAATTTCATTGATTTTATGTCAATAAAATGTCCAGCTAACTATATATGGTCTCTAACCTATGGTTTTTTCAGTGAATTTTCAAGGTTTTGTAAATGCAAATTCCTAACTATATATGGTCTATAACCTATGGTTTTTTCAGTGAATATATATATGTATATGTGTATATATGTATATATATATATGTGTGTGTATATATATATATATATATATATATATATATATGTGTGTATATATATATGTGTGTATATATATATGTGTGTATATATATATATATGTATATGTATATATAATATATATGTGTGTTAGTTGATGTGGTCGACCAATTAGACATTTATATCTGCTCTAACGGAGTTTGGCTAGTTGATTTTCATAGTAAGACAGCTTTAGGGATGTGTTTAATTTTCTGTGTATAATCATTATATTTAATATGGACGAATATAAACTGGCTGGGTTCTTTGTAAAAGATGTCTGTTATATATCACATACAGCCATGAGGCAGAGTACTAGACAAGGGAATTGCGCAGGCCAACTTGACTGTACAGAAGCGGAGTACAGGAACATAAAGTTTGAGATTTGGGTATCGAATGATACCATGAATCAGAATTCAGTGTAGAGCTTGCTGGTAGGAAATTGCTTGAAATGTTGTGTTTTAAAGCAGAGGTGTACCGAGCTGACCTTCTACCGGTGTTGTGGAACGAGGCTCCATTCTCTAGTAAAAAGAATATTTTTCAGCATTCCACAGCCATGTACCTGGGTGATTCCTTAGCAGGAACCCTTCTAGTTGGGAAGTAAACAGTTCAGCGGCATCTTTGCATTCGCCGACGTCCTTACAAACTCCATGAGCGAACCGTTGTGCGCCATTCATCGCACACTGCATAGGAGCAAGTGTGTTAAACGTTAGAGATACCTAAACATGCCAGCACTTCCGATAGAAGTCTATATGACCCCTATAAAGTGAAAGGATGTACTCTGCAAACAGACTGGCTTATGAAGTGACCTTCCTCAACCCCTGCTGTACCATACATTGAGCACTGACGTTTCGTAAGCCTAAGGGTCATACGGTTATGAGTTTACATAGCTGGGATTGAATGCCCAAACTAGAATTTTATGGGATATGGGGAGGGGTGCAGTTGAAAACCTGTTTTAGTGCAGGTTGGACACCTTTTCAAACTGAGGGTCTGATTTTGATCTCGGCGGTCGGGTTACTCCATCACAACGATGAAGGATATCCCATCCGCCGAAATATAAAATCCATAACATTTAATGGGATTTATATTTCGGCGGACAGGATGTGTCATCGTTGTGGCGGAGTGACCTGTCCGCCGAGATCTAAATCAGACCCTTAGTTTGGCTTGAGTTGTTTTATCGTTTGGATGAGTTTGATATGGTCAACAAATGTTAGATATCCGGGATATGCTCTTTATTTGTGTGATTTTAAAGTCTTTTTTTATTATGAGTGATAAAGTAATGCTTTTATTGCAGTTAAAATGAGCTGTGAATTGTAGAACTCCTACACAATCTGTGCTTTGGCATGCAGTAGCAGCAAGGCTGTTGGGTCGCTTAATACTGGTAAAATTAAATTTGGAAAGGGAACTTCATTTGTAGATAACTTAAAATGTCTAACCGGGTTGAAAAGCGTACTGTATACAGTCTGCTGTCCTGTTTGTACTTTAAAAGAGCTTTAATTCGGAGTTAGGATTAATGCGATAGAGCAGGTAAATTAGAGCTCATGTCTGTGACAACTACTAAGCACCATGAATCCTGTTAATGACCGTACACGCACTTTACCCTGTGAGCTTTTCTTAAATAGTGCTAGTCGTGGGTACCCTTGTGTTTGTTACTGTAATAGATTGTTTTGTGTGGGGGTGTTTGGCTGAAGATAATTGGAGATACAGTGTACAAATGTTTATCCACTGAATTGTATTGTAATTGTATTTATATAGCTCTTACTACCCCTGACGAGGTGTCCAGTTGCTTTTTCGGCGAGTAGCACACTACTCCAGAACCCATAAAGGATTGGTGCTGAATTAGTATAGTGAAAAATAAAAGTAATCTGAGAGGTGGATAGATTAGTCAGTTATTTGGATTGAGAAGGATAGTGGAGGGATACAAGAGGGAAAAAGGTTTGCATTTATATAACACTTGATACCCCTGATGGGGTGTTGAAGCGCTCTTTCAGCGAGTAGAACGCTACTCCGGAACCCATAAAGGATTAGTGGTGAATTAGTATAGTGAAATATGAAAGTAATTTGAGTGGTGGCATGTTAGTCTGTTATTTGGATTGAGAAAGATAGTGAAGGGATATTTTGGAGCTCATATCAGTAGGAGCAGGCTTGGGAAGAGTCGGAGGGAAGAGTTTAGAAAGGCTTGTTTTGGGGTATCTGAATAGTAAAAGAGGTATGAGATGATGCGAGAAGGGAAGAGTCTAGAAAGGGTTATTTTGGGGATCACAGTAGTGGTATGGGGTTTGGGATGAATGAGAGTGGAGGTAGAGGATATATTGATAGAGGTATACGGTGAGAAATAGGGTAGTTCATTGGAAAGAGTAGTAGTAAGATGTTTTAGATGAGTCAGAGTTTGCACCTTCAGAAACAAAACACTGCCATACATCTGTGAGTGCGATGTCTAATACAGGATAGCAATTGTCTCATCAATTATCGCACTGCTCATAAATATAAGCATTGCACATTGCAGCACAACATAGGACTGACAGTTGTCACAGATCATACCACGCTTTGTAATAATATCAATGTGTAATTCTTCAAATCCAAATACGCCACCCACCAACACGACCACATTAAAATTTCAGACCCTAATCTTAACTTGCATGTCACTGATAATGGGGGTAGCACACCATCAATGTTCCTCTTCAGGAGTTAAGTGAGGTCTCGGTATCGTCTCACGATGTTCAGATGTTTCCAGGGGCTCACTCCACATCGCCGCAATGGAGCCTTCTGCTGTCTTCTAGTTTCAGCGCCACCTGAATGCTTCTCGCCCATTGACCCACATCTATCTTCCATTATATGGTAGATGGGACCCTATCCGCTTTCCACGGCAGAGCAATGCCCCGTTCGGCCAGCGTAAGAGCAAGCCTCCGAAACCTGGAACCAACCCGCTGTTTTGTTGTCAATTGAGTGAATTCCAATAAGCATATTTCACTTTAAAGATGGTATCTCCCTCCCCAGCACCTTACCCACATGCTCCAGAATTTCCCTCCAATACCGTGCAACTGCCGCACATTCCCAGACCATGTGCATGTTATCAGCTTTTTGCCTATTCACATATTTAGCAATTACAGACCGTGGTGAGAATATTTGTGTTAACCTCTTGGGAGTTAAATCGGTTGCGTGAAAACAATTGAACTGTATGTATTTGAGACTTGAGTTTGGGGAGGCCCTGTGCTTCCCAATACCTTCTCCCATTGCTTATCTGGTAAGTTGTGTCTGGAGACGGGTTTCCCATCAGGCTCTTAGTGTATGGAATGGAGGTATGAACATATGAAGAAGCATTTCATAGAACCAGGATATAAACCTGATCCCCCCCCCCCACACCCCGCATTGTAAACAACAGCTGTAGAGCTTCATGTGTGTCGGGCAGTCAATCTAAAAATATCGTTAGCTTTGGTCTGTAGCATGATTTTTGAATATCTGGCGTGGCAGGACAGAGGCAGTGACGTGTTTGGTGTGTGAGAGGGGAAAGTCATTAAAAGTGCAATGAGCACACTATGGCGGGATGCATCATACCGGCTCAGTAGGTGAAAGGTTGATTTTTAGATTTTATATGCATTCTTAATTCAGCTCACCTCGCGCTAACCTACCCACAGGTATCATTAGCCTGGTTGTGACTTGCAGTAACGCATCAAAAGGGGTACAATTAGTAACCGGTAGCACACCCTGCATGACAATTTTACAGAGTAATCTTCAGCTCCATACAAAAGAAGTACACTGATGAAAGTTGGATGGATTAATTACATGTAAAACCTATGTATTGTCTGTCTGCCGCATATATTTTTGTAGTTTATTATTTTTGTTTTAATCTTAACCGGCGTAGGTCTTTATAAAAAAACGATAGTAAATAATTTTCTTAGACGAAAGGTCCTCATTTGCCTCTTTTGAAGGCTGTTGTGGCACAATCTACTTTATCTGGAGTGCCAGCTGTCACGTTTTACTTAAGTGGTGTAATCCTTTGCTAATGATTAGAATTCCAGCTGCTGCTGCATAATGCCAGTTTACTGCTTTTTACCCCCCCAGTTACTCCCGGTGAACTAGAGTCTCTCCAGTCTCCAAATAACCATGACTGGCACATGTTCATTAGGGCCGTGCCTTCCACCGTCTTCCTTCATTTCTCTACATATTAAGCACTGGAAGTGTCTCACGCACGCTAGCCTTAAACACCACTGGTGGAGACTTTGCAACATCACTGGGGGAGACTTAGCAGCTAAAAACCAAGTCCATTCGTTTTCAAAAGACATGATTAGCTTGGGGTAAGTTTTAAAGAAATAGAAAAAAACCATCAGTTTATTTTAGGTATTCTTTTTTTATTTACCTCTAATTTGTTGTGTTTAGAGACTGACCTCGTTCATTTATTGCTTGTGTTTTCTGATCTGTTCAGTTTGTACAAACATACTCCATTTTTTTCTTTTCAGTATTTTGGGAGTTGAAAGCATTTTTTTAAAGAAATGTGCATTAACAGGCAGGGCAAAAGAACCTATCATGGCTGAGAAACCCAGAGATTGTAAGGATGGGGGTTAGAAGACACGAATGAGAGAATGGTGGACACACATGCTTTTGGACCAAGACTGTAGACACCAGTGCTTACATAGAGACGCACACTGGTACAATATTTACAACACTCCCCAAGTTACGAGAGAAGCGTTACACAGTTACGGTTAAGTACACAGCCGATGTATAAAATGTCAAGTATCTGCTTGGCAAACAAGTATTTTAAAAAAATATATATTTTATTAGCGTTCGTGTTGTTACTAAACTGCCAGTTTACAAGGAAATATTTCCAACACAATGTTTCTGCTGATACATCTCCATCATACAACACATATTGAGCAATTAACCACCACTTAAAGAGAACCCGCCACCCAATCACCACCCGATCCACATCCGCCATAACCGTATAATTTGTGGTCTCCCAAGATCTTGGTCTTGATTCCAAGGCTGCATTATGTAAGGTTTTCTGCATTGACACCAGTCTTTTCATATCTGTTTGTTTATAAGGACATCCTCTGGCGTAAATGGGTCGTTCCGAACTCATGCAGTGGTCCAGCCCTCTCTTCCACCCCTCCGGTGAGGGGGTCTCAAGTCTTTCTAGGCTTTGAGGTGTCCCTCTTGGCCACTAAGAGGCCGAGCTATAACAAGGCCATTTTGGCTCTATTGTCTGCATCAAGTGTGATATGTAGCAATGCCAACTTAGTGTCTACTGGGGTTCTTCAACCAGGACTCCAAGGCAATCGAACACCTTCTAAAAAAGGAATAATCTTTCCCTCGCTCCAGATAGTGTGTAACAAGTCCCCATGATGATAAGCATGCTGCAGATACAGCAGCAACTTCAGCACCCCCACCACGCACAGTCCGTGGTGGGTAAAATAGGCTCTGTGCACATATTTGAGTTGTATTGCCCGAAATTGTGACTCAGTCGCCTGTGGTACAGTCCTGGCCTCTCACAAGTTGTCTTCCCATAGGGGGCCTAGGAATTGTTCCAATGCCTCCTGCAGTGAGTTGAACGTATCTGGCAAATTAACCACCAATGAGCAGTAAGTATTTTAAATCTTATGATCCATGAGTTATCCAAGAATGACCATAGTTTCTTAAGGGATGTGTTCTGGGAGTATCAGGTGAGCGACATAAGACATAAGTGCATGCAAGAGCTGTAGGTACTGGAAGAATTGGCTGTCTGGAGATCGTGTTCCACCTACAGCTCCACAAACTATTTCGTTTTTGTACCAGACATGACTTCTCCAAGTTTCAAGATACTACTAGTATCCGACTTTCCGAAGCCTTCAAACTCTGATACCTGTCGAACCCAGCATCCGGTCCACAGGAGTCTCCGCAGTTAGTTTCGGTCTCCATCGCAATGTACAAAGTGTTTCCTCCAATACCCGGAACACCACCACTATAGCCATACGAACCCATACCCGGAACACCACCACTGTAGCCGTAGGAAAATCTAGAGTAGTCGAACCCCTATAAAGGAAATGTGAGATCAGAAAATTGTTTGTTGTAAATCTGAGGCAAAAGCCGGATTCCCCCATCGTATCGAACCACAACTTTTCAGTTATAGCCATATGTGACGCCCTATAATAGGTGAAGTCGGCAGCCATTATGCCTCTGTCATAGGTGGACTTAAAGCATTTTCGAGGAGGGTGTTGATTCCACAGAAGGCTCCCTAGGGCCGAGTTAACTCATTTGAAGAAAAAATAGGGGCTAGTGTATGGAAAATTCTGCCTTTGATAAAGCAAACTAAGCAAAACTACGATTTTAAAGCTAGCGGAACATACCAGGACAATAGGGGAAGTGCAAGGCAGGGTCCAAAGTCTCCATTCAAGCGATCTAGTTGGGCTTGTATATTTTTCTCCCATGCTCTTTTGGAGTCTTCCATCACAAACCCCTAGATAATTTAAACAAACCTTCGCTGAATAGCTGGAAATCTCCAGCACAGCCCAAGGATTGCATTATAAGAGCAATTGGGCACACTGATGATTTGGATTTGTTAATTACCAGCCCTGTATATTTGCCAAAAATGTTGAGTACCTTTAATACCCTGGGTCGGGACATGGAGGGTCAACTAAAAACAAGCATTTACAATGCAATGGTTTCGCCTTTGGAAAAGTTAGAGCTATTGGCATTGTAAATGACAAAATGTGTATTTGTGTTGGTTTTGAAAAATAAATGGCATTGTCATTTACATTGCCATTAGCTTAATCTCTGCAGTCACTCTGCACTCCCTAGCACTCCCTAGCTCTCCCTAGCACTCCCTAGCACTCCCCAGTCACTCTGCACTCCCTAGCACTCTGCAGTCACTCTGCACTCCCTAGCACTCCCTAGCACTCTGCAGTCACTCTGTACTCCCTAGCACTCGGCAGTCACTCTGCACTCCCCAGTCACTCTGCAGTCACTCTGCACTCCCCAGCCACTCTGCAGTCACTCTGCACTCCCCAGTCACTCTGCACTCCCTAGTCACTCTGCACTCCCTAGAACTCCCCAGTCACTCTGCACTCCCTAGCACTCCCCAGTCACTCTGCACTCCCTAGCACTCCCCAGTCACTCTGCACTCCCTAGCACTCCCCAGTCACTCTGCACTCCCCAGTCACTCTGCACTCCCTAGCACTCTGCAGTCACTCTGCACTCCCTAGCACTCTGCAGTCACTCTGCACTCCCCAGCACTCTGCAGTCACTCTGCACTCCCTAGCACTTTGCAGTCACTCTGCACTCCCTAGCACTCTGCAGTCACTCTGCACTCCCTAGCACTCTGCAGGCACTCTGCACTCCATAGCACTCTGCACTCCCTAGTCACTCTGCACTCCCTAGTCACTCTGCACTCCCTAGTCACTCTGCACTCCCTAGTCACTCTGCACTCCCTAGTCACTCTGCACTCCCTAGTCACTCTGCACTCCCTAGTCACTCTGCACTCCCTAGTCACTCTGCACTCCCTAGTCACTCTGCACTCCCTAGTCACTCTGCACTCCCTAGTCACTCTGCACTCCCTAGTCACTCTGCACTCCCTAGTCACTCTGCACTCCCTAGTCACTCTGCACTCCCTACTCTGCACTCCCTACTCTGCACTCCCTACTCTGCACTCCCTACTCTGCACTCCCTACTCTGCACTCCCTAGTCACTCTGCACTCCCTAGTCACTCTGCACTCCCTACTCTGCACTCTCTACTCTGCACTCTCTACTCTGCACTCTCTACTCTGCACTCTCTACTCTGCACTCTCTACTCTGCACTCTCTACTCTGCACTCTCTACTCTGCACTCTCTACTCTGCACTCTCTACTCTGCACTCTCTACTCTGCACTCTCTACTCTGCACTCTCTACTCTGCACTCTCTACTCTGCACTCTCTACTCTGCACTCTCTACTCTGCACTCTCTACTCTGCACTCTCTACTCTGCACTCTCTACTCTGCACTCTCTCTCTGCACTCACACTCTGCACTCACTACTCTGCACACTCACTACTCTGCACACTCACTACTCTGCACACTCACTACTCTGCACTCTACACACTCACTCTGCACTCTGCACAAAGATCCGTTACAATTAAAATAAAATAAAACGATGTGTAAAAAATTATATGAAGTAATCTTCCTCGAGTTTTTCTAGCACCCGATTCTCTCCCTTCCTTCCCCCTTCTAGCTCCCCACCTCACCTCACCTTCTGCCCACACTTTTTCAGATTATGCTGTGAATGGGGGATGGCAGGCAAAAAGAGATGGGGTGAAGGAGGGACGAGGGGGTCGTAGGGAGGGGGGTGGGGCGCCAAGGACGGATGGTGGACGTGGGATACAAGGACGAGGGAGGGATAGAGTTATTGGGTGTAGGGATAGGGAGGGTCGTAGGAAGTGGGTACAAAGGGAAGGGGCCGGAATGGAAGGGGGGAGACGAGGGAGGAGATGAAGAGAAGAAACGGCAGGAGAGCTGAAGGAAGGGGGCCCGACAAGCTGGCTGCAGAGGGAAGAATGGCTGAGTGAAACCGGGTAGTGGAGAGAAGGAGGGACCAAGTGAAGGAGATGTGAGAAGGATAGGATGAGAGAGTTGGAAGGGAGCCTGGCTGAGGCTCGGCAGGGGCTGGAGCTGAATAACAGACGGGATGCAGCGGGGGTCTGTGTGGAGTGATGGAGGGGTAGGTGAGGCGAAGGGTCGTGAACTGATGGTGGGAAGAAGGGGCACCAGAGGAGAAGACGGACTCAGGAGAGACAGGCAGGGAGGAGGAAATGAAGGGGAGGTGGACTGAGAGATTGGGGTAACTGGAAGGAGTCTTGGAATGAAGGTTTGGCAAGTATAGAGCCGAGACAAGAGTGAAGGGATGGGTGAAAGGGGCTTAGGGGGTCGTGGTAGATGGAGGGGTGGTGTTCGAGGTGATGTAGAAATGACCACACATCATTGATAGGCTGGTGCAGACGAAAGAGGCATATCTATGTGTGAGCAAAATGCAGACATAGAAAACCTGCCGGACATGTCTTCATGGACATCCACAAAAGCGGTGAGCAGGGTTGTACTATGCACACGAGTACACATTGTGATTATTTTGCCGTTTTATATAGCGCAAACTCGACCCGAAAGTATCAGTATCAGCTTATAATCGTTTCAATAATGTACAAAACTGAGGCTTTCTTTAAAATACTTCAGTGATGAAAAAAAACGAGGCTTCCTTTAAAATACTTCAGGGATGTAAAAAACGAGGCTTTCTTGAAAGTACTTTGAGTTCCTCCTTAAATGCTTTACCAATATTTTACTTTCCCCCAACTATGCAGTTCTGGATTAAGGGTGCCCCGAGGGGGTACAGTACAGCTCTTGCTGCCTTGGAAGGAATGCCCAGTACCTGTTGATGCGCGGTACACGCGGGGTGCGGGGCGGGCTCTGGATGCTGGTCTTGTCGAGCCGGTCCGGCTTGGGGCAGACGTCCTCTCTGGCAGGCAGATTCCCCCAGAGGCGGCAGCGGCACGGGGCGGCCTGTACTTAAGTACAGTGCGGCTCTCGGGTGCGGTGCGGCCTCTGGGACAGCTGCGGGGCCAACGCGTACACTTCAGGCGTACGACGCAAACCTCTACCAATGCAGGCTCGCAGGATCAGAGGTGCTGTGCTTTAATGCGGGCAGGTTGGTGCGAGGCGTACGGCCACAAAGGCAAGGCGGTACGTCTCGCAGGGGGGCTGAAAATCAAAGGTTGGTGCGAGGCGTACGCTTCTGGCGTTACGCCTCGTATTTCAGTCGGGGCGAGTCTGAGCGGGGAACTGCTTCTTCTGGGGATAACGCTGTGCCGGGGAGAGGGTACGCTGTGGCGTATGCGGCGTCTCCACAGGCAAAGGGCGAATCTCTCGAGTTTCTCCCCCCAGTGGGGATACAGCAGGCAAATCAGGGCGTCCTTCAGGAGGGTGAGGCGGGTGTGGGCAGCCCAGCTTGGCAGTGTGAAAACGGCTCGTGGTCAGAGCGGGTCACACGGGGCGGGCAGGCACAGGACAGCCGCGCAGCAGTCCCTGCAAAGGACACTTCCGAAATGGCGAAAACAAAGCTTTACAAAAAAAAAAACCACACGCCCACAGCCGCATGACGTGAGAAAAGGGGCAGGATGAGAAAAACATCGCAGGAACGCCCACGAATCGCCTCGAACCATGACAGACAGATCTCACTTCCAATGGCTAGCCTCCATTTATGGAGCTAGCCAATGGAAGTGAGAGGCGTGACAAAGGCACCATACTCTTCTCAAAAGTTTTCGCCTTGCGAAAGTCTGCTGCGCAGCTTTCGGCGAGGCAAAACCTAAAAATTAGGTCATCTGCCTACAGTGCCACTCAGTCAGCTGTCCAAGGGGCCCAGTTTTATCTTTTCACTCGAGCATTGATTCTTAGACATTCAGCCAGTGTTTCATTTGTTATCATAGAAAACATGGGGGGTGGTGGATCAATGGAAATCCCTGCCAAGTACCCCGCTGCACCGGTAAAGCCTCTCACAATGATCGTCCAATCCTGACCTGTGATGTTAAATACATATACAACAGCTTCCCCAACTGAATAAACTGCGGCCCAACATTCATTTTAATCACTAGAGAAAACAGATCACCCCAGCCCACTGAACGGAAGGCTTTATTGAAGTCCACCAGCAGAAGTGCTTAAGGACCAAGTAACTTTCCAACCAGAGTAAGCACATTGTTGACTTAACTTATATTATGCCTAGTGGCTTGTTTAGGCTTGAAGCCTGATTGGACGGGATGACTAGGAAACAAATGACCTTTGTGAAACAGTTTTCAAGAGCCTTTGCCCAGATCTTCATCTCCAAATTAAGGATGGATCATTTGCTCAGGAGGCGACTGGACTGGGGGATCACCACTGTATCAGCAATGCGCATATCATGGGGAAACATCCCTCCCTCCTGTGCCTGTAAGAACAACTAACAAAGGGGGATCAGTCACCAGGGAAATATAGGCTTTGACAAATTCAGCTTGGAACCTGTTGGGGCCTAGCGAATTTCCTGATTACAACTGGGATAAGACCTCTACAAGTTCCTCATTAGGAATGAATCCCTCTAGGAGATGATGCTTCTCTCTTGACCGCTTTCTTGGTGTGAGTTTCACTATAAAGACCTCCAGTTCATGCGGCATGTCGCAAACCCCTAGGCAATCTCAGAATCCCCACTAATATTGTTCCCATCTTGTTCTGAATATATGCAATAGGGTCTTGCCCAGACATATTCGTGCACAACCAATTAAGTGTTTTACTGGGCTTCTCTCCCCTTTTGTTTTCTGCTCTGATTGGCCAACCACGCCTCATCTGCTGCATTTAACACATTTTGTTGGAGGGCAAATAGTGTATGTAAAGACTTTCAGTGGGAGGCTGACTGGGGAGATTCTAGGTAGCTGGTTTCCATATCAGCAATTCTCTTTTCAAGATCAGCGACTAATTGTTGCTGCTTCTGTTTCCTACCAGCATGATAGCTTGGATATTTGGATATTTGGATAGGTATTTATAGAGCGCAAACGTTCGCTCCGGAGGGAGCATCATGGCGCTAATAAACCAATGACCAAATCACAAAGAAGGTAGTGGGGAGTTAAATGGCTGCTTTGGTCCAGTCATCCGAGAGATTAAAAATCCACGTTTTGAGTTGTTTCCTAAACGGCATTTCAAGCGTCTGAAGTCTGAGATGCCTTGGCATGCTGTTCCAGGCTCTAATAGCCAGAGAACTAAGTGTTTTTCCGCCTTTAGACTTCAGATTGAATTTGAAGGGGGCCATGAGATTTTCTTGCGAGGATCTGAGAGAGCGGCCCGGTGTGTAGTGGGGAAAGCGGCTTGACAAATATGCTGGACCGGATTTGTTGAAGGCTCGGAAAGCTACAATGAGAATTTTAAAGAGTATTCTTTTATGCAAGGGGAGCCAGTGTAAGGATTTCAGAGCAGAGGAGATTGAGGATTTGCGTGGGAGTTTAAGGACAAGGCGCGCAGCAGTGTGTAGGACACTTTGAAGTTTCAATCGGGTGGACTTTTTAGTCCCTGCCAGGAGGCCGTTACAGTAGTCCACTCGCGAGAGTATGAGGGCTACCGCGATGGTCTTTCTGGAGTCGAGCGGGAGGAAGTCAAAGAACTTTCTCAGGGACTTTATGATGCCGAAGCATTTACCTGCTACGGTCGTGGCGTGGGTGTCGAAAGAGAGATCGGAATCAAAAATAACTCCGAGGTTTCTGGCTGATGAAACTGTCTGAGGTGGCGCAGCGGAATTATCAGGCCACCACAGAGCGGGACAAAAAGAAGCGTTCTTACCAATGGGCAGGATCTCGGTTTTATTCGAGTTGCAGCGGAGATGGTTAGCGTCCATCCATTGAAAGACCGCAGTGAGACAGTGCTTAAGGTTGAGTTCGGCCCTGTTTGAATTGTCATCGATAGGGATGACAAGCTGGGTATCGTCGGCATAAGACGTAACGGTTATGCCGAACGATTCTATGAGGGTAAGCAGGGGGATGAGATATATATTAAAAAGGAGGGGACTTAGAATGGAGCCCTGAGGAACTCCACAAGAGACCATTTTTACTTTTGAATGAAAGGGACCCAGTGTGACAGTTTGAGCCCTGTCGCAGAGGAAGGAACAAATCCAGGCTAGGGCCGAGTTTGTTACGCCGATGTCCTTGAGTCTGTTAAGCAGAATGGAGTGGGAAATGGTATCGAATGCTGCCGTGAGGTCGAGAAGGATCAGGATGGCCTTCTTCCTTTGATCTTGGAGGATTTTGATGGTATCGGTCAGCTCGATCAGGGCGGTTTCGGTGGAATGTTTAGACCGGAAACCGGATTGTTGAGGGTGAAGGAGGTTGTGAGTGTCAAGAAAGGACTTGAGCTCCTTGTGGACTAATTGTTCAGTTATTTTGCCTAGTGCAGGTAGTAAGGTGATGGGACGGAGGTTAGTTAGGTCAGAGGGGGGTTTGTTTGCCTTCTTCATGAGAGGTTTAACCACCCCTTTTTTCCAGGAGAGGGGAACAGAGCCAGTTTTGAGGGAGAGGTTGACTATTTCATTAATGACAGGATTGACTTCGTCAATGATGATATGAAGAATCTTGGGAGGACACGGGTCAGAGGGGGAGCCAGATTTGCATGAAAGAATCGCTTCTCTGGTCTGAGTCAAGGTCACCGGGGCAAAGTGGTCGAGACTGTTAGCGATTGGGCGAGGTTGATTTAGATCCAAAGATGAGTACACAGGGGGGGGAGGGGGGAAGTTTTTAAGAATGGAGGAGATTTTGTCATCAAAGTAGTCAGAAATCCTGTCACACAGCTCTTGGGAAGGGGGGATTTCTGGTTGAAGAGCTTTTGGTTTGGTGAAAGATTTTACTATGGAAAAGAGGGTTTTTTGTTTTTGGCTGGCCTCTTTAATGGCTTTTACATAGTATGTTCTTTTTGCTGATTTGATTGCTGAAAGATAATTTTTCCTCTGTAGGATGTAGTAATTACGATCATCAATGTCGTAAGATCTACGCCATTTGCGTTCAGCTTTTCTGCAGAGTAGGTGAACGGCTGTTAGATCAGGCGTGTACCAGGGGGCTTTAATTTTCAATTTTTTTAGGGTATTGCCTTTGTTATTCGGAGGGCATCGTTTTGAGATTTCATGCGAGAGCCAGTTGTTGAGACATACTGCATCGGTATCGATGTTACCAGAGAAAGAAGGGGTAGAGGTAGGAGAGAAAGGATGGGAACTGAAACTTTTCTCGACAATTTTCCAATTAATAGGGTGAATGGGTTGGCGAGTGCGTTTTATGCAGGTAGGCGGAGGAACGATTGAAATGTGGAAGGGGATCAAACAGTGGTCAGTCCAAATTTGGGGGATGGGGGACGAGGTGGTGATGGACGGGAAATTGGAACAGACGCCGTCCAAAGTGTGACCGAAAGAGTGGGTAGGCAATTTGACGGATTGTTGCAGATTAAAGATATCTAGTGTCTGCAGAAAATTTCTGGTAAGGGGGTCGGAAGATTTTTCGAGATGTAGGTTGAAGTCACCCAAAAGGGTGAAATGGGGGTAGCGAAGTAAGAAGTGTCCGAGGGCTTCGTGAAGGGAGTCAAGGAACTTCGCGGCATTGCTGGGAGGGCGGTAGATCAAACCCCCGGAGAAGGAAAGGGTTTGATTAAGTTTAATGGAGAAACCTAGCCCCTCTGTATCCGTGAGAGGGTCGAGGCAGAAGGTGTGGCAGCTAAAGGAGTTCCTCAGGATGAATGCAACTCCTCCTCCTCTCCCTTTCTGTCTGTCCTGTCTGTGAAAGGAGTAGCCAGGGGGAAGGGCAATGGCTATATCTGGGTTACTGTCTTCAGTAAGCCAGGTCTCGGTGATAAAGAGACAGTCTAGGTCATGGTCAATAATAAGGTCGTGGATGTCCTGACTATGTTTGCACACTGATCTAGCATTTACCAGACCGCCTGTAAAGTGCGGGCTGTTGGGGGAGGTTGGCTGTTTGGAGGCGAGATTAAGAGTCCAACGACACTTGTTACAGCTGGTGGAGCCGAATACATTAACAAGATCAAGCTTACAGGGGCAGTCAGATCTACCTTGGAGTTTGAGGAGGACGTTGGGAGCGTACCTAATGGTTGGAGGAATTTGGACAGGGGTTCCTGCGCCTGGCGCGGTCTTTGCGCGGACGGGCGCAGACGGGCTTGCCTTAGGTGCGCCTTCGGCGCGCAAACGGCGCTCCCGCTGCGCTCGTCCGCTGCGCGTTCTATGCATGCACATTTGTAGAAAGAGGAATGGGGCGTGGCCTAAAAAGGGGGCGGAGTCTGCGCGCACGCCGCTGGTGATGGCGGCTGCTGGCAGAGAGCAAAGAGGGGCGCGACCAGCTAGAAATCAGCTGTGCGCACGGTGAGTGTGAGCGCTAATTAGTGCCTTGTTCTATTTAAAAACACATAGGATTAGTGACACCACACAGAGCAACAAAAGAGGGAAAATGAGCAAATTTTAAAATACTAGAGTACCTCCAGCTCCCGGCTACAGCCTCAGGACTGGGTCGAAGGTTTACTGGCCGCCGCTTGTAGTCAGCGGTTTAAGTATGCCGATCAGGGGGCGTGGCCTAAAAAGGGGGCGGAGTCTGCGCGCACGCCGCTGGTGATGGCGGCTGCTGGCAGAGAGCAAAGAGGGGCGCGACCAGCTAGAAATCAGCTGTGCGCACGGTGAGTGTGAGCGCTAATTAGTGCCTTGTTCTATTTAAAAACACATAGGATTAGTGACACCACACAGAGCAACAAAAGAGGGAAAATGAGCAAATTTTAAAATACTAGAGTACCTCCAGCTCCCGGCTACAGCCTCAGGACTGGGTCGAAGGTTTACTGGCCGCCGCTTGTAGTCAGCGGTTTAAGTATGCCGATCAGGGGGCGTGGCCTAAAAAGGGGGCGGAGTCTGCGCGCACGCCGCTGGTGATGGCGGCTGCTGGCAGAGAGCAAAGAGGGGCGCGACCAGCTAGAAATCAGCTGTGCGCACGGTGAGTGTGACCGCTAATTAGTGCCTTGTTCTATTTAAAAACACATAGGATTAGTGACACCACACAGAGCAACAAAAGAGGGAAAATGAGCAAATTTTAAAATACTAGAGTACCTCCAGCTCCCGGCTACAGCCTCAGGACTGGGTCGAAGGTTTACTGGCCGCCGCTTGTAGTCAGCGGTTTAAGTATGCCGATCAGGGGGCGTGGCCTAAAAAGGGGGCGGAGTCTGCGCGCACGCCGCTGGTGATGGCGGCTGCTGGCAGAGAGCAAAGAGGGGCGCGACCAGCTAGAAATCAGCTGTGCGCACGGTGAGTGTGAGCGCTAATTAGTGCCTTGTTCTATTTAAAAACACATAGGATTAGTGACACCACACAGAGCAACAAAAGAGGGAAAATGAGCAAATTTTAAAATACTAGAGTACCTCCAGCTCCCGGCTACAGCCTCAGGACTGGGTCGAAGGTTTACTGGCCGCCGCTTGTAGTCAGCGGTTTAAGTATGCCGATCAGGGGGCGTGGCCTAAAAAAGGGGCGGAGTCTGCGCGCACGCCGCTGGTGATGGCGGCTGCTGGCAGAGAGCAAAGAGGGGCGCGACCAGCTAGAAATCAGCTGTGCGCACGGTGAGTGTGAGCGCTAATTAGTGCCTTGTTCTATTTAAAAACACATAGGATTAGTGACACCACACAGAGCAACAAAAGAGGGAAAATGAGCAAATTTTAAAATACTAGAGTACCTCCAGCTCCCGGCTACAGCCTCAGGACTGGGTCGAAGGTTTACTGGCCGCCGCTTGTAGTCAGCGGTTTAAGTATGCCGATCAGGGGGCGTGGCCTAAAAAGGGGGCGGAGTCTGCGCGCACGCCGCTGGTGATGGCGGCTGCTGGCAGAGAGCAAAGAGGGGCGCGACCAGCTAGAAATCAGCTGTGCGCACGGTGAGTGTGAGCGCTAATTAGTGCCTTGTTCTATTTAAAAACACATAGGATTAGTGACACCACACAGAGCAACAAAAGAGGGAAAATGAGCAAATTTTAAAATACTAGAGTACCTCCAGCTCCCGGCTACAGCCTCAGGACTGGGTCGAAGGTTTACTGGCCGCCGCTTGTAGTCAGCGGTTTAAGTATGCCGATCAGGGGGCGTGGCCTAAAAAGGGGGCGGAGTCTGCGCGCACGCCGCTGGTGATGGCGGCTGCTGGCAGAGAGCAAAGAGGGGCGCGACCAGCTAGAAATCAGCTGTGCGCACGGTGAGTGTGAGCGCTAATTAGTGCCTTGTTCTATTTAAAAACACATAGGATTAGTGACACCACACAGAGCAACAAAAGAGGGAAAATGAGCAAATTTTAAAATACTAGAGTACCTCCAGCTCCCGGCTACAGCCTCAGGACTGGGTCGAAGGTTTACTGGCCGCCGCTTGTAGTCAGCGGTTTAAGTATGCCGATCAGGGGGCGTGGCCTAAAAAGGGGGCGGAGTCTGCGCGCACGCCGCTGGTGATGGCGGCTGCTGGCAGAGAGCAAAGAGGGGCGCGACCAGCTAGAAATCAGCTGTGCGCACGGTGAGTGTGAGCGCTAATTAGTGCCTTGTTCTATTTAAAAACACATAGGATTAGTGACACCACACAGAGCAACAAAAGAGGGAAAATGAGCAAATTTTAAAATACTAGAGTACCTCCAGCTCCCGGCTACAGCCTCAGGACTGGGTCGAAGGTTTACTGGCCGCCGCTTGTAGTCAGCGGTTTAAGTATGCCGATCAGGGGGCGTGGCCTAAAAAGGGGGCGGAGTCTGCGCGCACGCCGCTGGTGATGGCGGCTGCTGGCAGAGAGCAAAGAGGGGCGCGACCAGCTAGAAATCAGCTGTGCGCACGGTGAGTGTGAGCGCTAATTAGTGCCTTGTTCTATTTAAAAACACATAGGATTAGTGACACCACACAGAGCAACAAAAGAGGGAAAATGAGCAAATTTTAAAATACTAGAGTACCTCCAGCTCCCGGCTACAGCCTCAGGACTGGGTCGAAGGTTTACTGATAGCTGATAATGTTTCGCACACCTGGGCCCCCTCTCCCAACGAGTGGCTTTTTAAGGCCCTTCAAAGTATCGCCGAACAGGCTTACCATGCACTTAGATGCTTCATAATATTGGTCAAATTTCTTTCTTATGTGCTTCCTGTACTGTGAATAATTCAGCCACCAAGCAGTGAGGTGCCACCCCGTCTCACTTTATTTTGACAGAATTGTTGAAAGTACCTCGCACAAAAATAGGTTCCCCGAGTATCATACACATTTCAGAGTAAGGTGTCCCAGAAAAATATATGTAGGACCTTTCAGTTGGGTGGGATGTTTTCCAGACATTCGACAGCCTCATTTCCTCAGTGAATTTGCACGAGGGTGGTAGACCACAATATCCCCAATTGACTCTGGCAGACTTATCAGCTGCCCAGTCACACACTCCCCTTTCAGGTCTCCTCCCTTTATTCATGGGCCAAGAGGAAGTTGTGCAATTAGGTAACCCACTCTTTAGAGGAATTATATCAAAAAAGAGGTAAATGCTGAGCAGGGAGGGGTTCCCCCGTATCAGGCTAGTGATTGCCACATATCTCCCTAGATTGTCTTACCAAACTTGGGTTACCTGAATCAGGACATGATTTCGGAACAAAATGGCCCTCTGGAAAAGCCAGCACACAATACCTAAGCGAATCCCATCCAGGCTAGGAAAAGAAACAATGCTTGCCCACCAAGTGAGTCTCCTGCAAAAGAAGTCTGGGGTTTCTAGCAACCTTCAGCACATCACACTCTTTTAGCTCTGTTCAACAGGCCATTTAGTTCCATGTAGAAAATCTATAATTGACCCTGGATGTCTGCTTTGCTATGCTCAACCATTAGGGTCTGCATATGGGTGGCTAACCTGTGGGAGGAGCGACAGTTATGTGTTGGAGAGTTCCATCCATTGTGCACACATTTGGGGAATCCTTAGTTATGAACACTTCTGTATCAAAAATAAAATCACCTCTACCCCACCCACTCTTTATTGTGAAAAGTAAACGCATCTGTTGTATAATAGACGAGGGGCCCAAACAAACAGACCTACAACCGGGTACCTTTGTACTTGTACCTAATCACAATGACCCATAACAACCATAATATTAGTAAAAATATGAATATAACTTTGTCCAGCAAGACTTTAACTTAGACCTACCCAGCCCTCCCCATCAACATGTGCCTATCCATTGGTAACATTGCCCATACGAACATGTGGACCACCACCCCACAAGCAACCATTAAAGTACCCCTCAGAATTAAACTATTCACCGCAAGATCTGTCAGTCTGGGGGCTGTAGGGATCTCTTCACCCACATTTACTCCAGACTGGGTTTCATCTGTGTGCAGTTCTGACAAATTCGTGTTCACATTGAGCGAGATTTCGGGCACAGGTGCAAGTCTGCAGCTCCGCTGTTCCTCCGCTGGTTGCACGACAAGATCTGGAGACAAGTCCATATTTCTGGGCGCTCCTCTACCTATTACCATACCACCTCCGATGTTTCTCAAAGAAAAAAGTATGTGACTGACAAATGGCTTTCAGCTTGGCTGGGTATCACAGCATATAGTTGATGTTCAATGCTCTCTTTCTTTTTGACTGATTCGAATGTTTGCTGCTGTGGTACCTGGCAGGTGTAGTCTGTCAAAAACCTGATGATTTTAGTCATGAAACAGACTGTTCTCCATCGCAAGTCTCGGGATCGTATCTCTGTCCTTGTAATTCAAGAAGCGCACTGTTGCAGGGCAGCGGGCGGTGCCCTGATGGGGGGGCTTCTGTATTCATGCCCTGTGGACCTGCTCCAAAATTAAGCTTATATGATAGATCGTTTGATGAGAGCAAGGACTATGACCAAGTCTCTAGAAACCTGTCCGGGGACTCCTCCTCGCAGGTCTCACGGAGCACCCAAATCCTAAGTTGCTTTGGTAGCTTCTCTTCTGCACTGATCTCAGGGATCTGGAGGCCGCCAAGAGCATAGTGATTCCATGTTGGAGCGTTATAATGGTATCTTCCATCTCCAAGACCTCTCAATCCGCCTCACTAATCCTGTCAACTGCTTGGCATAGATCTTGTTTACATAATATCTGAGCCAATCGCGCCTGTTTGGCCGCTAGGACACCTTTTGAGGTGTTAATGGCCAAAGGATAGCTGGTGTGTCTCGGACTACGGCCCCGTGCCTCTATATGGTCATGTACCTCGTTTGACTGGCAGTATTCCTATAATGTACTGCAGAGAGTACATTATTCTGTGTATATTATGCCATTTACATGTGTGTCTGTGCTTGAATGACAGCTTAGTGTAGTGGTGTGTGCAGAATGTCACCCCACTAGCCCCCACCAACCATTCTTCTTGGTTTCTCCTGGTGAAGCAATTAGAAAAGTGGAAGAAAATATTCATGAATTGCCCGAATCAGTGGTACCATCTTGAGTGCTGAGAGAAAACACAGTTGTGCACGTTGCTTGTGTGCTGAAGGGCAGGAAGTTTTGAAAAATGTATGTAGTTTGAATGCAGAAGAAGAAAAAGTTTTGAATGAAAATAAAATTGTCATAAAGTGAAGTGAAGTAAAGATATTCTCTGTTTGCCTAGAGTGAGCACAAATATAGAGAATAATCATTTTAGACAGAGAGCCCAAGCATGTGTTGTGTCTGTGGACACGAAGTCCACTGTAGCATATACATGCGTAAACTTCATCAGTTTTTACATTTTTGCCTATGCTGTTCAGCAGTACAGCAATCCTTTTTTTGACGATGGTGAATAGCTTTGGCAAAAAGCATTGTCAAAGCCAATACTTTTGCATTATCATGGTTTTTTAATTGTTTGTTGCACTATATTTGCGTTTATAACACCATCTGTGGAGTAGTGTGGCTCACTGGTTAGAGGCGGCAGGCCGGAGAGCAGAAGTCAGCCTGGGACCAGGGTTCAATTCCTGACGCGGCAGGGTCGTGGACCTTGGTCAGCGGACTCGATAATTCTCGCTTCGGTGCTTACTCTAATCAGGGGTTCCACTCGGCAACTCTGGGCATTAGCTTGCCTAATCTCCACAACGGCCCCACCAATTCCGGGGATGCCTGGCTCCACCTTGGGGACTCCCAGCAAGGGACCATCCCACAGGGAAAGCCAGGACGGGTTCCCCAGAGTTATACAGCGCCGGGACGCCCCGTTGCTGGGGCAGCTGTGCGCTTTACAAGTATACTACATTTACATTTACATCTTAGCCGCGTTAGGAAAGTGAGATTGTGGTCACTGAACATACGCCTCCACCCCATTACTTTTATTTTTCATTGAATTTAGTTGCCTTAGCCATCTGTGTCTTAGCGTCCTTGGGCTCTCCCCGTTAGGCGCACCCACTTTCAATCTAAACCTTCCAAAGTATGTTCGTGGGATGATGGTGCTGGGATGTTTGTTCCTGGTTATTGATTCTGGATTGCCATAAGCTTTCAAGGTTATTGGTAAGCCTGCAAATAATAAATCATGCCTTACTGTTGAAGCAATTTTCAACATGTTTTAAAACTTCAGATGTGTGTATGTATGTATGTATGTGTGTGTGTGTGTGTGTGTGTGTGTATATAGATATATATATATATGTGTGTATATATATAATTAATAAATATATATATTTTCCTACACAGTGATGGATTACTACTAGAACTTAAGCGGAAGTGTACTTGAAAGCAGAGGCTTAACTTTTAGCCCATGGTCTCCCGAAAGTAAAGTATGTGATTGCTTAAGAGGCTCCCTGAAAGTACAAAGTTTACGAGGGGTTAAGTGTTTCTGGTTTTATTGCACTGTTAGTTTCTTTTCGCATTTGTGGATAAGGAGAATGCTTTATTCACACTGGAAGTAGCCACTCCCATTTTACAACAAATACTGTTCAAGTTGCGTCCTTGGGGAAATGCTAGTTTATTTAGCCCACAACAACTGCTTTTCGTTGCTGGTTAATGATTGTAACAATGTCCCAAGAAAGCTTGTGGGGAGACAAATATAGTAGAGGTCACCAAAGGGACCCTTGAGCACAGATTGTAAGTTAATACAGGCATCCAAAGTATGTTGTCACGCACCCATTGACGAACACCGTTTAACATCGATAGCATTAGCTCAGGTATTCATTACTTAGCATTCTTTTGTTACTTGTTATTCGTGGATCATTTCCCCGTGATTGCTAAACTGCAGGTAGAACATTTTCCTGTAATTATTGCTTTGTATGGCTTAAAAGTATGCACAAACCACACGTTTGTCTGGCTCTGTGGATATGTATTGCCTCTGTATTTAGTTTTCGGCATGCCTGTGTTTAATCAAACATATGGGATGGAATATTTTCATGAAGTGCAGTACTTTGTAAACACGTTGTAGTAAGAATGAACAAGCACGTTCCAACTTAGTTTGTATCCCCTTAATAGTAACTGAAAATCCAGTTAAGTGGGCAATTGGAAAACTTGTTTGTGTGTCCCTGCTGGTGATGGTGGTCTTTTCTTGTACCAAGCTTCTGAAATTTTAATCCATTAAAAAGTGATAACAGAAATCAATGTGTGTTTGATGCAGTTTTAAGGAGTGGACAGGGGTGCAGTTTTCTTACTCTACAGTGTTACTGGTGAGCAGCTTTTCACGGTGCCTTTGGTTTGCGCTGAACAGTCATCCTGGAGCATCACATACCACTCAGATAGTCAATACAAATATGGTGCTAGTTTTTAGCGAAAGACCACGTCAGACATCGTGCAAGGGCGCATACAAGCCATACTTGGTGGCTACAACTGTACATCGATGTTGTAGTTATTCCTACTATATTAACTGCCCATTAAAGGAACAGTGCAGTGTCTCAGTCCACTGCTTTTTGAACACTAAGAGGTTGTTCATCAAGTCTGCCTGCCACACCCCCTCATCATTGTCTGGGATTTGATGCTGAGCCACTCATTCCCCAGCATTGTATCTTTTACAAAGCCACATTCTTCAATGTTCCCCGCCGTCTGGCGGCTGAGATTGCGCAGTAGTCCGTGTTAACAAAGCATAGTGTATAGATAGTCCAATTGCATTGAAAAACACAGTAGCTTATACGCAGCTCATTCACCTCATTATGTGACCTGAGCTCCAGCCAGTGAGGTGATGGGGCTATTTAGTCCCCCACAGAGATTGAGCTGCTCAGATTTTCTACCCCTGTTAAGTTGACAGTTAGGGAATCCCCAAGATCTCTTTAGCTCTATGATTTTCAATTCTTTTTCTTGTTCACATCTGGTCGTTGGTTGCCTTCTCATCGCCTCCTACAGAAAGGTACTCTGTGTTTCCTTCACCTTATTTGGCTGCGTGAGCCCATGAAGGTAGTTCAGATGACTAATACAATTTCTAAGGCAAGAGCTTTATTTAAACTTTGACCATCCTGTAGGGCATGCAGATCTACCATGATCCCACAAGAAAGGCCTGCTATGTCTTCATTGCTCTGGCCATGTGGTGAGAAGATGTGAAGTCTTTCAAATCTTTGTTCAAAAGACTCTAAATGACAGTAAGGCAAGAACTTTAGGCATTGTCCGTGAGCTATCATGAGGTGTGGTTTCCACTAAGTGTGCCAATACTTCAAATTAAAAGTGGAGGGGTCCAAAATAGGTTCTGGCATATCTCATATCTGCAACGAGCACGAGGATCATGCTTCAGATTTCGAATGACTTGGGCATAGGTATCATTTCAAGTGACTAAGAAGGACCAGATGTATAAATACTCCAAAGATGGCCAGCACACCTTTGCACAGCCTCTTCTGCTTCAAATACAAGTTGAATTTCCAGAGTCTTTCAAGACCTAATGGAGAATTTCTATGTTTAAGTCCTATGCACAATTAGCACTCCTCAAAAATAGCTGCTCACAAAGTCCCACATCCAGATCTCTCTCAACCTAGCAATCCTCTCCTTTGTGGCAAAACATATCAGAACTGCCTTTGGATCTGCCTCTAACTGAATCACCAGCAAAATGGCCTGGTCTCGCCCTAGACAAGGTAGGACAACAACAACTTTACACCAATGCTCCTGTTTCGGATCTAATAAACACATTTTTATTCTGGTTTACAAACTTATACAAACATACATTCTGTTAATTCCTACAGTAAGATAATTTCAAGCAGGAGAATGCGGAGGTAGCCCGTAAATTGCTGACATTAGAGTCATTCTATTTACAAGAGCAATTCGCCCTAAGTGATGGCAGTGCTGATGGCTGTGATCATAACAGCGTCCTAAGACTTTTATGGATGATGAGCTAAGCCCTGAGATGTAGCTTAGAGATTCACCCCCTGATGATATTTATAGCCACAACAGTTTCATCGAGAGAGCATCTCCCAAATTGTATACCAACGCCAGCTGTGATTTCAAAGAAAAGTTGATAAATTCAGTCCAAACTATCTACGTGCTCGATCGTTTGTGGGAGGAACGTTTGTCCTGTATGAGAAACCCAGTGATGAGAACATTCTACATTGCCAAACAGGATTACAAACTGATAGATTCTCTCCTACGTGGCTTCTCAACTAGGTTAAAGCCCAATCTGTTATCTCTGTAACTGTTCAAAGGAAATCCACAAGTCCATTGTTGCCCTTCTTGGGCCACTAGACAGAGGACCCTGTTTTAAAATCCATGGGCAAAAAGGTTTGAACCTTCAGTGGTAAAGCAGTCTAAATATCTAATGTTAGTGCCATTTTCGTGCTTTACAATAGGAAATTATGACACCATTTTTCTCTTTTCTGAATAACCTATCAGCTGATTGCAAATAACAGGCTAATGCCTAGCTCCAAGAAGGTGAGATTTTCTCTTCTGCTTTTATAGAACCCGTTTAGATGCCTCAAACAGTGGCTTTCAGAAGATGGCTGCAGGAGTAATGTTATGCCAGTGAGGATGGGTAAACACTTCTTTCTGTCTGCCATACAATTGGAAGGATTAGACTTGCCTTTCTCTGACCAGCGGCTCTTTGGAAAGCATGTACGTGAAGAACTACAAGCACTTGAAGCAAATATGGACACAGATTGGTCACTTACCTGTTGCAACAATTTTGTGGCCATCGTGGGTACTCATCCTCTGGAACTTTTCAGTCATTTTTAAAAACAATTTTTATTAGTTTCCATTGAAGAGCAAAAGACAAAACGGGGTTCAGTTACAGTCCCCAGTCACGTGTCAGAGATACATGGCAGAGCACGTGATTGATGACACATCAGTGGTTCTGTAACCTGCCAACATCCCCTACCCCGGCAAAGTCCATGAACGAACAAGCGCCTACGACCACCCCACCCCTCCTACCTCACCACCCTCCTAGGCGTGTCACTTACATGCTGGCTACGAAAGAACAGGACAGCTAATGTCTCCGTAGGGCAACTCATTGGAATGAGAGGGAGCTGAGTGAAATCAGGCAAGCCTGGTAGGTGTCACTACTAACTGTGAGAAAACAATGCAAGGTGGGTGCAAGGCTGAGTATGTGTTAAACTATGGCTGCCACAGGATCAGCCACCTGTCTGCCTTGAAGCTTTAGTGGGAAACGGACATAGGGACGGCCATTCCGGACAAGGCATGGGGTGAACTTGTGGAGAGAGCCTGGAAGAGCACGAGGAATACGAGGTTTCAGCTAGTGCACTTTCATATTCTACACAGAGCATACCTTACCCCAGCAAAATTGCACACATATTTCCCAGCCCAGTCAGCGACCTGTCCGAGGTGTAATGCAGACAGCGCGGCTTTTAAACATATGCTGTGGGATTGCTCTCTTCTCTATAGCTATTGGGAAGAAATTACAGCTATATTGACAGATCACTCTCAATGGCTCATTGTATCCTACACAGGTTTCCCCATACCTCAAAAAACAAAATCACTAGTAAATTTATATATTTGGGCTTCCTACTGGCCAAGAGAACCCTTACCAATCACTGGAAGGTGCAACAGGGCCCTAGTGTTGCTAAGTGGAAAGCTGACTTCTTCAAATGGGCTGAGTGTGAGGGAGTGATTAGATTACAAATTGCAAATCGCACGGGGAGTGAGAAATCATTGGAGAGGGCGAGGGCCTGGGAAAGGCTTGTTGTAGCTCTCAAATCCTCCGAAGATGTACCATGTCGCCAGTCATATTTCACTCAACCAGTTCTTACCATTATGGCTCCCAGGAACAATCGAACAGGCATGCCTTATGAAGGGGGTAAATGTTATGTTATATAGGTTTATTAAGCGCTTGGCTACCTGAGGGTGTCTTGAGACAATCAATATTGTGGCAGGTAGACTGGACTAAGACCGAGACTCATTCTGCAAAAAAGAACCAGACCAGTGGTCCACCTATTTTTCCAAGCCAGTGGTAGCGAAGGTACGGGCATATTGTCCAGCCTGGTGTGTTTTTAATATAGAACAAGTTGATATTATCAGACATGGTCATGCCATATAAATCATTTTCCAGCTCCCTATAATGTCACTAACAAAATAACCAAAAAAGAAGACACATTTGCATCGGGAAGCCTGGATTCGGAAATAACATTTCTCCAGAAAATCGTGATAGAGCTGGCACGAAAGTCCCAGCCCACTTAGAAATTGTATTCAAGCTTCTTTCTGGTGCAAAAGAAATCGGGAGAATGGTGTCCTATTGTAGACATGATTGGCTTAACAAGTTTAATAAAGAAATAATCATTCAGAATTTTTTTTTGCACCAATCCATCAACAATGGAAGATCCTTCATAATACAATTCACTCCTAGCCCGCTCCTCGTGCTCATGGTCAACTTTCACCACTTTCAGTTCAGTGCACTGCCTTTTGGTTTTTGTTCAGCCCGTGAGTCTTCACTGAATGTCTTTATTGATCAAGCACTTGCAGCTATAAGGATTAATAGTATTTCCCAACCTAGCCAACTAGCCCATCAACAACCCAAAGAACGTACCTAGTGGCGAATTCCACCATGCACCTGCTAAACAAGCTTTGTCTCACCCTAAACAGGAAAACGTCAATATTACCACTGCAGTAGCAGACCCTATTCTTAGGATCTCGTATCTGCATGCTCACCCTCAAAGTTTATCCTTTGCAGGAAAGGAGCAACAAGCTAATAGTGAAAAAATAACTCAGCTAAAAGTCACAGCTTTGAGTTCACAGAAAAAGACCATATGAGGCATAATCTTACACTACTCTATTCTTCAGTGCCACCTCCAAATGTGTCCTGTCCAAGAGCAACTGGATCTTTAATGACAACAAGTGACAGGACATCGAGACAATGTTATTTTGACTCCCAAAGCACAACAAGCCTCCATCTTTGGGGGTCAGGACTTGGAAGATCCTCAATTCCACTAGACAACAGATGCGTCCCATCACAGTTGGGGAGCTCTTGTCCAAAATATTTCTACTTACTACTGTTGGTCAACATAAGAGAGATGCGTCTTCACACCAGCATCTTGGTATGAGGAAAGTAAAATTGGTCCTGAAAACCTTTCTACCCTGATTGCCAGTCATAAATACTCTTAAGAAGATGCACCATGACTTCACTTAAGAAACCAGGTGGAAATATGCCATGGACTGTATCAAACTAAGCTGTTACACTTTATAATTGGGCTCTACGTCACAAGATGGGGGAGCCTGTCCATGGCCCACAAACTGCAATACGGGCACCATGAGCAGATGCCCTTGAGACTTTTGTGAGTGAGAGGTGGACATGAATAAACTGCAGATATTTTTCCACAGATGGGCTACACCCACATGACCTGCTGGCTACTTCCGACCATGCAACATGCCTGCTTTACTGAAGGAGGCCTTGGTATCCAAGGGGGAGCTCTTTCAATTTCCTGGTCTGTGATCTGTCCTTATGCTTTTCCACAAGCCCCTCTCACCTAGAAAGTTCGTTGACAACTAAAAGAGGTATGCAAGCTGATGCTTATAATCCCTCATTTGGTGGGGCACTTCTGGCACACAGTGCTATGGGATTGGCCCGTGGAGGTCCTAATTCAGATTAAGATCATTATCTGTGAACCAAGAATCATGATTGAGTTCTTAACCACAATCCTCGATCACTCCACTGCATTGCCTGGCAGCTACAGATTTAGAATTCAGATCCCTCAACATCTCACCTGACTGATGTAATATCCTAATGATAGGCAGAGCATCTTCAGCAACTAAGACGTACTCAAAGTATCAGAACTCCCCCAACACCACCCCTTTTTCTCCACTAGAGCCGTGAAGAATTTTATGAAAGGCTTATTCTGCAGTTATCAAGCAATCATCTGCCTGGGATGCACATGTAAAGTTGTGCATCGATTCTCCTATCAGTCAGGAAAGTGGGGCCTATTCAATAGTAGTTAAGCCCCGGTACTTCAAGATTGAAAGACCTAGAGTTGTGCTGATAATGCACCGCAGTTTTATGCCCCCAAGTACCAACATCTTCACACATGAATTACAACACTTATTTCCCAATTTTCTTACCATGGCCCTTTACTGCCGCTGGAGGGGAACTGCATTATTTTGATTTAAAACACTGCCTGAACTTCTGCTTTGACAGGACTAAGACTTTTAGAAAATCAGATCAACTCTATCATACAGCCATGATGAAAGAAGCTCTGCCTTATCAATTTGGGGTATAACTTTTTTAATTTCAGCATGCATACCTTTCTGCCATATAATATTTGGCAGACATCTTGGAAACCAGGTAAGAACTCGCTCCACCTGAGACGTGGCAAGCCAACAACTGATACCTGTAAAGCAACAACCTGGTCTTCAGCACACATCTTCATTAAGCAGTCCTACCTCAACATCCAGATAACCTCTTAGACGGCAGTGGGTTCAGTTAACTACGGTAACCACATTAATGCTTCTTTATCATGTGTATTATGCAGTTACTGCTATGGTAATCACAGGACAAGCATGTGAATCTATGACAGATCAAATGTTGGAGGATAAAAAGTTGCTTACCTGTAACTACAGGCTTTCTATTTGAGTGCGTTTCAGAGGTTCACATGCAACCTTCCCAGTAATGAGGCTTATGATTTGCTGCGTGAACTAGTGGTGAAAAATGCAGAGCAGCTCAGCCTTTCTGGGAAGTTGGAGCTGTGAGTCCCTTGACACCATAGGTCAAATTTTGAGTCACATAATGAGGTGTACGTGATATAGTCTGTGTATATTGTTCACTGTTATTTGAGTGCATGTACCCACTGCTTTTTCAACTTTGACTACCAAAGGCTCCAATGATGGGGATAGGTTTGGCTCCTGTGACACTTAAGTGTGTGAATCTATGAAAGATGAAGTTGCAGAACTCTAGTTACAGGTAAGTAACATTTTCTCTCGCATGTTTGTGGTCCTGTAGAGCACCTAGAGCACAATTCTAAAAGCACATAGACAACACACAGGAGAGCACATTCTAGTGTAATAACCCACATGAGAGCAATTAAAACTACACAGCCAAAGTCAACACTGAAGACCAATGCAGATACGACAGGAAATTATTTTCATAACTTGAGAAAGAGGCCGCTGCTCAAGTGTTAAACATTACCAGACGCATGTCCAGGAAATGCTGAGCCAGTAAGAATCGGGCTGAGTCTGTACCTGCCAGTTTGTTGTAGATTTGACCCCAGAGACTGGGCCAGAAGAAGCTATACCAAACCTGTAAAAGGCTTGTCCAGAAGAGTGCACATCCCTAAAATAGAATGAATCCTGTCATTTGCAGGTTAAAAGGATCTGGGGCTTGCTGACTTTGGAGGGGTTTAGGAGTGCAGCCCACAAACCTGATCTCCAGTAGAGGGCAAGTTCTATGTAAACCTATCTAGAAACCAGGCACTGTCCAATATAGCCAATTGGATTTCAACAGACTTGCTTCCCATTTAAGCTGGATATGTCTTAGAACTGCATAAAAGAAATAGTAACTGGGCTATCAATTGTGGGTTCAGCCTTAACCTGTATAATGCACATATCAGAGGCACACCAGAATAGGAAAGGTTGCAGTTGTAAGAGCAGATGTAGGTAAGGCATGACTGACTTGTGAAAGATCGTTCTAGGGGGTCTATATCTAACCTAAGGGAGGCACAGGCAGGCTGAGCCTATAAGAGCTACATCTTGTACCTCGTGTAGTAACTTTACATAAGCCCACTGTGTGGTGCCTGATGTTCACATGCCCACTCCAGGTACTGCATGCTCTTGACGGGCCAGGACAAGGCATGCAAATTCAAGCACTGACTGCTTCCCCAGACTAGCACCAGTGGATGTGTGGTTCCAGAGCGCCATGTTCTCAATTCAACAGCTGGGAAGAAAACACAGCTCCAATTACAGCTAGCTTTGTGGTGTTTGTACCAGTGCAAACCAGTCCCCAATCTGGGACTCTTGGCAAGCTGCCCAAGTCTCCATCTGGTTGATGAACAAGCTGACAAAAACAAGGCCGCTGAAATAAATCGTTAACCTCGTAGTGGCTGAGACTTTTTCTACCCCAGTGCTGAGCGAGCACATTTTGGTACACAAAACGTATCCTGGCCAAATTTGCTTCCTCTTTTGTCCTCCTGTTGGGGATTCTAAAGGGATCCAGGATTTGGCGGTTCCCCTGGAGGGAGGAGAGAAAATAGCCAAAAAGTAGCAAATTAAAAAAAAAATTGGGGAGAGGGGGGGAATGTAAAAGCATTGCGCAAGAAGGCACTTTTTTGTTTCTAAGAAATGGCATCAGCAAAAGGTTTGCAGTGTTAAGAAAGCTATGCCCCCATCTTTCACAGACAGTTGTTAAAGAAAGTTACCACCGTTTTTGCGTTAGCCTTTTTTTGTGGGTACCCATTTGTAATTTTGTGGTGAAAAACATGTTTGAAACTTGGTGGTGATGTATACATTTCTGAAAAGTAGGCCAAAATCAGAATTTGGCAAGGTGTCATTTGGTTTTCTCTAAGAAGCTAACTGTTGAAATGAAACACTAATGAAAATAATACGAGAACAAAATTGCAATGTTTTCATTTGTAATTTTTTTTTATGGCTGAATTATAAAAACAATATACTCTTCAGTCCGTCAGACCTTTCTGATCATGGGGTTCTGTAGCGTTTGTTGGTTGTCCTAAAAACACAGTAATGAGAACCAACAACTTAGCTCCTGCTATTACATTTTGTACTGACTGAATACAATTCATGTGGTAAAATCTAATCTATGAAAAATGGAGATTTAGAAAATACATGCACATTTGAAATGCTCTGTAGCTTCTTCTGTTTTTAGGAATGGTGGTTATTTCTACAAAACTGAATTCAGGTTACCCCTACTGTTATGTGAATCAGAAGGCATTTTACAAAAGGTTTTCTTTCTTGAAGATTGGCTTATATTAAGAGGGCAAAAATGGTGAGAAATTGAATTAATAATAAATATTCTTCTATTCTGTATTCCCACAGTTCTCTCGATTAAAAAACGATACTCCACTTATAAGACAGGCAAGGCCCTGCAAATGGGATATGGATACATCAAAATATTTGCTTTTCAAATTGACCCATTTTGATGATGATAGCTGCGATATTTGGGCCCCAGCTTGGCTGGCATACATATAAACCTACTAAATCTAGGACATTTCTGACAACTAGATAGCCAAAAGAGTCCAGGTTGGTTTGATATGTGTGGATCCCATGGCTTTTTCATACCCTGAATGCCCTGCAAACCTCAAATTCTGACAGTGATTGCCCCTGTGTTGGGGATATCCTTCACCATCCTTAAAGAGAGTATAAATACAATGTTTTTGTGGTGAGGGGGTGGAGTCCTTGGTTTTCCCCGAAGGCCTGCTAACTCCCACCCAAAATCCCAAAAGTATCTCTGGTGTCTATTGGATGGATTCTCGTTTCGGAATTGTGGTCATGGGGCGATCCCCAAACAAAGATCCTCTTGGGCTAGCTATCCCAGGAAAGAGGAAGTTGTCTTGTATCCAAAAGTGCTTTATTTCATCTGTGGTTGGGGGCACTGAGTTCTGCAGGAGCAAAGTATACTAGATCTTATAGCTCTGCATGCTTTCACTTTTGTTACTGTCCTATCCGCGCAGTGCGCATATCAGTAGCAAGTTGTGGGGGAAGCTCTTGGATCACATTTCGAGTATTTAGAATTTTTTTTCCCTTCTGGTATAAAGGTAATGTGATGGATGTGAACAGTTCGTCCAGTGCATTTGAGCGGTTAATGAAGATTGAAGTGCTGAAGGAAAAGCCTAGATCTATTGAAGTGGGACGCTTAAGTTTGTTTAACATTTGATTTTTGTTTGCATGATTCCAATCCAAGAATTGACGACAATTCATTCTGATATGAGCCCTTACGGTTTCACCAACTTGCGTTTTTGGCATCTAGGTTCATTTGCTTGTGGCCTCTCATACAATATCATTCTGCACTTTTTCCTCTTCCATTCTGAAATACTGACCCCATTTTCTCTTTTTGAGGCCAAGTGGATTAGAAGACATTGATTTTGTTCTTCTTTTACACCGCCCTGGATGGTTACTTAACGTTTCGACTCTCATTCGCCCACCAAAAAAGGTTGCTTCATTTAAGAAGATATTTTTTTACTTGAAAGTAGGGTGACCTACTTAACCCCCTTCCTTTTCAAAGTCCGTTTTTAGGTCTCGAGTGCGAATGCAGCGCATGCGCTGTTTCGCTTGCGAGACTATTGCTGCTGCTTTCTGTCCCAAAGGGAGACAGGAGGTGGAACGCGCGGACAGGAGATGTGCACTTCGTACACGTGCACATCTCCTGTTCCCGGAGGCTGGCAGTGCGTGCTTTCGGTTCCTCTCCTCCGTCTGCTCCACGGAGCCAGCTTGTTGTTTAACAGGCAGAAGTGACAGCAGAACCCTTCTTTGGCTCCAGTAAGGGTTCTGGGTTTTTGCGTCGTTAACACAGCGCTGTACGAAAATATGTGAGGAACACTGGCCCTAGAATGATTTGAAATGGACCATCCGTAGAATGTCGCAAAGATAGATCTCAAAACCCACGATGACATCATCAAAGGAAAATTCCATAATGACTATTCTTTCATGGCCCAGGGTCATCCCCACCTAAATTGTACCACGTACTCCTCTATTTTCTAGGTGCCGGTTTAAATGTGAGTTATGGATGAAAAAAACAATTGCAAAGTGTGTGCTTTGCAGAAAGTTATGCGGATGTTCCGCACAATTTGCACATGGCACTCAAACTGAAGGGGCTACAGATAATATTGCCTTGTGTCATTCCCCATCTTCTCTGACCGTGGTCACTACTATAATTTAAGTGTGGCCTGACAATGCTAATAGCAATTATCTAGGAGCAGAAGAAACAATAATGGCTCTTCTGCAGCTAACTCAGCATACCACGGAAAAGCAGATTGTGCGGCTAAGTCAAGGGGACCGTGTGCCCACCACTCTTTGGTCTCTACACTGGTTTCCAGTGTGAACAAATGGGGCAGTTTAAATTGCTGACCACTGTGCATAGGGTACTTTATCAACATATATGAGCGGATGTAAGGCTGAGAAATTCAGATGGTACATTCCACAAAAAGCCTTCTTTTCGATTAAGCTGCCATTGGTCGACGAACGAGTTGTTATCAGTTTGGTGTGGGTGATAGAACTTTCTCCTGGTGGCAACACCGCTTTGGAATACCCCCCTCTGCACGTACGCAGGAGCCTATGCTACAAGTATTGAAGAAATGACTTCAGGCGAAGCAATTTCCTCCATCATAAACCGCACAGGATTTGTTCTGTTGATGCGTCTTTTAACACCAATAAGCTTTGGTATATAGGATCTCTTAAATATTTATAAAATAATATAATACTACTCTTGCAGGGTTATGGGGGCCATCCATTTTCGTGGTCATACAAACCCACCCTTACAGCTGCAGAAAATCAGTCACTGTGGATTTCCCCCTATAATCGAGGCCTCTCTGCATATAAATACCGACACATCGTGATTCTGCGAACTAGAAGTTGACATTTGCTGGAGCTGATAACTCTCCTTGATATACAAGTGCCGCTTGGGTTCACAAAATGTAGTTTGTTTTTAAAGGACATACAAGCAAGCCTATGAGAGTACAATAGCAGATGTGCTCACTGTGAATATGTCCCTTAAAGAGAACTAGCCACACTGATATTGGGACTGAATGGCCTTTCTCCCTGCCACCTCTACACCCTCATAACTCCACAACTCACTGGCTGCAAAACAGGAAAAGGAATTTCAGAGTAAAAAACAAAACCAAGCCGTATATTCCCTTTTAAAACATAACTAAAAGGCATTGTCATTAACAATGCCGATAGCTTAAACTCGCGTAAATGCAAGACCTATTGTATTACAAATGCTTGTTAAAATAACTCTTATTCTGCTTCAAAGGAGGCCAGGCTCACGCGCACAATCCAAATCAAGGAAGGTATTTTCACCCCACCACTTTCAGAGTTCACTTGCACCCACTGTCCATGCCTAGCGATGGGAAGACTTCTAAACCTTCTTCCTCCTCCCCCTCCACCCATCCCCCCCAATTGATGGCCCGTGTATGTTACAGCTAATGGTTGAACTCCAGTCGTAACAAATGGAGATTTGCCTCTTCACTAACATTTTCATTGGTACATTAGTTGAAGTAGTAGAGCAAGTTCTTATGCGCAGGGCATGCTTTTTATTTTGTCTCCCCCTTTATGCATAAACTCTACGTGTTCTAAATGGAACAGGAACTTATCAGTCATTCAGATTAGAGTATAATCTTACGTTGGGTACCACCACAGCAAACTACATATCCATCCCAGTGAGGCGTCAAGCCTTTTTGATGCTACCTGGGCACTTGTTTCCGGTCCAGGGAGGACCTGGCCCAGCAGTTCGGCTGGACTGGTCCCATGAGGTGCAGGGACTAGACTGATTTGCATATGGTTGGGTGAAACTGGGGTGGCATAGTGAGCAAAAGAACTATAAATTAAACCCAGATCTCGTGACTGGGGGTGAGTGGTTGAAAAGTTTAATCACTCCGTCAATCATCTTGTTGAGTGCTACTGAGAGCACACAGTCTACTAAACTGAATGTGGTGACTCTGGCTTTAGAGTCTGGGTTTGGAAACTGTGTGCTGCCCTGTTTAACATAACACTGTGAAAACGAAATGGGGGATGAGAGAAACCAGTGGCGCCAGAGAGGCAAGCGCCTGAGGCGCTATGGACTGAGGCTGTCCGGCCATTTAATTTTCCTGTTCAGTAGACAATAATGCCATGCACTTGTTTTCACTTAAATTGGGAGGTCTGCAGTGTGTACACAGACTGTAGCTCTACAAATTTGTGTTTGGGCGGTTGATAGCACTATTCAGAAACAAATAACGGCAGCCTCTGCTCCATGTTTTGGAACTGTGATTTCTGCAACCCGTGCACTAAAATCGCAAGTTGCATAGTTTGTGTATTCTCTGTATGTAGACAGCATGATCCCCTTCTGTGCCTGTGAATGGCCGCTTAAGGAGATCATGATAATGCCCGCAGTGATTGCAAGTAATGAATGGCAGCCCCAGTAGGCGAGAATGCAGGTTGGCACAATTTTAGTGTATTTTGCTCTTAAGGTTGTGTAGAACTTTTGACAAGTTCAAGAAACTTGAGTGTTGTGCTGGTATAATGATGTGTCCTGTAGACTGATTGGCCTCAATGTACACTACACTGTCTTTAATTTAAACATGTACGCTGTCACGAAATTGTCACTCCTCCCAGTTTTGGGGGAAGACTGTACCTTTTTCCTTTGTGTGCGTAGTGAGGCGGGTTTGCATGCATGCGTCTGTGGCTGTTGTCTACAATATGGCAGCATATTGCTGTCACAGGGATAATGGTGGTAAATTTTGGCATATTCTCATCATCTTTATATAAGAGTCTCCACCCCTGGAATGATGCTGTCCCTGCCATCAATGGCATTTCTTCATACATCGTAGACAAACTTGATTTGTAACATTTCATGCTTTGAGAAACAGAGAGCCCTTACATCTTACTCGGTTGATGGGAAGTCACTCACCACATTTCTACAATGTTTTCAATTATCTATTGATCCATGGCCACACTAACTCTTCAACAAATAGTCTCACCAATTGATTATCCATTATGTCGTATTACTCCCAAATTATTGCAGTCACACCTCCTCTCCCTCCCTACTCAATTATGCTCATTTAGACAAGTATGTTAGGAGTCAGACAAAACACGTTGGAGAATCTCTGATCTGCAGGTGGAACATTGAGCCCGGACCTCCCAAATCTCGCGATCAGAATGCAGTGTTCGATGTTTTACACTGTATAATTTGTCATTTATACACTGCTTATCCACAAATCATTTTATCAGGATCATTGTAAATGTTTTAACTAGTTCAATAATTACACACTTTAGGGAAAAGGTTAGATAAGCTCCAAGCATATATCTCACATCTCGTTATAGAACAGCATATTTGGATTGGCTTGTTCGTAAGAATATGTAAAGAATCGCCGGGAACTCAGTGCTTCAGCAGTCCACCAGCGACTGACCAGTGTGTTCAATCCATCTATATACGGGTATCTTATGGACGCACCTTTCTTCTAATTGGTACTTTATGGCGTGAGGAGGAGTTAATTCATGGTAGTCTCTTCTTTAGTTTCACAGGAGAGTGAACAGCACTTTGTTTAAAATATAGGGTGATCACTGAAGCTTATGGTTAGTTTTCTCCCTCCTTTCTTTAAGACAGAATTAGCGTGCTCATCTCTTGTTAACACATTTCAACTGCTGTCTTTGTGAAAGTGCAGTAGTGAAGGACCTGTAAACGTACGCCTTATAAAAACGTGACACTCTACAGCTCATTTTATTAGCTAAACAATTTAAAGAGTTCTCTCTTGGGAAAACAAGCTGGCCTGCTTTCTTCACCCGTACTATAACCACACATTTAATGTTAACATACAGCTATGCTCTGCTGTATGTAACATTAAAAGTACATATAGAAGCCGTACCACATAGTCCATAAAATCGCTAATTTATCCATTAATCCAACCCTTTAATTCTTTAACATCTACCCATCAGACTAATGCTGCATACAAACTTGCTCATCAGTGAAATTTCACTTTTAAAAAGTCAGCTGTTTTGGCTTTATCTGTGCCTAATTTTAACTGCTTTTATGCATCTTCTTGCGATTTGCAAGAGATTAGTTACGTGTAATTTAAAATAAAATTCTTTCGGTTTTATTTCCCACTGTGATTGTTAAATTTAGGCTGCTTGATTATTGCCCCGTCTTCCTTCCCATATTTTTTGGCGCTGTTGTCTAACATGAGATTTCTATATCATGTTTATTCTAGGTCAAATAAAATCTAGCTAGCTGTTCTCTCTAAATGGTCATAGTGTATATGTATATAGGAAAACGTGTATTTGATTGTTTTAATGTGCGTTGTTTTATATTTTATTTCGTTTCATAGTAAACACATGGTTTGACTTTTCCTTGAAAGGGTACTCTGTTAATGTAGTTGCATGCATAGGTTGCCAGGCTGAAAACCTGAAGTCTATTAGAAATGTCATCTCTGGCTATTGAAGTAATTGTAGAAAGGCAGTTTGGCACACAGGCTTGGATGACTTGACCTCATTTTTGTCAGTTTTTGCGTTTTGGCAAGTAACATAAAGCGTTTGTATATGCATGCCCTCTTATAAGGCTTGCTATGATTCTGTTGTAGAGCTATTACCCTAAATTCTCAGTCAAATCCCTATGTAATCCTATTATTTTAATACAGTCCTTGCACATCACAAAAGCCTAATCTTTAAGCATTGCGATTAAAACGTCGGCATTGCTTTCACGATGCAAGCGTGCTTCATAAAAACAAAGTGCTGTGACGAATTGTATAGATGTTTCCATTGACCATCACAACTATGAAATAATGCTGGAGCCTTTCATAAATGGCTATAACTTGGAAAATTGTCTGTTGTTTTCTGGTGTGCTCAGTATTGCTTCTTGTTTCTCATATGCCAATTAGATTGTGTTCTATTTATTGGAGGCCGACTCAGAGTTAAATCTGGTTGTTGGGTGGACTGGGCTGTAAACTGAATTGGGAAACACAAAATCTAGATTTTTAAGAAAGGAAAAATGAACAAGATAAACATGAATGCCAACCACAACATCCCTTCCGGAACAAAATTAAGTGGCACATTTCTTGGCGTTTGTTTCATGTTTTTGTAAAGTGCTAGCTTGTGGTCCTATGTACCATGTAGTGCTGTTGCAGATTGTATGTGTTTGAGATCAAGAGCTTTCCATACTTTATAAACTGTGCAAAGAAGGTGCACTTTTGTTCTCCATACCACGAGAAGCCAGTGAAGGGCTTTGAGAGCCGGAGAGGTTTGGTCTATTTTTTCTTTAAGTTGTAATAATTACAGAGAAAATACTCTTCATTGTTTTTAGTTCACCTTTTCAAGAAGATAGACCACTGCTTTATAAGAGGAACGGTGTGTTGTATCATTGAGAGGTTTTGGCACGTTGATCAATAGGACGTGCTTTGTATCAAAAACGTTTACATTAAAAGCACCATTGCAACTTCATCCCTCACATTGTAAGTTTGAAAGTTTTGTTGTACAGACAGAAGTAACTATCCTCCTTCAGCTGTTGAAAGATCTCATTTGAACCTTTCTGAAGATTTCAACATTTTATCATTTGAACATGTATTGAATGTCTAACTTGGCGGAGATCTGCTATATGCCCTTACTACCTAGCCAACAAATGTTCCCCCTCTGAAAAAACCCTCGTACCAGGACCCACAAATTGCTGATACCCTTAATCGCATGGTCAAGCAGAGTCTCATTTCAGATAGCTGACACACATCGCTGGCTCACAGTCCTCCCTGTACCAGCCACCAAAAGCTTCTGAGCTCTAGCCTTTAGAAAGATTGAAGTCACCTTCTAGAGCTACCTCTGTCAGCCATTCAGACATTAATGACCAGTTCCTCCCAGTAATACAGAACTGTTGTTGCTTTTCTTGTACTCCTTCTCCCCACCCCTCTGTTTGCTTTCTGCCCAGCACTCCCTGCCTCTTCTACCCATACTCTAAAAATTTTTTTTTTTTAAATGTTATCGTACTTCGAACATCACTTAAAAGCACTGTGTAACCGATGCCACAATTACCTGAGTTATGGTACTCAATTTAGTGACATCCAGGAGGATGAAAAGCCATGTCAGGCTTGCCGTAATTGTAACTACTCTATGCCTGTCTAACTGAGGAGTTCCTACGTGTTTCAATGTAACTAGTAACTTTAAACTGATAGCATCATTCTGTTTGTTTAACTCACTGGTAATATGAAGTGCAACAGCACCACCCAAATGATCTGTAGCAGTACAGAGAACGTAATTTCTAGAAGGTTGCCAAAATTATAGTGCGACTAGTTGGGAAGAACGAGACTCTGTTACATGGAGTTGAATTGATTGGGATTAGATGCATAATTTGTGTAGTCTGCACCACAATTTAGATATATGTACTTGGCAGAATTTGGGTGTGTTATAATTCTGAGGGAATGGAAGGTGCCAGATTGATGATGTAGAGTGTTCAGAATAATCTAAGACTATTCTCAGACTGCCCATATTATCTTAGACTGCTGAAATTAGACTCTACAATCCCTACCCAATGGCTCACCCCTAAGCCACTATTGTTGAAGTGTTATTTCTATAATTATCCTAAGAAAAATGGCATTGTCCCTTCACTCATGTTGTTTGCCTATCCCACTCTATTTTGTTGAGGGAGACTGGTACACACTACACTGCTTGTAAAAGATCTTCATAATTATGTTCTTGCAAAGGCAGATTTGGTGTTGGTTCCAATTCAGCTTTCTAACAGCAACTCTGGCAGTTCTGTGGAGCCGGTCAGTGAACCCATGTGGAAGGTCCGTGGCACTGCTGAAATATGCCTGAGAGGATCCAGTCATCTTCCTTGTCGTCGCAGCCATGGACGTAGCCTACTTGTTTTGAACTGCTGAAGAATGGATTGGCATTGGCCTGCGGCACTGGTTTGTGTGCCCAAAATGACTGTAATGGTAGCTGTGGCACTTGTCTATCTTGTGCCTTTTGAACTACACTGCTAAGAAGAAGCAACTTGACTCTATGTAGTTTTGGCCCCATGTGTGAAAGTACTGATTGGCATTACTTCCCAGTGAGTCCAATCAGACACAGTCATTACTACTAAAAGCTTTTAAACCTGCCAAGTCATCTGCCTAGGACCTGCACCTGGAAAGATTGCATCACCAGCTCAGCACAGGGAGGGAGACCCTTCGACCACCACCAAGCCATACCATTTCAGAGGGAGTAAGCCTGCTGCAACCCTGTCAGGCCTAATTGCCGCCAAAGGCATCATGCCTGGAAGAGGCTGCTGTCCAAAGACAGTTGACTTGGCTTCCAGGACACTGCAGTGCAGCCTGTGCTAGCCTGAACCAAAAAGGGCAGCTGCGGCCAGCAAGCCTCCAGTGAACCGGATTAAGGGTGGGCAGCTGACCCGTGCCCTATGAGAGAAGGACTGAATGCTAATATAGCCTGTTAGACCCGGGATCCCTGGTTGGCTGAGGTAGGTACCATAGGCCAAATAAGGACCTGTGTTTCCACGTCAGGGAAAGGAAGAACACCTTCTGAGATAGCCCCCGCTCAAGACCTTGGTAGCTTGGCACGAGCAGCCAGACTTATCTTCAAGGCAAATGTGTTAAGTATTTGCAACCATGCTCACAGCAACCCAATGATGACACCACAAATGGACTCCACATGAGTTTTATAAAAATGAGTATACATTTTATATAAAAAGATATACAATAAGACCACACAAAATAAATCCAACATATGAGTATTTGTAATATTCCTCCTGGCTGGTTGTAAGGCCAGTCAGCCCTTGTAAGTTCTGGTGATATTAATGAGCACTTCTAAACATTCCACTGTAGTCCTAATACCATGTTATGCAGTTCGTAATGCTAGAATAAGGCACTCTGCAAAGGAAAAAAATGCGATGCTTAACGCAACAATCAGGCAGCTTGCAATGTCGAAATAATGCAATGCGTAACGCATCAACCAGGTACTTCGTTATGCAGAAATAATGGAATGCGTAATACACTAATCGGGTAGTTCGTTAGGCAGGAATAATGCAATGCGTCATACGACAATCAGGTAGTTCGTTATGCAGAAATAATGCCATGCGTAATATACTAATAGGGTAGTTCATTATGCAGGAATAATGCAATGCGTAATACACTAAACAGGTAGTTCGTTATGTAGGAATAATGTAATAATGTAATGTGTAATACGACAATCAGGTACTCCATTATGCAGAAATAAAGTATTGCGTAATACACTCCAGCACCGATCACAGTGCCTTAGGCGGTCTCTCCGCCACTCGTGCTAACTCTGTTAGCCTCTGTCAACAGTTGCCCCCAACACGGGTATGGTATAACAGAAAGTTCAGCTACACACTCTGGCCTCGGTACTGCCACTCCCTGGTCCAGTACGGTCCGCGATACGAGCCGAAGCAGAGGCTTGCGATGCCAGAATGAGCGATAGGCCGAGAGCGTCTCCCTCTGAGCCCGCTCCCTGCCCCAGTGCGACCTCACTCTCTTCTCTGCCTCCAGCAACTTGGGCCTCCAATACAATCTTTGTGAATTGGCAATGGCGGGCTCGGGCCGGCGGCTCAGCTCCTCCAGGGCTGCCGGTCCGGGCCTCTCCTGCTACGAAGACCTCAGGCTGCCACAGGGCACACAGCGCCACTGAGACTTACTTGAGCTTCGGGTGCACGATCACCGGGCACTCCTCACAAAGTTCTCAGGCTGCACGAAGAACACGCATACAGTGTCGCTGAGACTCACTTTAACTCCGGGTGCACGATAACAAGGCAATCCTCACGAAGGTCTCAGGCTGCACTAACCACACACACACACACACACACACAGTGTCGCTGAGACTCAATTGGATTCCGAGTGTGAACATTAACAAGGCAATCCTCACAAAGGTCTCAGGCTGCACAAAGCACATGCACACAGCATCGCTGCGACTCACTTAGATTCCGGTGCACAAGATAACAGGACGACCCTCACAAAGGGTTCAGGCTGCAAGGATCACACGCACACAGCGTCGCTGAGCCTCTCTTGGACTCCAGGTTCCCATGATCACAGGGCATTCCTGGAAACTTTTGTATTCCTGAGTTTCCGCAACAGGGAGCCAGCTCACCTCGGGCCCTTTGGGATATATTACTCCAAGACACAGCACAGTAAAGTCTTTTAAAGCAGGGGACACAGCACACAGCAAAGTCACTTTTAGCCTTTCCGTGGTTAAAACAGCAAACTGCAGGCCAGCCCCAGAACACACAGCAAGGGTCAGTCCTTTCCTTCAGTCTCTTCAGTTGTTTCTTCCTTGGCAAAGGTTCCACTTGACCACAAAGTAGCTCCAGCCTCGTTCAATCTTGATCAAGTCATTCTTCAAAGTTCAGGGGCTTCAGCTCTCAGTTATACCCCTCAATGGCTTTGAAGTCTTTGTGCTCAAGGGGGCCCTGACCCCTGTTCAAACCAGTTCTGGGTGCCTCCCAGTGACACCTTCATCCTTTGATTAGTGGGGGTCTGGATTCTCAATCACTCAGCAGGAGATGGGACAATTGTTTTATGGCAGCAACCCAGACCACTTCACCTCTAGGGGCTACTCCTCCCTCTACACTCCAGATGTAGGTCAACCCGCTGCTGTCTCACCTCCTCCCCTGGGTCAAGACATTCCCCAGATCCTACCACTTTCAAATCCAGACAGTGAGTCCACAACCAGGCAGAGACACACAGAACAACTTGGCAGTTTAACAAACTGTGCGCAGGCACTGCAATGGCAGGCCTGAGTTCCCTCTTTGAGGCTACTGGTGTGGGTGGCACAAGTAGTGCTGCAAGCCCACTAGTAGCATTTGCATTACCAGCTCTGGCACACATAGTGCAATTCACTAGGGACTTTACTAGTAAGGCAAACATAACAATCATGGACAACCAATTACCATTATACTTTATACAGGGGGCACTTGCACTTTGAAACTGATCAGCAGTGTCAAAGTGCCCAAAACATCTAAGTTGGCAACACCCTGTCAGAAAAAAGGTCTAGGGGGAAAGCAAAAGGTTTGGGGAACTTTAGCCAAAAAAGGGCCAATTCCTACATAGCCCGAAAGAGACTAAGAACTAGAGACGGGAAATGCTGCACCTGCACTGATTTCAACTCTTGAAAGACTCTAGTATACAAGAGGTTTAGAGTGATACAGTTAGTGGGCAGGCAGCCTTCCTAGCTGTATTGACCTAGCACCCGCATATTGGTTATTTCATACTTTTTACGTAAATGTGTAGCATTGCGTCTTATTGTGTATTAAAGTACTTGTCTTTTTGCTGTGAGAAGCACTGAGCTGAACAATCATGTTATTGCAGTGCTTGAGGTCTGTTTAGCTCTGAGCCTCTTGTGCCCCTACACGAACCTCCATTAGAAGCCATAACAAATTCTTAGGTGCGAGTTCTTTAATGGCCTTGTCAAATTCATGTTCCTGTTGATTGCCTCCCTGAGTCACTTTGCACCCTATCTACCTGATTAAGCTTGCATTTACTAGCCCTAAGTGTTAGGCCACTCTATTGTAGCTTTCTAAGAAGTAGTCTGTCTATTATCATCTTTCTCTTGATTGTCACCTCAGACTAAAATGCCATCTTGGTAAATTTTAACTCCCTGGATGTAAACCAGTACAGCTTCCATGGCACACTGGAAAACTGAAGTTACTGGGCCTGATTCACAAATATAATCTGAGACAAAATCCTAACTTTACGACTTTCGGTATTCACAAAAGGCATTTAGTAGTAGTAAATTTAGGATTCCTAATTTTACTACTACTAAACTGAGACAAAACCCTAACTTTACGACTTTTGGTATTCACAAAAGGCATTTAGTAGTTGTAAAGTTAGGATTGCTAACTTTATTATTACTAAATGCCTTTTGTGAATACCGAAAGTTAAGTTAGGATTTTTCTCAGTTTATTAGTAGTAAAGTTAGGAATCCTAACTTTACTACTACTAAATGCCTTTTGTGAATAGCGAAAGTTGTAAAGTTGGGATTTTGTCTCAGAATACTTTTGTGAATCGGGCCCACTGAGACTAATCTGCAAGGCATGCAAATGAACCTGTATGTACCCAGTGGAGTTAGGAAAGATATTAGATTTTTAGAGTCACCATGAAGTCTAATCTTAATATACACGGAACTTTGATCTTAGGTAGAAAACCTCTTGGCTTTGCTTAACTGAAACATCATTGCTGTAACCTTTAATAGAGGATGTTTATCTACTACAACACATTAATGAAGCTTATGAAGGTCTCTTAAAAAGGCCTATGCAGAGTCTTATCTCACCCTCTTGTTTTCTATCCACCACAATTGAGGGCAACCATTCAATGACTTCTACTTTCTCAATTATGCCTTCAGAGCTTATTTTGTAACTACATCTTCTTTGACTGTGAAAGGTTTATTCTTCATCTTCCAAGAAATTGGTATATTTCCTTACTTTATTTTGTGAACATGCTTTTTCATCTTTTATGTGTGACCTGAATTTAAAAAACGAATCTAAGTAAATCATCGTCCATGACAAGTGATCTTGAGGTCGCTAAGGCAAGTTCCAATGCCATTTTCGGCACAAAAACACTTTCATTATATATCGTACCTCTTATCCTAAGGTTTGCTGTGTATATCTTGTTTTGATGTATGAACTGTTTTTTGTGACTTTTTAATGATGTTATCTTTTATGGGTGTATTACCAAATAAAGATTTTGTTGATTGATCGATGAATATAACCGTCAGTCAACCTAGTTTCTCCCTGAAAACCTCTGGAAAATCTGCTCTAAACTTTTCCATATAGTTTCCTTTATTACCTACCACATTCTTATGCTTTGAGATGGCACAATCAGATATTTTATTAAATTCATATCTCTTTGATGAAATCCGCTGAATATGCAATCACCCTGAGTCAAAATGTATATTTTTTCCTGTGAGGAATCTCCCATTGTACTAAACACACCCAAAAAAGTACCTGAGAAAATATTATTGGTTCGCCTTCATAATCTGTGTGTTTGCAGTTGGTTAGAATATTTTCACCTTTTCTCCAAAAATGTGTTATAACTCCACAAAATCACTGTAATCTTTACTCCTGAGTCAAATAGCATTTTCACTTCATGACCTTTACCTTCTCCATCAGCCTATCTTCCATCCCACCAATTCAGAAAACAACTTCTTCATTCACTTGGCCCACTTCTCTCACAGCTTTAGAGGCTTTAATTAGCTATCAAACGTTCATAAAATGACACTTCCCATTGTATTTACATACAGATTTTCTTGCTGGGTACTATTTGGCATTGGTAAAATGTTCTATATTGCCACATCTGAAGCAACTCATTCCATTCTTCGCTCCAGAAGTTGTTTCACTCTTATTCTCGTTCAAAACAACAAGGGCTTTATCTCTGTACCCATTCTCGTTTTTGGTTACATCCACCCAAGGTTGACTGTGCTCGATCCTTTTTAGCTATTTTAAGGACCTCAGTTAACTTGGAAACATTCTTTAACCAAATTTCATGCCATCCTTTTTCCAAATTGCACCCAGGCATAAAGTAATTCATAAGTAGTTCCTCTAAATATTCTCTAACTTTATAATCCTTAGATAGCTTCCTAAATTCTAATGTATTTCTCAGTAGATCTACTTCCTCTTCTCTTTTCACACTTTTCCAAAAAATAAAATCTCTCTAAGATTGTGCAGACGTTGGTAAGAAAATGTAAAGTTTTAGATAGACCTCAAAATCATTGAGTAGTTCTGAATCCTCAGTAGTTCGTTCTGAGAGGTGTTCATAAAGCTCATGTCTTTCGGTATCTAAACAATGCATGAGCAAAGATAACTTCCTTTCTACACTAAGATTAGTACCACAAACCCTTGCACAGTGCTCGAAAACGTTTTTATTTTTCCCATTTTATAGGGATTCACCCAGCAAACCTAAAAAGAACGTTGGTGGACTGATGTTTTGCATTTTGAAAACAAATCTTATAGAAAAAGCAATGAAATAAGCACCTTTTCATTTTGGATTATTTTTACTTCTCACATAACACGCACACACAGATTCAACAAAGTCTAAAAGTTTCACATTCCGGTATCCTCTATATGTAAAGTGTTCTGTTGTGCAAAACAAGTGCAATTGTAGGCTTCAAGATGAGTAGCAGGAGTAGAAGTCTTCATTTTCCTCTACAAAAGTAATCTACTTGATATCTGAGAACTGTTTTGGTCAGTATGTCAACTTTCTTGCTTACTTAAATTAAATATCAATTTTATAAATATATTCACATTCTATGGCTCCTTGAAGAGAAACACTCAAGACATTTTAGTGAAAAATGTTCACGTGGTAGCTAAGTATAAATGAGATCACTGAGTAGTAGATCCTGCCTCAGAGCAGCTTGAATGTAAACAGCTAATGGTGAACAAGCAGACAGTCGATGTTAGAGCAACAATGGTAGTCCTTTTTCTACCGCCATTGAATATGGGCATGTCAACACAACTTTTATGCTGTCATCGCATGATACTCTTCACTAGACACACATCACTTACCTCGAGCGATGTGAGGTATGCTTATCCAGTCAATGCAAGGTACTTTCCTCCTGACATAAGCGTCTGTTGTCTTCAAGCATTCTGCTTGCTTCAGACTGGCACGAGCACTGCTATAAAGACCTAAGCAGGTGCTGAACATGAAAGAAGAACCCAGATTTCTCACAATGGTTAAAATATTGCGTTTTTTAAGCACTCCTCAACCCTCACATTAAAGTATACTATTTACCTAAAGTGATCGAAGGTTGCCTGTGCCTATTTACATGTCTCTTGTAAAAAATGTAATTTTGCTTAGCACATACCTGTCAAAATCTCCTCCAATTAGAAATTCATATTTTTCACCACCACAATCCTTTAAATGGATCAGATTGGTCTGCTTACCTCACGTATAATAATTCTCTTTTAAACATTAGATGCTCGCCAGTTTTAAAACCATACACTTTCATCTGTCAATAAATGTTGGGTGATCCCCAGGTTGTGATTTTTTTTTTTTTTTACCTGTGAGGCGCTGTTTCATAGTGGCTAAGTCCTCCAATTTTCCTTGTTACTAGTTTTAAAAAGTACATCGATAAAGGAGCACAACGAGTAAGAATGAATGGCCCAAGAAAGTTGACTTCCTTGTGTGCCTTAGTCACTGTCCAGCTTTCAACTCCCAGTACATCCGACATACATCTTCCCAAGATTCTCTCATAATTCACCATCCAATCTTAGGACTCCACATTATTTTCAGTGCAGGTGAAGAGTGCAGGGTAATTCGCTCTAGTACTCAAGACCGTTCAGCTTGCATTACCACATTGTGATTGCTTACCATTACCCTTGAGTCATGTGATGAAAGGGTTGTACTTGACCCATTTTGCAGAGCCACATTAAGACCGATTCTGGGACAGTTGAGGCAAACCACATCAGCTCTCCACCCCTCCCCACGCCCCCCTTTCCAGGTAGCAAGTGAAGAAGGGCCACTGCATCTGTACACACAGATTTGGGTAGTTTCCTTCTGCAACACTTCCCTCTGCCACTCCTTTGCTAGCTCTACTGAATCCACTCGAGCGATACCACCTGCAATCCCTGATCAAAGTAAAGGCCACAGATAGAGAAGCACTGAGAGCAGACTCAGGCTTGCAGCTATCCCCAAACCTGGCCTGCACCACCCTTGCCATATTAAATCACAAACAAGTCCGTGTAGCATTTCCATCAAACTATATTAAAAAAACGTAAAAAAATTATATTATATTTGTTAGAAATAAAAAACAATTGACAGAGACCTCAAATCATACAAACAAACCCATGAAACACTTGATGCGTATACTTAATCAATGTTCGTCCTACTTAATGGAACTCAAATTCATGACCAAAAAATACAATACGGGGTATTTGCACCTTGTCCTACAATATGTTTTGTACTGTAAACCCATGCAATCCTACAACAAACACATTTAGGAGACAGACAATAATACCATGTCTGCTTCCTACTGTGCCGAATTGGAATCACAGCTCTTCTGCAGGCGATGAAAATATTTCTTTCGGGTCATTTGGTGTTGCTGACAGCAGACATGAAGCGATGTTATCTGACTCCATTTCCACATGCTTTAAATCCTCTTTTCTGCTAGCACCAACAATATTATTGTTACAGCTGCACAAGAGCAACAACTCCATTCAACGCAACTGAGGCCTGCAGAAGAGAGAAGAATTAATTCTTTCTCCCTGCATGCTGAGTGGGTTTTTTGTGTGACCTCTTACCCACGCAGAGTCAGGAAAAATCTCAACAGAAGGGCTGTGTAAAATCAACTTCCTTCTCAGTCAATTAAAACAGTGTTACCCAGTATCCACTTCAGAGATTCCAGCAAACTCGAGGGTCTGCCAACAACAGCTTAAGTGCATTTTCATCCCTCAATGACAGGCCAGACTAGTTTATATCCAATCCAAAAATTCTTTATTTCGGCCACATAGGCCATAAAAGAAGCAGTAAAAATACATACAGATAAAACACAATATATACAATAAAACCAATTGGGCTGCAATGTTTAGAAAGTACAAGGTAAAATAAGTTAACCTGACATTTTCTTCCTTATTAGCCATGCTGCCATTAGGAATTTAGAAACCGCAAACACAATGTGGCCCAGGGTGTTAGTTTTCAGGACCCTGTAAGCCTGTAAATAGTTCCTGAAGCCCAGGTTCCGGCATAGTGGAGCTAACCAGCGCCTCCTCGGGCTCCGATAAGCATAACAACAGAACATTATGTGCAGGTCGTCTTCATCCCTAGCTTTGCAGCATGGACAAAGCTTGTCGCCCCCTGACGCCCATTTATAGGTAAAAACTTTAGTAGGGAGCGTGCCAAACCTCCATTGCAGGAACAATTTCCTCGCGAGAAGCGGGTAAATAAAATCCATAAAAGGTTCAAAGGCATACGAATTTTTGGATGCTAAAAAACGCCCCGTCAGAGTTCCGCTGTCATGTGCATTGGCCATATCAACAAGGCTTTCATTCTTATAGAGTTGAGCGAGGGACTTGCGTGAAATCCTTCTGCAGCCCTGAGCAGGATCGTCCCAAAGGTCAGGCAGTTTCAGGCTAGAGCATTCCGACTTGATGTATGCCAACCAAGGGATCTTATCATTAACGTCCAGCCTCATGATATGTATAAGGTCCTGCCTATAATGGTGCAGCTCATCGGTGGACCATACCCGGTGCCAGAACTTCATGGGTTTCGACCGTAGGTCCTCTGTGATCGACGGAATGCCCAGGTCGAGTCTTAGAGGGAGGAGTGGTGTGCCCTGCGGGAGAGCAAGTAAGCGTCTAAGGAAACAGTTTTCCACCCCTACCATAGCCTTCCCAGCTTTGTGACCCCATAGCTCACTGCCATACAAGGCAGCTGCCTTCGCCTGGGTCCTGTACATTTCAAGAGCCGGGCTAACAGGTTTAAAAGTAGATCTATTGGACACCCTGAGGAGAGCGCCCGTTAGCTGGGAAAGTTTCAACCTGGATCTTGCTACCTGAGAGTCCCATGTCAGATTTTCTTGTAGGGAAACCCCCAGATATATAAAAGTGGAGACCCTTTCAAGGCTAGTTCCCCCCAATTTTGGATTGGGTCTGGTCTTGGATGGGGGGTTGAAGATCATGAACTTGGTTTTATCCGTGTTCACCTCCAACCCATGTTGTCTACAGAAGTGGCCAAAACCATCCACAATCCTCTGGATCCCCATGGGGGATTTGGAAAGAAGGAGGGTATCATCGGCAAACATTATTGCCGGAACCCTCCTTCCTGCCAAAACCGGGGCATCATTGTCCCCAACAGCGTCAAGGTGTTGTATGACACTGTTGATGTACAGACAGAACAGCGTCGGAGCCAGAACGCAGCCCTGTCTGACACCTCGGCGGACTGGGAATTTACCCGAGGGCTTGCCATCCCTCCCACACCTCACTACCGCAAAGTTGTTCTTATGCAGCCTAATGATGATTCTGAGGAGGTGGGGGGGAACTCCTAGCTTCTGAAGAACCTCCCACAACTTCCCCCTTGGGACCAGGTCGAAGGCTGACCTCAGGTCCACGAAGACCATGTACAGTCGACCTCCCTCTAGCGTGACCGTCTTCCAATACAGGAGAAGGAGGCGAAAGATTTGGTCCATGGTCGACGTGTTCTTCCTGAAGCCAGCCTGAAGGGGGCTCATGATGTCGTTGTCCTCGACCCAGTCCAGGAGATGATCCAAGATGAGGCGCGCAAAGACCTTCTGGGGCACATCTATAAGACTTATAGGCCTGTAGTTGGAAGGGAGCAGAGTAGAACCCTTCTTATGGATGGGCACGATCTCTGCCCCCAACCACGACTCAGGAATCGCCATACCTCCAAGAATAGCATTGAAAAGAATAAGAAGGTAAGGGCCCCAGATGTCCGGATGGTGCCTAAATAGATCCCCGGGTAACCTATCCAAGCCTGGCGCCTTCCCCACTGCTAGACGTTCTAGGGCGAGCTTCACTTCCCCCAGGGATAGATCCATTCCAGCCTCCTGAATACCCAAGGGCAGTTGCAGCTCTGCAGCCGGGCAGGAACTAGTTTCTTGGTAAAGAGCCCCAAAGTGATCCTCCCAGACCGCGGAGGCTATATTAGGCTCAATCGCTTTACCAAGATCCCTTGAACCATTATTTACTAGGGCCCAGAATTTCCTGGAGTCCCTTACTTTAAGGGCATCATAAAGATCCTGCCAATGGTTCCAGTCCCACTCGGTCCTTGCAGCCGCCAGCACCGATTTATAGTGCTTTCTAAGGTCGCATACTTTAGTCTTATCTGACCCCTCTTTTATTGCTGCAACGAGCTCAGATTTTACGGCCCTGCAATCTGAGGTATACCAGGAGGGAACAGGAGTCCTTTTCTTTCGGATTGGGACTTCCGGATGGAGGACCTCGGCCAAGTCCCTCACTAAATCCTGGTGAATATTTCCCAGTTTCTCATGGAAATCTGGGGTTCTCAGTCCATTCAGGAGAGCATCCACTTCCATGAAGCTGGGGAGGGCCGCCTCATATAGTTTTTTGATGGACTCTTCCGAGTTCACCAATTTTCCCCACTTAACCCGGCGCCTGTTTGTAGTGATGGTCAAGTCCCCTGGATCGTCCCCTAGACCGACTGGGGGTAGATCCGTCTTAGGTAGAGGACACAGGATATTTAGGCACAGGGCATTGTGGTCACTGTCTGACCTCTTAATTACCCTGAAGTCAAGCACTTTGGGCCAAAGAGTAATGTCCACCATGATGTAATCTAGCCTCGACTCATGGCCCCTCCTGTTGAAAGTGCACACTGAGGGGGCATCGGAGGGAGTACGACCATTACACGCCCTCAGTGCGCAATTCAAGGTAAGGGACATAAGTTGTAAGGCTAGGGGGGACCAGACTTTAGGGTGAGGAGAAGCTGAGGGTGGGACCCCCCAAAGGTCATCCTCGGCCGTAAGGACACCATCCAGTAGTCCCTCCAGAGGTTCAAAGTGGCAATTGAAGTCTCCTCCAAGCACCACCTTGAGATCACCTGGAAGTTGGCCCAAGAAGGAGGCCAAATCATTTAAGGTAGGTGATTCATTTAGCGAGGGCACTGGACGCGAGTAGACATTGACAATGGCCCACTGCGTCTTGCCAGGCCAAATGAGCCGCACACACTGGATGTCCTGCGAATTCGTGTGGACCTGCTCCGCCTGGCACCCAATGTGACTCGCGATCCAGATTGCCAAGCCACCAGATGGCCTCCCCCTACCAGCCCATTTGGCAGGGATTTCGAAAATTTCAAACCCTCTCCTGGATTGAGCGACCCTCGCCCAAGTCTCCTGGAAGAGGAGTATATCGCCTCCCTCTACCAAGCAATCCCATTCCGGAGAGCCTTCCTTGTTCGCAATTCCTGCCACGTTCCAGGAGAGAATTCTCAATCCAGGGTCAAGCGGCAGAGTGCCCTGAGCTCCAGCAGGAGCTTGCGGGGGGAGCACGGATAAACCAACGTCTAGGAAGCCAGCTCCACAAACTGAGTTGGCGGAAGGGCCAGCCCGCACCACTGTCCCTGCTTGCAAAGTATGGGCAGGCCCGATGTCAGGTGATGAGCCCATTTGGCACAGATTGGCATCCGTGTCAGCCCCTCTGTGGAAAAGTAAATTTTGCCGTGTTCTGTGTCCCTACGTGTCATCCATCATATGTTATGTGTGCATGACCAATATGCATATGTTATTCCCCATGTCCGATTAATGACGCAATTACAGTTGTGTCCACCTTTAGTATGCTAGTTTCCAGTCCTCGTGAATACTACGAATATCAGGCCTATGTAAAGTTACGTTGCCACGTTTCCCAGTGTGCACGTTATTCCATTATAAAGTCCCCGTTTCCAGGCCTCAAAAGGGCCCGGACCACAGATTCAGCTCCTGTCTCCTGAAGTCTCGCTGAGGAGCGATACAGCCCCCACCTGTATCCTCGACCCTTCACTTACTTCCTGCCTCGCAGTGCCCGGTGCAGCTTGACTCTGCCTCTGAGTCTGCCAAAAGTATTTTATAGTTCCAGCTATCAGTTCAGTCCTCCTTCTCTGCATTCCTAAGTTACTGAACTGCATCAATAGTTTCCGTCATTGTCTAGCCCATGCGGCTCCACGTTAGAGAAAATACTGTATTTAATGGTCATTTAGTATTCTTCATCACGCACTACATGTAGAATAATGCATGGTCCAGTCTTAGAATCAAGTTAGCCTTTCCCCTCATGACTTCTAGTTTATATCAACATGTTCCCTAAACATCAGATACTAGATAGGGTTTAGGTACAAGTCGCTCCGACCCTCCAGACTTTAGTCTCTGCTCCTAGCACAGAGTTCATAGCCCCCAGCTTCTCCTAGTAATACGTCATTGTCAGTTTGCGTGCACCATTAGGTTAGAGGTCCCGGCTCCTTAGGTAGCCCCCTCCTCTATTTCCGCCCCATTCATGACATATTCTGTTACGTTTGCACCACATGTCTATGTATACGCCCAGTTACACCTACTTTTACTGTTATCTTCCGCGACTGCTACGCGTCACGCCTTCTGCTCCACCCACTGCTACGCCTACTGCAATGTAATGCTATGTGTTCGCGCTATGTATATATGCCTGTGTATTGTTATTAAAAGTTAGCGCGCTCATCCCAGACCCAGCCCCGGCAGCTGCCGGGCCACTCTAGCCCTGCCATTCTGTTCCTATGCAGGTTGTCCTGATCCTGTCCTTATGCTGTAATAAACCTGCAGAAACTCCTACTACCTCGAATCTTGACTCTTATTTATTGAGCTATCTGTTATGCTATATGCCTAGTCAAAAATAGGGTATTATTTATTTATTTACCACATAATGGCGCCCGAACAGGGACTTGCCCTTTCCCCACGCGTCGGTGAAGCCACGCCGACCCCCTGACCCTCTACAGTCGTGACGGAACTCTTCTGCGCAGTGGCAGATATTTCTGCTCAAGTATCCCTCAGGCCCACGGAGGAGACGGAGGAGGCGGTCCAGCATCCGAACGAGACGGTGGAGGAACGCGGCGAGTCCCGACCAGAGCCCAAGCCGAGAGTCCGAGGTATCCGGAGGCCCACCCGTAACTGAAGTCCGAAGTCCGTCGTCGTCAGCCCAGTCCCGTCCGAGGCCTTCCGTTCTTGCTGCCCGGTGAGTACCATTGCTGGGGTAGTATCTAGACAGGACCAATCTAAATTGACTCCTGGTCCGTGGGTTGGTGGTACCCAGACTCACAAACGAAGTGTTCACCTAGGTGGATACGGGTCTTGATGCGTTCCCTTATGGGACCGGTATGTTCCGTACTGTTTCAGCAGTGCATCCAGTAATTCTAGTCTGTTCCGTTCTCGAGAAATTCTGTTCTGTTTCTGTTCTCAAGTATTCCAGGTAATATTCTGTTCGAACTGTTATGTTATGATATTGTTTAATGTAATTCCAATGTCGTGGTATGCCTGAATTGTTTTCCCAATTGTTATTGTTCTTCGTGTATTGTATTGTGTTCCGATTCAAGTTTACAATGCCGCTCTTTTCAAGATTACGTCAGCTAAAAACTGGAAAGGGTTTATTAGAAGAAGCAGTTCCTGTCCCGCCTAGGGACAGTCCAGGTCACTTTATGTATCAGAAACATGGCATAAGCGCCATATTGTATCTAGATTTATGGGTAGAGTATACCAAACAGTTAGAAGAAAAGTATAGATGGCCCGTATCGGGTACATGGGATGCCGAATGTATCATGCGAGTAGAAGAAGCATTATGGAAAAAGAAAGCCAGACAGTCACAGAAAGATGCCATCGAGTTATGGCGTAAAGAAGCGCATAGAAGAACCGAAAAGGAAGTCAGAAAGTCAGAGTTAAGTAGAGAATCCCAAGAACGAGCCCAAGAAAGAGAATTAATCGAGATAGGTGAACGAGTCAAAGTCGAACAGTCAGACAGACAGAGGCATGCCCTCATTAAGGGTATGTATCCTCTTCTTGCCGAGGGCTTGCCAAAAGCGACCCCAGAGGCATCCAGTAATTTCCCGCCACCATTACTTCCGACCAAGCTACGTCACAAACCGACCGCAGCTGATATTTTTATTTCGTCCTACTTGGACGACACAGTCCCAGAATATGCAAATCCTGTTCGCGCTCCGCCAGTCCCTGTAAATCAGGCACTTCCCGCTCCTCCAGACACCGGAGTACCTGTTACGGTACCCCCGGTCCAGCCCGCCATACAAGTCCAGCCTACATTTCCATTTCCCACTCTGCCAGGACGTAGAGCCTCAGTAGACGATTCTAGTTTAGGGGCCGCAGGAGGAGGTCCTCCTCAAACCCCGCCGCCACACAAGCGTTTAACGTTAGCCGAATTACATGCACAAGCATCACAGCGTACGCCTAGGTATCAGTCTGTTGCAGAAATAAGAAAATCCCATGCCGAATGTTGCTATGATCCAGTCCCAGGCGAGGATAATATGGTTTTATATTCATTTCGCGTAAGAAAGGTGGCCGAGTATCTAGTCACCTTACCGAATATGAAAGAAGATCTAGACAGAATATATCGTTTCATCCGTACAGGGGATGATCCAGAAAGTATTAGCGAGACTATGTCTCAAAGGAAAGCCGAGATCCAGCTCATGATATTAAAGTTCCTGATCAATTGTCTAATAAGAGAACAAGATTACCCGTCTAAAGATTCCGCCGAAATGAGAATCCTGACAAGGTGGAGTGATAATATAGCCGAGGGTAAGCACAAGACCGTCGGTGCTATGGAGAGTATGTACAAGAAAATCCGTAAAGAGATAATAAAGATACACGAACAGCGTAAAGCAACACAAGTAAGCGAGAAAGAAAGTATCTCTGATCCCGAAGAAGAAGAGGACGAGAATCCCGCCAGAATAGCGTATGTAGGAAAATCTAGATTTCCAGATCGCCATTTACGCCTAGAACCCAAGTCTATTTTCCATCATTCAGCACCAGAACAAGGTTCTCTAGAACAAGTGTTTCAAGCTACCGATCACATTCTGAAATCACGAATCGGTTATAGTGAATTAAGTACCATGCATGAACAAGAACTAGCCCGATCAGCAGTCCGATGGATTACTGATTCTACCACTTTTCCAGACGAAATAGTGGCACAAATGTTTCTGAAACTGCCCCCAGCCGAACAACGACTGGTGGGTATGTATATGATTCAGCACCTCATTACTCTGTATGAGGGTCAGCATTCTGATCCAGGTCCGTTACATGATATCCTGAACGAGTTACTCCAGTATAAATGGAGAGGTCTAGGTACCGATTTAATTAGTGTCATTCTAGAACAACGTCACAAATATAGAACGTTTCTGAACCCGCATTTTGTTCATGTCTCACCTCCAGAAAGTAAATCATTCTACATAGACCGACAGAATCCGTTACGAGAAGTCCACCCAGTCAGAGGGACGGGTGGCGAAATGCAACGAGTGTTTGTATACACTCCAATAACAAAGATGGAACTTCTTGAAATGAAGAAATTAATTCCCTGTCATGACAAAGATCCAGCAGGGTTCCATCGAGAATTAAAAGACATGCTCCGTATGGGAGAATACACTTACCCAGATATCATTAAAATGTTAAAGGTCCTGCTACCCGCAGGGGTGTATGAAAAGCTAAAGGAAAAAGAATGGGAGGTGGGAGAGAAAAAGATCGATTGGACAGCTCTAGAAGCTGAAGACAAGGCACGAGTACCAGGTACCGGTCTTGGAGATAAATGTAAAGAATTACCAGAATTATTGATTCAAGTTTTACCCAGATTATTGACAACTAGAAAAGAAGACTGGGATGCAATCTCAGCCTGTAAACAGAAACAAGACGAAGATATTAGTGATTTTTATTCTAGATTTGAAAAATGTTTCAGTATCAACAGTGGTCTCAAGACAAGTAGTGAGTCATACCCTCACCTTTTCGTTACTAAATTAGTCGAGAATTCAAGTCCTCAAATTAAAAACCAAATTTTGAAAGTCGAAAGCACCTGGCAAGCAAATACTCCGTCCCAGATGCTCCAGATGCTTCAGTATCACCAGAACAGAATTAGGGAAGAGCAAGAACACGAAAGAAAACGTATGAAAGACACGAAAATGAAAGTGCTAGTTGCACAATCTGTTCCTCAAGACAGTCAGAAGAGGGGTCCGAATCAAGCCAGTCATCCTGCAGCTCCCGTTAAAGGGAACTGCAATTATTGTAAACAGCCAGGTCATTTTATAAACGAGTGTGCAGTTCTGAAACACAACATAGCTACTGGTAAGACTAAAGAAAGACCACGTCCGCCTAGACAAGAACAAGTTTCACAGACTCCTCAGTCACAGAATGCACAACAGACAGTTACAGCACCGCAGCCCATCGCTGCAACACAGCACGTTACATCGCAGATGTACCAGTATGCACAGTCCGAGTATCCAGAGTACCAGCCATATTCATGAAACAGCCTAGAGAGGGAGGTAGGCTTGCCTCTCATCGAGATACCTGTAGATCAAGAAGGTCCCTATGTTCACAGTCAAGTACTAGGGAAAGACAGAAAGTTTTTGATTGATACAGGGGCAAGTAGGACCACAATTAGTCACGCCGAAGTTCCAGGGGCTCCGCTCTCAGGCTCAAGAAATGTTTCCCTTGGATTTTCAGGAAAGCCAATAGTTAACGAGATCTCAAAGCCAGTTACTCTAGAAGTAGGTCCATTGTCCCGCACTACTGATCTGTTACTTACTAAGTCATGTCCAGAAAATCTATTAGGCATTAAGACACTGAAAGAGTTAGGTGCAGTTATTTGCTGTTCCCCAGAGGGAATACGATTGTTCCTACGTGACTTTAAGGGTCACTATGTATTACGAGATTTTGATTCGAGATTGTCTAATGTTCCGCAGCATTTATGGGCACAAGGTCCAACAGATGTAGGTTATATGCAAATCACACCCTATCGTGTGACTCTCAAACCAGGTGTAGTGTTACCCCGAATCAGACAGTACAGATTGCCACCTGAGGCTGTAGCAGCCTTATCCAAAATTATTGACGAGCTCATGGCTCAAGGAGTAGTTGTAGAAACTGACTCCAATGTATGTAATTCTCCGATCATTCCAGTCATGAAACGTACTGATCCAAATGCACCCCCAGTATATCGATTAGTGATTGATTTACGAGAGCTTAATAAATGTATTATTCCTCAGTACCCAGTAGTCCCAGATATCTCTTCCCTATTAACAGCCATTGATTCTGAAGCCACGTTCTTCACTGTCATAGACCTCAAGAATGCATTTTTTAGTGTTCCTATTCATCCAGACAGCCAGTTTCTTTTCGGATTTTGTTTAAATGGAAGGAGCTATATGTTCACACGCGCTCCTCAAGGTTTCACAGAAAGTCCTAGTATTTACAGTCAGGCACTTAAGAGACAACTAGACAACATTCACATGCCAACGGACACTGCCCTGCTCCAGTATGTCGATGATCTACTGATCACAGCCCGTTCTGAACGTGCTTGCGAGCGAGCATCACTTACAGTCTTGTATTTTCTAGCCGAGATGGGGCACAAGGTGTCACCTTCGAAGCTTCAATTCTGTGTCCAGCAAGTGGTCTACTTAGGACACTTACTGTCCAAGAGGGGTAGGCAGTTGACACCCGACCGTATCCAGTTAATAGCGAGTCTTCCCCAGCCCAGAACCCAGAAGGAGGTACGTGCTTTTATCGGCCTTACTTCTTATTGTAGACAATGGATTCCCCAGTATGCATTTCTAGCCAAGCCACTGATACAGTTAACGACACAGGAGGCAGCCGTATCGACTGTCCTCCCTTGGACATCTGAACATACACTTAGTTTCAACGAGTTAAAGAAAGCCCTATGCCAAGCTCCAGTTCTAGCTACACCGAACTACAGTAAGCCTTTTACACTTTTCGTTACTGAACGTGAAGGTACAGCATTATCTGTTCTCACACAAGATCAAGCAGGACAATCCAAGCCCTGTGCTTACTTTTCTAGCACATTAGATCCAGTCGCCCAGGCGTTGCCTGCGTGCCTTAAGTCAGTTGCAGCCACCGCACTAGCTATCAGACAAAGTGATTCCATAGTTTTAGGACATTCCCTGACAGTACAAGTTCCACATTCCGTGGAAGTTCTTTTAAACCGAACACAAACTCAGCACTTGACAATTGCACGTTTAACAGGTTATGAATTGACACTGTTCCAGCCACACATAGAAATTAGACGCTGCAACGTCCTGAATCCTGCTACACTGTTACCATCAGTCAGTTTGAACCCTGACCCACATGACTGTGTGGAAGTAGTTAACATTACGACAAAGCCAAGACAAGACCTGACAGACATTCCGTTACCAGATCCTGACCTGACACTTTATGTGGATGGTTCATGTATGAGAACTAGTACAGGAGAACTAGTCGCCGCGTATGCAGTGACTACTGACACCGAAGTTATTGAAACACACCGTATTGATACCCTGTCCGCTCAAGCAGCAGAGCTAGTTGCTCTGACACAAGCCTGTATACACGCCAAGAACCTGAAAGTTAATGTTTATACAGATTCACGTTACGCATTCGGAGTTGTACACGACTTCGGAGTACTCTGGCAGGAGAGAGGTTTCATGACTTCTCATGGAACCAAGATTCAGCATGGTCTCCTTATTCAAGCTCTGTTAGATGCCATACATTTACCGACATCCATTGCTATCATGAAATGCAAAGCACATACGAAAGTTACTGACATTATTTCCCATGGTAACGATCTAGCAGACCGCACAGCCAAGCTTACAGCACAGACTCTAGACATTCCAGTTAATCAGACACATACTCCAGATCCGACTACATGCATGACAGTTAAGGACCCTACACAAGATGTCATAGATATCCAGTTACATGCTACTCCCGATGAAATCAAGAAATGGTCCGAACAAGGAGGGGTCCAGACAGATCAAGGATGGTTAACAAAGGGTAGAGCCACATGGTTTCTCCCCGACTCTATGGTTCAAGTCATTATTAATACCGCACATAGTCCAGCACATTTAGGAGAAAAAGCTATGTTAGACAGTATCCAGAACATTTGGTTCAACAAGCATTTACGAGCTGCAGCCAAGCAGAAAGTCCGTACCTGTATGATATGTTGTCAGTTTAATCCAGGTAAAAGTGTCCCGGTGGAACAAGGTGGTTTCCAGCCTCCTGACCACCCTTTTGAGGTCCTCCAGATGGATTACATTCAAATGGAGCGATGTCGAGGTTTCAAGTATGTCCTTGTAGTTGTATGCGCTTTGTCCAGATGGACAGAAGCATATCCAGTTCCAGATTACACAGCCGCAACCACTGCCAAGCAGTTGGTTCGTGAATTCTTCCCTAGATATGGACTCCCTAGAGTCGTATATTCTGATAACGGTCAGCCATTCTCATCTGAACTCATGAAGCACGTTTCCCTGTTAGGGTACCAGTGGAAGTTCCATTGTGTACGCCATCCCGAAGCAGCCGGTCTCGTAGAGAGACATAATCAGACCCTGAAAATCCGTATTGCAAAAGTTTGTAAAGAAAAAGGTGTGGACTGGCTAGTAGCTCTGCCAGTTGCTCTATTTTATATGCGCATGGTCGCACATTCCAGATCAGGTCTGTCCCCGTATGAGGTCGTATTCGGCCGCCCCCCTAACATGTGGGGTACTCCTAGACCCCGAAGTATTACCGATGTTTCATGTAATATGTTGACAGATTACCTAGCTTCCTTGATGTCTGCCCTCAACTCATGTCGTTCACAGGTTGCTGCCGCCTTTCCAGACAATACCGAGGTGGCACCGCATGAAATCGTTCCAGGTTCCCTTGTGATGGTCCGGAATTTTGACAGATCAAGTCCGATGGAACCTCGTTGGAAGGAGCCACGTCAGGTCCTCTTGACCACCCGTACTGCCGTCAAGCTGGAAGGCAGGAAGGGGTGGGTCCACCTTTCTCATGTAAAACTTTTCAATGGATTAAAACCCGTTTCTAAAAACATTTCCAAGGAGTCCCAGGATTTTAAAGACTGCCAAGACATTGCTCTTAAGGACTGTCCCGCAAAAGACATTGTTACAACCCCTTCCCTGTTAGAGAAAACTCCGCAACAGGAGTATAAGCAAAAACTACGGTCTAGTAAGTCAGTCAGTTTGATTGTATAAGTCCTCCCCTAGGTGAAACGGTTAGATTGTTTCTGACATGTATAAAATAGACCCCCATAGTGAGAGAGTCAGTAAAAACTCAATTCAATGTATCGTTTTTCTAAGTTTCATATTATTCATCAGCCTAATGATTTCCTGCACCAGTTATGCCTTTTTCCTATATTTTCCAGTTTTTCATGTAAATAAGTCTGCTAATGCTACAGTAGAGCACACGTTTAGTGATCTGCCTCCTCACGAATATTCATACCGCCTCGCTATGCGTAACAACACATTTATCCGTATGTTACATTATTCACACCAGACCAGCAATGCCACTAATTGTTGGGTGTGTGGTCGACTCCCCCCTTTCCAGACACCGAAGGGAGTTCTGCCACTCTTCCCTTATCCATTTTCACATAATGGGTCGTGTGGAGCATGGTCCACGTTAACGTCATCCGCAACAGATATGTCTTTTCTTAACAGTACATGTTTCCCAGACAAGCAAGGTCTCCCCCACAGAACAGGTTTAGATCTAGAAAATGAAGTGTATAATTTAGGTAATTATTCGTCGAATTTCATGGTCCTGAATGTTCAGTCTGATACTACTCCAGACTCACCTGCTATTTCAGTACTACCAGTCAAAGGCGAATTATGTGTCCGAAATAAAGGTTCCGTACACGTAGGCCATAGTGAATGTACTACTATTATCAAGTATAATGACAGTGGGAAATCTATTTTTAAAGCCTCACGTCATTCTTATTTTGTTTGTGGTCAAACCGCATATGTTCATCTGCCCCTCGATTGGGAGGGAACCTGTTACATTGCCTTCCTACTGCCACCTGTTTTTCTAGCCCCACCTGATTACCATAGGAATTCCTTCCTAGTACACACTAGACACAAGAGATATCTCCCGATTGTCGATTATACTGAAACTGCCGCAGAGCAATTCATTGATATAGATAAAGGTGTTTTCCCTTATTTAGGTACAGTTGTAAATAGTAAGCTAATTCGTAGGTTAACAAGAACCCTTGAAGCTGTAGTAGATGAGACTGCCTCCGCTCTAGGTAACTTAACTGAAGAGCAATCCTTTATGAGAATTGTCGTTTTACAGAATCGTCTCGTCCTTGACGTCATACTGGCCGATAGGGGCGGGGCCTGTAGACTCATCGGATCTAGTTGTTGCATTTTCATTCCTAATAACGCGCCGTCTGTTTATTCAGCTATAACCAGACTCCATAAAATTGCCCATCTGTTACATCAAGATCCAGGCACCTGGACATGGTCCGGTTGGTTCTGGAGTATAATTTCCGCATGGGGATGGAAATTCCTGTCCTTTCTAAGTATTGCAGTAGCGATCATATTTAGCTGCTGCCTCTGTATACAATGTGGCCCTGCGATTTGCAGCATATGTGCTACCTCTTGTATTCCTAGTCCCAAGTCCCGTTCTAAGTCCCGTTCCAAGATAATTCGAGACGAGCAAATGGTACTGTATGAAATGATAGATGGTATCATGAATATTGATGTTTCCTGATGGAAACGTAGTGACAAGGAGGGAATGTGGAAAAGTAAATTTTGCCGTGTTCTGTGTCCCTACGTGTCATCCATCATATGTTATGTGTGCATGACCAATATGCATATGTTATTCCCCATGTCCGATTAATGACGCAATTACAGTTGTGTCCACCTTTAGTATGCTAGTTTCCAGTCCTCGTGAATACTACGAATATCAGGCCTATGTAAAGTTACGTTGCCACGTTTCCCAGTGTGCACGTTATTCCATTATAAAGTCCCCGTTTCCAGGCCTCAAAAGGGCCCGGACCACAGATTCAGCTCCTGTCTCCTGAAGTCTCGCTGAGGAGCGATACAGCCCCCACCTGTATCCTCGACCCTTCACTTACTTCCTGCCTCGCAGTGCCCGGTGCAGCTTGACTCTGCCTCTGAGTCTGCCAAAAGTATGTTATAGTTCCAGCTATCAGTTCAGTCCTCCTTCTCTGCATTCCTAAGTTACTGAACTGCATCAATAGTTTCCGTCATTGTCTAGCCCATGCGGCTCCACGTTAGAGAAAATACTGTATTTAATGGTCATTTAGTATTCTTCATCACGCACTACATGTAGAATAATGCATGGTCCAGTCTTAGAATCAAGTTAGCCTTTCCCCTCATGACTTCTAGTTTATATCAACATGTTCCCTAAACATCAGATACTAGATAGGGTTTAGGTACAAGTCGCTCCGACCCTCCAGACTTTAGTCTCTGCTCCTAGCACAGAGTTCATAGCCCCCAGCTTCTCCTAGTAATACGTCATTGTCAGTTTGCGTGCACCATTAGGTTAGAGGTCCCGGCTCCTTAGGTAGCCCCCTCCTATATTTCCGCCCCATTCATGACATATTCTGTTACGTTTGCACCACATGTCTATGTATACGCCCAGTTACACCTACTTTTACTGTTATCTTCCGCGACTGCTACGCGTCACGCCTTCTGCTCCACCCACTGCTACGCCTACTGCAATGTAATGCTATGTGTTCGCGCTATGTATATATGCCTGTGTATTGTTATTAAAAGTTAGCGCGCTCATCCCAGACCCAGCCCCGGCAGCTGCCGGGCCACTCTAGCCCTGCCATTCTGTTCCTATGCAGGTTGTCCTGATCCTGTCCTTATGCTGTAATAAACCTGCAGAAACTCCTACTACCTCGAATCTTGACTCTTATTTATTGAGCTATCTGTTATGCTATATGCCTAGTCAAAAATAGGGTATTATTTATTTATTTACCACACCTCGCTCATTGTCGGTGTGGGGCCGGGTTGGTTCCAACAAGGGATCCGCACCAGGTCCCACACAACCTTGCACATCGTCCACCGTCCTCACAGGGACCGACATGCCTATCCTGGCTTGTGGTCAATCGACCTGGTCCAAACAGGAGAACCTGTTTTGATGTATGAAGCTTGTCTGAGGTGTTGGTAGGGGGTGCCTTGGTCTGTAGCGGGAGCCATCTACAGCAAAGCCCACCCTAGTCCACCTCTTCTCCCTCCCTCCCACCATGTTACTACCACTAGGGTAAAAATAAGAGAGGGGTACAAGTTCTATTTTAGACTTATCAGGCCTTACAAGCCAGTTGCAGATATAATTAGCAACATGTGGGCTCTTAAAACTTAGGACAATGCAGTCCCCTGTCCTGTTCTTTATAGTAGGACCAATCCATGGGATCCGCCTTACCATCAGGACCTCACCCTTCAAGTTTGGGGGCAGCGGTCTATTGATACTGAGCCAACTTATAACCTTGTTGCGTAGGGAGTCATGAGACTCCCTAACATCATTAGTTAGCTCAGGAACTCCCACCATGATTGCCGTATATGGAACAGCTTCTGGGGGGAGATTGACCATCCTACGTCTGTCGGGGGGGGAGGGCAAAACCATCGCTCGGGGCAATTATAGGACCAACTGTTTCCCTTAGCTGCGGCGCATGTTGCGGCGCAGGTGGTAACTTGGATCGCCTTGGGGCCGGAACAGGAGGCCTGGGTGCTGGAGGTAGCGAGGTACGCGACTGAGAAGTAGACGCACCATCTGCACTGGGCACTACCCTACTGGAAACCTGGGACACTATGGATGGAGATGAACTATTCCCACGAGGTTCCACGGTAGGTATAGGGACATTGATAGCTATATCAGGGCTTTTCCAAGTGTGGTTATTTTCCCGAGACTTAAGTAGATTCTCTATAGCCTCTAATCTAGCTGAGATGGGGATTAACAGATTCTTAATAATAGCTGTAAGTGAGCTAATTACTATATCTGAGCTGTTAAAGGATGCCCCGCCAAAGATAAATGGACCCGCCGCCACTGATGGTAGCACAGGGGCTGTCGGGGCCACAAGACCCGACCCAAACCCAGATACGCTAAGCTCTGGGGAGACCGAAATATCTGTGATTTCTTCGAGTGATGATTCAGATGTAACCATTCTTGCCCTTTTTGTCCTCTTTAGTTCAGCAGGCCTTTTCCTTTTTAGGGTCTGCGCCTCCCCACTATCTGCGGGGTCAGCTGTCAGGGCCACTTGGCCCGCTTCAAACATGTTTGGACTCGTGTTATCCAGAGCAACAAAATGGTCAGAAGTCCCCGATGGCCGTGACGAATCTTGGTCCCTCTGCGATACCGGAGTTCTAAGCTGTCGAAGCACCGACTCAATAGTCTGGTCAATGCTATCCAGTAAAGACATATGGGTGGCGTCCATGGTAATAGGTGTGCTAACATCATTAGTACCTGGATCCCCAGGGTCCAGGAACACATTTTCAGGCCCCATCTCACAGTGAGAGTCCGCGAGTGATTGGCACTTGCTGATTTGGGAGGTCGCCTTGGGGAAAAATCTTTCCAAAGTACTTGTGCCTTGTTGCACAGACTTACTCCTTAGTGCTCTAGAAGTCATAATGGGGTGAACAATGGGGCAATTTAACGGGGGCGTTAGAGGGGGGGCCCGGTCTGGTCTCCTCCGGCCACTAACGGCCTAGAACGGCCCGCTCTTTGCCCGGTCTTCGCCCCGGCGCTGCGTCCCGCGCTGCGAAAGTGTTGGGCCGAGATATAATGGGCGTGATAGGCGGGGGGCGGGCCGGCGGGGAGAGCGGACCGGATGGTCAATCCGTGGTCTTCGCAGGGACTCCTGGATGTTGGAGTCCCTGCACACTCGCAGCCCACGCCTTACCTCGCGCCCCTGCCTCCGCCTCCAGTGACCAGGTGCAGTGGATTTCAAACGCACTCCTGTGCGCAGCGGCTCCTGCGGAGCGGGAACGGCAAGCCGTGAGGGAAGAACTGTCCTTGCAAAATGAGGTGAGCCTCTGCCTGTCCGTATGAGCGTCCCAGGGGTTTAGCAGGGGAAAGCGCCTTTTACACTCGCAGGTGGGCGGGGGGCGGGCCGGCGGGGAGAGCGGACCGGATGGTCAATCCGTGGTCTTCGCAGGGACTCCTGGATGTTGGAGTCCCTGCACACTCGCAGCCCACGCCTTACCTCGCGCCCCTGCCTCCGCCTCCAGTGACCAGGTGCAGTGGATTTCAAACGCACTCCTGTGCGCAGCGCCTCCCGCGGAGCGGGTGCGGCAAGCCGTGAGGGAAGAACTGTCCTTGCAAAATGAGGTGAGCCTCTGCCTGTCCGTATGAGCGTCCCAGGGGTTTAGCAGGGGAAAGCGCCTTTTACACTCACAGGTGGGCGGGGGGCGGGCCGGCGGGGAGAGCGGACCGGATGGTCAATCCGTGGTCTTCGCAGGGACTCCTGGATGTTGGAGTCCCTGCACACTCGCAGCCCACGCCTTACCTCGCGCCCCTGCCTCCGCCTCCAGTGACCAGGTGCAGTGGATTTCAAACGCACTCCTGTGCGCAGCGGCTCCCGCGGAGCGGGAGCGGCAAGCCGTGAGGGAAGAACTGTCCTTGCAAAATGAGGTGAGCCTCTGCCTGTCCGTATGAGCGTCCCCAGTGTTATCAGCGCTTCTCCTCTGCGTCTGCTTCCTGCAATCACACTGCCTACTGCCAGTGCCACTGGCCTGCTGACAAGACGTAGTTTTGGGAGTGTGTGCAGGAGTGTTGTTGTTACAGCGCTATTCCCTTACCAGCGCTCACACTACCTGCTGCCACTAGCCCACAGCCCGCACTCCCTCTGTCCAGGGGCTTAATTGGTCAGCGCAAGGCTCATGGTGACTGCCTCCGGTATCCCCAAGGGGGGGTGTCCAGGGGGGTTTACTGTCCAACCAAGTCAATCCGCTAAACAGCTGCGGGGCAAAGCTAGGGGTTACAAGTTGCTGAGCAAAGCTGATAGGGGCGGGGGGGAAACCCGCGTCCACTTATGCTTGCACCTGCTCTTCCAGCCTACACCAACTCCTTCCAACTCCTACTCCGGACCGCCGGTAGGCAGGCAGGCAGACAGCAGTTAAAAAGGCAGATGAGCGTTCCCCTGATCACCGTCACCGTCACCGTCTTTATTCTATAGTCTTCCTTCCCTCTTCCTTGGTCTCCCGCGGGCCCCTGCAACTTCCCACGGTGCCCCGGCCGCCTCCTACCTCCTTGGTGCTCACTCGGTCCGATCTCTCAGATCTCTCACCCCTCTCGGCTCGGGCTGCTCAGGCCGCTCGTCCTCTGGACCTTTTCTCGGGAGGAGGGCGCGCCGGGGTTCCTCTCAGCGCGGTGTTTATATTGTAAATACTCACGACCATGTACCTCAGGTCGAATCATTTATATATTTTTGGATAGAAACACTGGATGATATTTTGAATTCCGCTATTGAAACAGCAGCTGACAGACCACCCAAATCGAGGAAGGGCGCTTTAGCTCAAGGAGAACATTGATGGGATAATGCTCATACAATGTACATGGGGACTTAACAACTCAGATCACTGAATTTGATTTCATTGGAGACATGGTACTGACGGGAAAAACCTCCCCAACCACAGGCCCCGGTTCAGAACTGAGACATGCATATATCATGCTTATAGTCTTGTTTTTAAAAGGCACATGGGAAGACCCAAGATTTTAAGATGTCTATAAAAAATGTTTCATCTTTACAATGCATATACATACAATCACAGCCTCTCCACCATAATATATGCAGATTATTGCATAGATTGTGCGCCACTTTACAGGTAGAGGCACCAGTGCTTATGTTTTCTACAAAACGAGCAAAAGGGAGACCTTATCATGCACTAGATGCACAAATACTCCACAGTTTGGATACTTGGAGACAGAAGGAACATATATCCTTTACCATACTGCATCGATGGACCATCAAGAGCTTAACACCCCGTAGTTTAAAATACGTTACACCTATGATCTGGATATACGAACGAAAGCATCAACAAGGACAGAATCATGGACAGCACAGTGGTGACGAAAGCCAACTCTTGGGAGTAGGAAGCTAATAAGAGGCTAACGAAGTTTGATAAGTGTTCACAGATTAAATCCTTGAATATGCATGTTCTCCCTCTAGTCTAAAATATCATTACAACCCCAATGACATTTTCTATTAAAATAAATTGTTGGACATCCAGAAACTCATTCATACTCTCAAACTTCTCCAAATGCTAATTGCATGCGCTCCTCTTTATTACATAATCTCGCCTCCTTCCTCTGCCAAGAAAAGTTTTCCTTACCACTCCCGACTCGGGTCTTCCTGATAGCTGTAGAGGACAGCACCTCTATTTTCTCTATTTTTAAAGGCAAAGGTTCAGTCTTCTAGCCATCATATTAGCAGGATGTGTAAGCAAGCTGTATGCTTTGTGCACTAACCTCCGTTCACTACCTTTTTTAAAGTCTCCATTGTACTTAGGATAAAACCCTCTTCCTTCCCCCCCCCTCCCCTCCCCCCAAGGTGACAACAGTTTCACGTTACAGGTAATTTTTCTTACAACTTTCTATTATTGGCCTCTCTTCCAAAAGGGAAGACCAGCTTCGTAGGCTTGATCTCTGCAGGGCCTTGAGTTACTGTGTTCATAGAATGCAGACCTCTAGGAAGGATGGCACCATGTTTCTCATTTTTCAAGGTGCCCAATTTTGGAAAGCATTGAGGAGACAATAGTTTCTAGATGGTCATCCTCGACAGTGCAGTGACACACTGCTACGAATTGGCTGTCAAGAATACCTCTGAAGGATTGTGTGCCCACTCTTTTAGAGGAATGGTAGACACCTCTGCACTTTTATGGGGTGTTCCTGTTCAAACAGTTTGCAGTACTACAACATGGTGGTTTGTGCATTCCTTCGCCAAACATTATCTTGTGTCAGATAAAATACAACAACTATCAGAATTCCTTATCTTTCTTCTCGAATGCTATTTGAGTGATATATTTAAGAAATCTACAGGAGCTAGTATCCTTTATAAAAAAGTTACTTTCCACTAAGCCGAAATCTTGACGTAGAACTTCAAAAATATTTGCAAAAAAGAAAATACTTGCTCTCCAATAATAACAGAAAAGAATGACAATTATTAACGGCACTTAAAAGCAATCCTGATGTCCTTCTAAAAGAAGCCGACAAAGGAGGCAATGTAGTTCGGCTCAATACCTCAGACTACCTTGAGGAGGCAAAACGACAACTGGGCGTAGACACCTGCTATAAGAAACGTATCCACGACCCGACCAGGGAGATGCAAAGAAAATTGCAAACTTTGATCAACTGCTGGTATGAATTAGAACTACTCACGCTGGAAGAGAAAAAATACCTTCTCATTGTAAACCCAGTGACATCTACATTGTACCTACTACCAAAAGTACATAAGCGTGGTATACCTCCTTAAGGCAGACCAATTATTGCGGGGATAGATTCCATTTGTTACAACCTGGGATCATTCATTGACTCTGAATTGCAGCCATTTACGAAGGACTTGCCTTCATATATCCGAGATACGAAAGACATACTACTGAAACTACAGAATATCACATGGCAACCTGACTTCCATTTAACAACTATAGACGTGGTCAGCCTCTACACCTCCGTAAAACACACTGATGGATTGGCAGCAATAAAAAATGTTTTCAGCCACATCGGTACCTGTTGGGAAGAAACGGGATGATGATGGAGATGCTGGAATTTTGCTTGAACAACAACTACTTTCTTTTCAATGGTGATTACTACTTACAGCTCCAGGGGACCGCCATGGGGGCCAAATTTGCTCCACCATACGCCTGTCTATTGATGGGACACATAGAACGCCAATGGATATGGAATGACACCTCTGAATACCTCTCCAGAAACATAGTTTACTGGGGACGATTCAACGACAACATACTTATTTAGCAAAGACCAGAAACACCTCTGAAACAATTCATCAACAGTCTCTCTCCTAACAAATGGGGTATAGCAGTCACATATACCATCTCGAAAAAAGAAATTGAATTCCTGGACCTGACCCTGTACGTGGAACAGAACACACTCCACACAAAAATCCACAGAAAATCTACAGCTGCCAACTCAATCCTCCATGCGTCAAGCTACCATCCATGCCATACAATCTCCAACATTCCATCAGGGGAATACCAGAGTGTAGGAGTCAACTGCAGCTCACCACAAGAATATGAAAACAAATTTGTGGAGATCACTGAACGTCTTAAACAGAGAGGATATGACCAAGGAAAACTGATTCAGAAACAGCATCACTTCGCACAACAAGACTGTAATTCCCTGCTGTACAAAAATAAGTGTACGGACCAAAATCCAACCATTCGCTTAAAAACTAAATACAACAATGGCCAACATCATGTTTGCAAAATTCTTAAACATTGGAACGTACTCATTCAAAATTCAACAGTTGCAGACCCTTTCAGAGAAACACTGCAGTTTAGTTTCCAACGATGTAAAAACCTCAGAGAAGGACTCTGTTCATCCCTTTATCAGGAGAAAAAGAATCTACATCCTTTTTACAACATCCAAAGGGATTTTAAACACCTGTTCAAATTGCTCTATATGTAAACTGGGCAAGACGAAAACTAAAGAAGTAGTGGTAATTGGACATCACCATCAAATAAGAGTATTCATCAACTGTGAAAGGGCCAACACAATATATCTGATCTCCTGTCCCTGTAATAAGCCTTACATAGGCAGCACAACAAGACCATTGAAATTCAGAATACAAGAGCATTACCGTAATATCCATAAAGATGATAACAAACTACCGCTAGTTGACCATTTTCTGAACTATCACCCGCACCAACGCACCTTTACCTTCTGTGGCCTGAATAAGATGAAAACACATGCAAGAGGAGGTAACCTGGAACAAAGACTGCGCCAACGCGAAAGTGCTCTCGTCATTCGCTGCGACACGGTAGCCAATGGCTTGAATAGAGACCATGAGAGGCATTACTGGCTGTAACCTTGCTACACTGAAAACACTTTTTTCAAATAAAGGGAAAAGGAATTACAAGGTGCCATAACAATAATGAGTATATCCCACTTTCACACCCCATGCCCTCTAAGTCCTGACTTAAAAAAAATACAGACTTAAGGTATATACCCATAGTGCCTTGCGTCCTGACACACGTTCATATAGCTCGAATGACGCAAATGGACTATTTCTGCATTGTTCAACTCCAACTCTGCATCCCATTACAACTTCCAGACCAGCCTCATGACCAGCAAAGGTCGCTGGTACCACATATACACAAACATAGCAACTTGGATGTCGGCCAGATCATATGTTTATGGGCATGAATATATCAGATCTTAGTTGACATATCTCATTAGAATAGCTCCTTTAACTGTTACCTGCCACTTCCTCGCAAAAATAATCTCTTCTAGCTCAATCCCTGATTAACGTACGTGTATCCAGAATATATTGCGTACCATCTCAAGGCCCTTCAGTATTACCGGGGTCATCCATATTAGAATTTTTCGATATCAACTTGTTCCTTCATTGGAGAATCTACATGACCTGATTCTCTCCTCGATTATTAATAGATGGGGGGACACTGAACGTACAGATAAGCTTACACCATTACTGATTTAGTTGACCCCTTGCGCATTATCTTAGGCTCTCTCCACTGTTTGCAAGCAAGCTATTGTACAAGCGTGCAATCATGAAGACTTTTATATATATATAATGGCAGCAGATTGCTGCTACCTAACACGAAGAAGTCAGACCATTTCCCCCATATGGTATATTTTATAGTACTTTAGTCTGGTCATACATGTAAACTCGAATCCTCCTGCCCTTTCACCACTCTAAGATGGCGACCCCATTCTGGATATATAGATACACCTCTGCAAGCTCTTCCTGCTTTAAAATGACGCCCACACACTGCATGTAAACTCTGTTCGTGAACCAGACCAAGATGCACCCCTTTGACAGACCGCACACTGGTGAGTCCCCTGTTGAAAGGCTTAGACTAATTCTGCAGATTTTTAAAGTTTGTGAACTTAGATGGATCTGGTCATATAAACTGTTAAATTTTAAGCTGTTATTCCCTCCTCCTCTGTTTATATTTCTCTGTTTTTGAAGGTCTACTTAACTAAGTTCCAGACAATTTCCCCGATCTTACTTAGATTTAAGCTCCCCCTTTGCTCTTCAAACGAAGACACTGTGTCTGCGTTCTGGATACGGTACCAGTTCTGACAAGTCAACCTAAAGTGGGTTTTCAATTTCATAACCAAGCCCTGAGCAAAATAGTCACATACTTGATGGGTGAGATTGTGTGGAGTTGGATTCTGCCTTAAATGGCTACTGGAGGGTCAAAAGACTGGCTGTCGCCCCCTCAGTTTCATGAAAGTAGTTGATGGTATTATTCTGCTTCCTTCTGGCTCTTTAAGTAGCCTTGCCCTGTCTGCTGGATAGGTGAAGTTTAAATTCAGTCATCTTCTAAAGAAGCACACCGTCCAACTATCAGAATTGTATACTAAGTATATCATATGTCAATAATTGTTTAATGCATTATGTCATGCAGTAGCACCTTCATAATGGTGGTTTGGGGGGAGTGGGAGGATTAAAATCATGACCAGAAGATGTACAAAGCGGGGAAAAGTAAGTTAAGATGTCATGATAAGGTGTATGCCAGCTATCTCTTTAATTTGTTCTCTTACTGCCGATCGACGACTCAAAGATATGAAACAGTAAATCGTGTTCTATTTGCAACTATGGTATCCAATCATAACATGTTATATTTTGCATGGCTTCCGCCGAAAGTATCTATTGTTTGCACAAGATTCTAAATCTGGAAAGTCACGTATTTGACGTAGCAACAGATGATGTAAAAACTATAAATCTATATTTTAATGACTTCCTGCAATCCTTTTAATAACGTTGTTAACGAATCAGTACTTTCCAATAACATATATTTAAAAAAAAATAAAAGGGTTGACATCCAGTTCCCATTGTTTTTTCAGAGGAAATTCCTTACCTCCTGAGCTCTGCAGACAAGACGGTATGTGGAATATTCATAACTAGGCTGGGCTCAGCAGGGGCTGTTAGCCAAGAGCCTGTTTAATATACGAGTAATGGGAACCTGCATATGAGACTCCAGAAGCGCACCCGTGGCCTGCTGTGTCACTGTCTGAAGGGCAGCTGTCTCTTTTGTCTTTTCCTGGGGACCCAGAAGGGTTAGTTGGATGGAAAGGCAGTCGCTAATAAGTGTTTTTGTTTGTTAGCTGTTTTCTGTGTTGCGTTGTGTAGAAAATTAAATCATAATAGTTCAGTTGTCTCGGTGGATATGCTGCACAAAATAAACGTTGGCGTAATCTCATCTCACACTATTTAGCAGCAGTTACGTCATTGCATTGGCATTAGTCCAGCGAGCATTCTGTTATTGGTAAGGCCTGGATTCAAGGACGCATTTTGTCCTAGCCACTCGAAGCTCTAGTTCAGACTTCAGTTTCGTGACTTGCAGGACTTCTGTTCTTAGATCGGCCTGCTTTCTAAGTTCCCTTTGGTTTGGAAGATGCCCACGAGTAGTTTCTAACACTACTGGCCGTGCCACAAAAGGTTCACGTCGTGGGTGACTCGCAGACAAAGTGCAGAGGAACCATAAGCCTACCTTCAGGTGCTCATACTTCAGTTTAACACGCCTGGTGCATTTGATTCTCAGTGTTTGTGTGTGTTGGTGTAAAGAGTGACGTCACGTCCGTGTGCTCTATTTCAGTGGCTTTGGTGTGCTACGCATGAGCTCGGAGCTCATCGGCGTCCTTTCACTGTAGCGCATCATCTTGTGTATGTCGTCTTATGTGGGCGAGAGAAGTCCGCGGGCACGTTGGCTGCAGCCAGTCGGACGGACCCCCAAGGCTGCTTCAGTTTGATAGAGGAGGTCATATGATGAATTATCGAGCTCAGCTGTTCGCGCTCGTCGGACAATCACTGGCTGGGAGGGAGGCTGACAAGGCGGCGCGAGGCTTGAATGAAGTGTGACCCCTCCTATAGTGGCCGAGTGCATTTGGCAGCCGTGGTGTTAGCATAATTACCCGGATTAGGCTCCGACGTTGGATAATAAAGTGCTTGTCATGTAAGTGCGATACGCTTGGGGTCTCCAGGGGCCGCGGCGGACCGCTGCCAGCTGAGGTACGGGCATGTGGCCCTCCACCCCGCCAGTGGCAGGTGTCACCCGCGCGGCAGATGGGAGAACGGTGGGCTTGGTCACAATCTGTAAGCAAGGCTTAGAAGATTGTAACAGAGATACACCAGAGCAAGTGAAATCTAAACCGTGGGCACTATTACGATAGTGCAGCGTTTTATTCTGTACTTAAAATTCTTTGGAAGGAATTTTTTTCCTTATTGCTGAAGTTTTTTTTTTTTATCTTGCAAAACATTATTTTGTTAGTTATTTGGGGAAGTTTATGAAACCCGTCGTTCAACCAAAGTAGCTGAGCATGAGTCGTTTTCAAAGATACATCCGCTTTGAGTATCCGCGTATTGTTGGATTTTTGTCATTTTGCAGTAAAAATAAAGCTAGTGAAAACGATAATTGAACTGCAAGTTGGCAAAGAACAGGACCAACTCAAACGTTTAAATTAATTTTCCCTTACCAGTATTATTATATATGCTTGACTTGGATTTTGCACTTATTTTTTTAGACACTTTTACTCAAAAAAGTAAAAGTAAAGTCCACATTTGTAAAGCGCACAATCACCCGTAAGGGTCTCTAGGCGCTGGGGGGCCGTCGGGAAGATTAAGCGAGCTATTGCCCAGAGTCACATGGTGCTGGGCTAACCTGCCGCCGGAGCCGGGGATCGAACCGTGGTCCCCAGATTCCAGCGTCAGTCGCCCTGGCCGCGGCGCCACACCTCTCCCACTGTGTTACATATAGAATCGTAACTGGCTGGTAAAGTTTTTAGTACAGTTTATCGCCAGTTAGACTTGGGAAATGCATTTTTAACAGATACTGTTGTTCCGGGTTTCCTCAGAACGGATCATGCGACCTGTTTCTGAACTGTGTAAACTCCCCAAGAGGCAGTGGACCTATGTGGGTGAGGGGTGGAGACATTGAACAGTGAGAAATGTACATTGTACTGCATACAGACACACTAAGTATATTTAAAAAAACAACACACATTTATAAATGTAGTCGGTTTTGCCTTGTCCAACCTTCTACTCGAAACCCTGGCAATGCCAAGACGTTTGATGCGGGTTTTAGAGAAGTTAACTCTGCAGGTATTCTAACATACAAGTTACATACTTTCACTTGCAATTGTTCTTCTCTGAGCCTGTCTGAACTTTGATGTATTTACAGTGATTTACGTTTGTGCCTTACCACCATTATGCTATTGTTGCCTGCAATAGGCAAGGGATTACCAGGATTGTGCCACAGTGACCAGGTTGCCGGGGATTACCACCTGTTCTTGGGTAATGCCACCTTTGTGCTACGTAATCAGTGCTCTGAAGGGGGTGAGCACTTATTTTTATGGAGGTTACACTACATATTACATTTTTTTTAAATGCCTCGCACTCTCAATTTTTTGTTCCTCTTTTTGGGTAGGCCAAAAGAGACATATCAGTTGACATTTTTCAAATGGGTGGATATTATTTTTAAGAGACCTATTCCACACTGTTGGGTTAATCATTCTAATACAATGAAGAGAGTCGCAAAAATCATTTGTTATATTTTAATGTTATTCATGAACTAAAACTGTTTTCCGAACCAGTGATTGGGGAAAAATGTGCTAAATACTTAAAATTATATATATTTTGAAGGAAGAGAGCCTTCAATGTACAATTTTGGAGCGGGACACAGTGCCTGTATGGGCCACAAAGAGATTCTAGAGCTGTTTTGGAAGAAGACAATCTTTTTTTTATTTTAGCCAATCCTATTGCTTTTGGCATTAGAAAGTATGGATAGCAGCAGTTTTAATATTTCTTCTGTATACTTTTGGAAGAGATCAAGCAGTTTACCTCAGTAGGTTTTTTAAAGGGCATTTCAAGATTGTTTGGTTCTTTAATGAGGCCCTTTTAAGTAGGTTAGAGTCGTTTGTTCCCTTTAAGAATAGTGTTTATGTGCTTTAACCCAGCCTTGTTTGGAGGTGAATCTCATCAGGACGGAGAACTGGTGGGACCTGACTTTTCTGTAAAGCATGACATTAGAAAGTATGGATAGCAGGAGTTTTAATATTTCTTTTTTATACTTTTGGAAGAGATCAAGCAGTTTACCTCAGTAGGTTTTTTAAAGGGCATTTCAAGATTGTTCGGTTCTTTAATGAGGCCCTTTTAAGTAGGTTAGAGTCGTTTGTTCCCTTTGAGAATAATGTTTATGTGCTTTAACACAGCCTTGTTTGGAGGGGAATCTCATCAGGACGGAGAACTGGTGGAACTTGACTTTTTTGTAAAGCAAGGAGGGGGACTACTCCCAAAAAGAATGAAAATCAATTATTAGTTTGGTGGTTTGATAGAGAATAGTGGTGTGCCCTTGGGTGAGGATTCTGTTCACCTGTGATGTCTATTCGAGAAAAGTCGAAAGACAGTCTTTTGGGCTGGTATGGATGCTGCTTTTAATTTTTGGGTGGGTGGCCTGAGTATCTTGCATTTGATGATAGAGAAGGGTGCGTAGTCGCAGTCTGCTGGGGCTCTGTCTGGAATGTATTCCTTAAGAGGACTGCTACCTTTCTTATGGCCAGTGCAAAGTAGAAGGCATGCAGAGCCAGTATATTGCCAAATATTACCACTACTGTGGCAGGGCCAACATTTTAGCAGGATATACCACAGTTGTGGCAGGACCGGCATGTTGAAAGAGATTACCACCATTGTGTCAGAATTGACAAATGGCCAAGATTTACCAGCAATGTGCGATGGTCTGCATGTTTAAAGGACTTACCAGTATTTTGCCAGGGCTTGCATTTTACCAGAAAATACCACAGTTGTCCCAGGACCAGCATACTACCAGGGATTACCACCATTGTGTCAAGGCCTGTATTTCAGAAGTAATGGACACCATTGTACCAGTGTCTGTACGGTGCCAATCCCAGTATTTCAGAAGCTGAGGTAGTTGGCAAAAACGATTGCTCCTCATCTGCTCATGCAGCCATTACAGAGCACACAGTCATGCTCTTATAGACTTGCACTCATGCACAACAACATAAACACATTCATACACTAAGTCACAGATGTGCACTTTAGAACTTGAACATAGATATACACACTCGGCGCATAAATGTTGTTTACCATACCTTTCTTCCTGACTCCTGCAGCTCCTCCATAGGGCTTGCCTCTACTCTCCTCTCGCGGCCTCACACCGCTCTTGATCAGCGCCACCTAGAGAGGCAGAGCCTGTGGCTGTTTGGGCAAGGAGGGTGGAAGCAGGAGTGTGGGGCAGAGGTAGGAAGGTTATTTCTCTTCCCAACTCTGGCCACTGCTTCTGATGGACTGCCTCTCCTCTCCCCTCCTAGCACCACACATCTCCTGTTTGGTATTCCTAGGAAGGGGAGGGAGTACATCGGGCAACCTGGGCAAGAGAACGTAAAAGGACAGCAAGCAGGTGTGTGGCGGGTGTAATCAAGTGGGAGGAGAGCGGAATGGGCTAGATAGAGTGCCTGACTCGGAGAGTGGCAAGGGTTGTATCAGCAGCTATCGGGTATTCTGAGGAGGAGGAGACTGTCACAATGAAGGCATTGGTGGATGGATTCACTTTTCGCTGCAAGTGCATCTCTATGTGGAGACAGAGACAATGCTGCACTCGGGATCCATGTTGTCTCAGTAGAAGGGATATACATTTGAGCGTAAATAGCAATAGGTAGTGCAGTATGCCTTGCGATGCCCAATGCCCTTTTCTCGCTTTGCCTCCGTTCTCTGCTGCACCGTAACATTGACCGTGAACCTAAAAAATAATATTACTCTGATTACATAGTCAGTGGTGCTAGTGGCTATCCATCCTTTTAGCTCTTCCTTGTGTTTTCTGGGGGATAAATGTGTTTACCTGCACTTGTTAAGGACTTGAGTTCCAGTATAAGAGCAGGGAGTGGGGCCGCTTCAGAGAGACTTGTACTGATACTGGGTATAGAATCAGGAGAAGGAAAACTGTGGTGAAATAAGTAGTGACGTCTGTGGCGGGCAAATGTGAGTGGATAAGAGCAGGAAAGAATCAGAGTGACTGAATTTGTTGAACAGTGGAACCTAGACAAGACAGATAGGGGATACAGAAGGATGATGGAGAAAGGAGCGATAGTGGGAAATGTGATGCCAGAGATGCTAGCAGTGGTAGATTAAAACAAGTGGAAGAATAACTTGGGGTATTGTTAATTTCTGTTCTCTCCATTGGTAAATATCATTTCACTGTGCACAGTAAGAGGTAATGAGCAAAAACCGATACCCGTGTTGACCTTGTATTTTAAAGGATGTTGAAAAGGCAGGACCTGGTATTAACATTGCCTGTGGCTATTACAGAAATATTTAAATCATTTCTGGACATTTTGGGCAATCATTTACAGAGACATTGTTTCCACAGTCAATCAAACAATAATTTATATCACCAGTCATGATTGCACATCTCTAGTAGCAAAGTCTGCCTTAAAAATTGGGGACCTTTTGAAAACCATTGAGCAGGATGAGGCAAAATTGGCAAAGAACCTCACAGTTCTTTGAGCACTGGAGATAGCAAAATGGCTGGTAGCACCATTTTCAGACTTTGCTTCCTCACTGGAGCATTACCTAGATATTGCACTTGATGGGATAAAGCAGAAGATATTGTAGTGCCGGACTGTAGTTTCATTTTTGTGTGTGTTAGAGGGCAAGGAGGTTTTTTTCTGAGATCAGGCATGAGGAAGACTGAAAAAAGCTGTCCGCCAAGTAAAGCATGAAAGGTCAAGGAAGGCGTAGGTATGGTGCATGCTCTCCCCAAGTAGCACATCACCTTCAGGCAACCTTGCTACTATTACACAGTGTAACAGCCTGTTCTCGCTGTCTCATCCACTTTAGTGCAAATAGAAGTGAATGAGCCACTAAAGGTTCAAGCCAGATGCCTGGTTCTGGCTCAGCCTAAATTAATGTACGACTCTTTGGCCAAAGGTATGCTGCTGAGATTTCTTTTAACTTCTGCCTCGCCTTCCTCTTAGAAGCATCAGTATTTATTCTCCTCCACGCCACAGGCTAAGTTGGGGGTGAGGGAGAGGAGAATGAGGATAAGAAGGATGAAGATAAGCGGGAGAACAGGAAAGGGAGGCCCAGTCGGAGAACGAGGAACAGATAAAGAACAAAGCTGAGTGTATGTCTAGGTGAGGGAGCAGAAGTATGTTGGGGGTTTCAGTAAAAGGGAGCAACTGGAAGCATTAATAGAGATCATAGTCCGACATCGTAGAAGTAGTTTGCTTTTTGTTGTTGTTATTTTGGATGGTGCTCTGTCCCTTAGAGATTGGCTCTGTCTTTGCTTTTCCTATGACTTCTCTACTTTGCTCACCTCTAAGTGCACTTAAGTGTGAGACATTAGCTGGTTACATGAAGCACAAGCTACTCACAACCAACACTAAATCTTAAAAGAAACATTGTATCAGCAGGTCTGCCGCTTGGAGGTGGGTCTATCACTCCCTTTCTTTAGATCTGAGGTTCTCAACCCTTTGACTTCTATGGACTCCTACTGGACCAGCACTGGTATCCAGGGACCCCTACTGAGTCATTATTGAAAGCCCGGGACCCCTCGCCATTTCAAATGCTCAAATATATTCACAACCAAATATAGAAAACGTTTTCAAATGTTCAATTTTACTAAATTATTATTATATACTTTATTAATTTATTAATTTGAGTACCATTTAATTTTGTAAAACAGTTGCGGACCTGGTGAGTAGGCATCATGGACGCGCACGGGTTCTCAGATCTCAGGTTAAGAACCACTGCTTTAGATTTTTCCTAGAGAAGGTCTAGTATCATTGTTAGAGCCAATTGGTGAAATCAGTAGATAGAGGTATTGTTTATTGTGTAAAGTATTGGATAAACTTTGTAAGCAGAGGAGTATTGACTGTGACAATCCAATATTAAAGTCATTAGGTAGAACCCTTTTGATAAAAACAGTGTCCTGGAATTTTATATTACAAGTCAATTTCTTATTGTTTTTTGTATTTCCATGAGTTTCATTTAATGTTTTATAGAATAAATACATTTTTTAAATAAATGCAGTGGCTGGGCTAATGGCTTTGAGTGATGTCATTGTCTCTAGTAAATTCTGAGTTTTAGCCTACACCACCTCTGTATATCTGACCATTCTGTCTCACTATCCTGATATCACATCCTAATTGGATGTATGTGGTGTTCCATGGTGGTCCTGTTTACAAGCCCCAACTCATAAAATGGTAAAATATAGGAGCCTTGGTAAGGTGAGTAATTCGGTAGTAATGAGATTCCAAAAATGACTGTTAATGCGTTGACATATCTTTAGTACTGTAAACTACAGTACAGCAATAATGTACTGCTGAATAGAATATATCTAAAATGTACTGTATATATCTAACTGTTCCCTTCAGGTTTTTTATAGAGGGAGATTAAAAGGCAACCATAATTAAGCATCTAATACAATGCTAGGTAAGCCTGTTGAATGTATTGACGGATAACAAAAAAGGAGCACCTTGCTGAATCTGAATACTATTACTGTGCATGATTTGCTGTTGGCCACATAAGCCAGATTCCAAAGTCCCATTGAAAAGGCTGTGTTCTTTAATTTAATTGTTCGGAGCAGTATTCTTGTTTGAGTTACTTCAAATATATTTTAAATTTAAGTAGCAACGTAATGCCCTCAAAGTTTTCTATTGGTATTTATGTATGTAAACATAATGGTATTTTCCTACCTCGTAGTACCCCCTCCTTTCATCACTTTTGGTGTATTCCTACAGTTAGGTAGTGATGCTGATGTTGAGATTCCACTCTGTCAAGCAGGCGACAGAGAGCGATATATTGGTGTAAGAGGAGACTCATAATAAACACGAGACAACCTATTGGGCGAAGTGTAATTTTTTCAACAGTGACGATAATCTGTCTGCATAATAGGGCAGAAGCTGTTTCTTCCCCTTCTGTGTGACCTCCGCATGCAACTGATTGAAAATCCCTGATTCCATTTAGGACCCTTTCAGTTAATTGAAGGTAAAGAAGCCTCTAGGCGTGTCTTCCTGGTTTCACCGTGACCCGCACACAAACTTTCCTCAGAATTTCAAGTGCTCTTTGAATCTACGGTGATGTGCTCACTTCAGCTTATCGTAACCTCTAGGCGTGTCTTTCTTGTGAATATGGGGATGCGCACACCAAAGAATTTCCTCAGCTTGCCAAAGTGCGTATTGCCTCTGCAGTGATACCCACACCATAGCTCAGTGAAGCTTAGGCATTCATTCTCTTTGTTCCAACTGTGGCACACACATCGTAGATTTCCTCAACGTGCCAAGTGCGATTTATAAAGGCAGTGACACGCACACTTTAAACAGGCCAGTAGCGTGGACTATCCTATACAGTGAAACCCACACCTTTACTTCATAATTTGAGTGTGTATCACATACTGTTAACAGTGACAGGCACTCTTAATTTGTTTCTCTAACAGTACTTTTGGCTAGGAAATTACGGATGCACACACATCTTCCTCAGTGCGTCATATTGTTGGTTACAATGAATGCACATCTTTTTGCTATTAAAGACTATTGGCCTTGTTCTCTGTACAATCTGTGATTATCTCTGTATTCTTCCCTGTTCTACACACTATTTGTGATTTTCTGTCCTTGGGCATAGGCTTCCTTACCTCAAATTACTACTTCTTTACCTCAGATTATCGTCTTTTATAAAGTTTAGCAACTATTTATTATTAAAAAAAACCTCATATTTTGCATTGCTCTACACTGCTGGTTATCTTGTTAGTACTGGTGTATACTAGCATTAGATGCCTTGGCTTAAGATATTCAAGGAATTTTCTTATATTGGTGCTTTGAACACATTTTGTATATTATTGTTTGTGTAGATTTCATTCTTTTGTGGAATTTGCAATTGATCATATTGCTAATATATCAGTAAACTCATCTTACTTCAGAATTTCGGTATAAGCATGTAAAGGGGGGTCAGGAATGGACTGGACACGGGGTCTTGGTAACGAGGGTTTTATTTTAACATAAAGTTTCTTTTTGCGTAAAGTGAGTCTTTCTCTTGCAAAACCGGCAGGATCCGTGTTGCTGACTGTGGAGGGGTGTTCTTTCCTCTATAGCGTCTCAGGTCAGGATAGCGCTTCTTCCCAAGGCACCTCTCGCGCCAGTTTTACCGGAAACAAAACACAGAAAAGGACCAATTACTGCCACGTCCTATACTTTTCTTTTCCGGGGATTTATCCAATGCGATGAAGGATACGTCACGATGGGCAGTCCCGGCGTCCTGTTCCGTCGGCCAGTTAAAGGGGCCGTGTTGTATTTCTTGCGACGGGCTCCCCCAGGCAAAAGGATCGTCCTGTGAAGAAGGAGCAACCATATCCTCGTCATGAACAGACCACCAGGAAACTTCTCTGCCGCCCTTACTGTTGGGAACTGTCCCGGTCACCTCGCTACAAAGCACCAAATACATTTTATCTTCTCTCGCACAGACTACATGAACGGAATGCATTTATACCAAGTGCAGGTCCCTCTTACTTCTACTTTGTTTCATTATAGCACCAGCAAGCATATCACAACCGGCACCATTATTAAATTAATTGGGGGAACCAAATGTACCATGGAAGAAATGGGAGAAGATTATTGAGTCCTACCTAATAGCTATTGGGGAGAAAGGTTCAACCCTATAAGAAAGCAGAATATATTAGTCCACAATTTAGGCACACATGGCAGGAGAATTTTTTAAACATTACCCAACCCAGAGATACCTCTTGATGATGATGATGATGATGATGAAGAAGATGAGTATACATTATTTTACTAAAATTAGAAAGTCACATTGGGACAAAATCAATATATACTTGAACTTCACAAATTCTTCCTCTGTGCCCAGGGCAAACAAGACTAACTAGGTAGCTGTTCTCCGGGGATTTAGCAAGGTATGTGAATTTGTGGATTTGAATGACTCTCTCATAAGAGACCAGCTAGTTTGATGCACAAATAATACTAAGTTACAAGAAAAAAATATTGCAAAAACAACCCAACCTTTAGGAAGCCATTGAGATTGCGAAGTCCATTGAGCATACAGCCATGTGTTTAAATGAAATAAAAACCCCCAACTGCGCAAATATCTGCATTAACCAATCAAGAACCAGAAAATGCTGTGTGCAAAGTAAAGACTATTAAGGGTCATCACCACATAAACGAATTGGAACATAATGAATTTAAATGGTCTAGCTGTGGCAGCAGCATCCATTTAACTAAACACCCTAATTGCCAAGCAAGGTCTGCATCTTGAAGGAAATGCAATAAGAAAGGCCACTTGTCTAAAGTGCGCGGATACATTTCTAGAAATGGTAAAGGAGGAGAAAACAGAACATCAGAAGAATGACCCCATGTAGTTAGTAAGATACTTTTCCAACTAAAAGATGGGAACTCCATTAATCAGAAAAAATACCCTTAATGCGACATGAATCTAGATGGTAACCCCATCAAAATGTTTTTGGATTCATGCTCCCCATTTACACTAATTAGTCTTTCAGATTTTGAATCTGTGCATATAGAGTCAATAAAAACTTACAGCTGATATACCATCTAGTGGGTACACTAAGGATCCCATTAAAGGAATGGTTAAAACATACATCACCTTCAAAGATTGTTCTACATTGGGTAAGGTATATGTAGTAGAGGAAGGTTTGCAATCTCCTAGGATGGCAACATAAAAAAAGAATTAGAGATCAAGCTGGATCCTAATACAGCAGAGCAGATTTTAATGATAAGCCAAGTAGCACAATCAAGCAAATATGTGACAAATTTCCAGAATTTTCCGCAGAAAATGTAGGGGCACTAAGAGATTTCCAACATAAGATCAAGTTGAAATCTAACGCAATGCCTCTGTTGCATAAAACAAGTTCCATACCACATCTGATGTGGGAAACTTAAAGAAAGGATCTCGCAGTATTAAAAGATTTGGGCATCATACAGCCCATAGAGTGCTCAGATTGGGTAGGCCCCGTTGTCATAGCCTAGAAAGCTCAAGGGGATAGCATCAGGTTATGTGTAGATTTACGTGACATTAATAATATTTTGATTGAGAGAAACCTCTTAGCCCGCATCCACCGAATGCTAAGCATGATGGGGGAAGCAGCATGTTTTAGTGTTCTGGACCTATCCATGGCTATCACCAGGTGGAATTATACCCGCATCTATATGGTTAACGGCGTTGATTATACACCTATGGGCACATGTATGTTGCTCAGAATGACATTATCAGCTTAGCACTGCCACCTTTCTTTTGTTCATCTGAAAACATAATTGTCTATAGTGAGAGTTTCATTCGAGGGCCTGTACCAGAATGTATCCTTCTAATCTGATAGGCTGCACCACTATGAAGTTTAAATAATTTAAGATGCAGAACGTTTTAAACTGTTCTACAATGCAAATGCTTTCATATTAATTCATAGTTCTATACAGTAGTGTAACAAAACTTGAGGCCCCCCCTTGGAGGGTACTTGGAGGGGACCCCCGCACTGTGAGGGCTGCAGGGGCTTGTGTTACGCCCCTGGTTCTATAACTGGCTAAAACCAGTGAGACATTCAAACACAATTGTACATTTTTTTCTGTGAATTGCAGTGTGTCAAACTATGAACAGATCTGGGTTCAGTGGTAGTTTACTATATATTTGGGTCCCTCTTAACATGCCACTGCCCCAGTAACAGGCAATTTGTTTTGAACATACTGTTCATATCCTGTGTTATTATTGTGTAAATATTTGGTGGTCTAGTACCCTATAGAAAATTAAAAAAACAACTCTATCTTAGTGAAAAATGTATCCAGCACAAGACTGCTTACAAAGTTTAAATACCCATTTTGGTAATTTATGTATAGCCTACCACACCTTTCTCCTTATCGCCGTTTCACAGCACGTTTTTGCATCTCACAATTTGATTTAATGAATGTGTTGAAGTGGAGGCCACGTGTATATCAAGCTACCAAGTCCTTAACCCTGAAAATTCTGGCTTTTTGTCTCTTTTGTTTTTTAGAACTTTAGAGAAGATTGTTTATTGCATGAAATTCTCTAAGTTTGTGACCTTGTGCGTGTGTGTTAAAAATCAGTTTGCTGTGTTGGTGACTTCTTTCAAATTAAAAGTCTTCCAAGGTCTCCCACGTACTAGTTTAGGGGGTTTCGCATATATGATCTACACACAGGTTAGGAAATTGATTATTCTCCATTAATGTACCTATACAGTGGTGTAGGGCTGTTTGTCTATGCCCTATAGAAGTGTATTTCGTCCAGGTGATGTTATTGTTGGTTGTGCACGCACATTATTCACTGAATAATCCAGATGAGGCTTTCTGGAGAAGAACCTGGTATCAGAATGTAAGGTTCAAAGAGAAATGTGGATGTGACTAGGAAGGGAAAAACATGGTAAGAAGTGGTTGAGCTTTAACATTTTATGAGCTTGTAGGCTGTTTGCTTGTAACATGATTGCATCGTAATTCTAGGTGTGCTGTGAGGTGAAGTTCATGGCAAAGTGCCTGACTTATTTTCTGCGTTTCTCTGCCTCTTTGGAGTTAGCCAAGTTATATATTGGGTCATGCGCACTGTTTAAATCCTTATTTGCCAAAAGAAAGCTAGTTCATACCCACTGAGATTATTTAGGCTTGTGCCCTGCGTTGCACTGCACGCGCAGGCGAGAGTCCTTTTGTTCGGGGTCTGAAAACGGACCCTGGAATCGCACACGCTCGTGTGTGTGCGATTCCTTTTGGTTTCCGTGATTAGGCTTTGTGTGCGTGTTATTTTCAAACAGAGCACGCAATAGGCCAAAGGCAGGCGCATTGCTCCGCCCATGGCCTATTGGTTTCTGTTACGCGCACCAAAGCCCATATGTTTTCAATTATCGCGCCCAGACACGGGCGCGATAATTGAAAACATATGCCTCGCAGTGGTGCGCCTGCGCGCACCACTCGCGGGTGTGTTTTTTTTTCCCAGAAAGTGACACATACTTGTGCAGAAAAGTGGGTTAATTTAATAATGCGCTGCTGATATCTTTTTGAAGCACAAACTAGAGCGTTTCACGGTCACTGGGCCGCCTCCGATCGGGGGGTAATGAAGCAGAAGTGCCGCACACTGAAGTGCGAGCAGCATTCGTTTATTATAAGTTATAATTATACATCTAAGTGGGCGTTCATTTCTGCTGGAGCACATCGTTTCTGGAGTATCTCTGCAAACATTTCCAGCATGTTTGTTTTCGGCAGAAGAAGAAAGCGGCAGCACTGAGTAAGGACCTGAGCGCGCGGCCGTCCTCCTCGACCCTTTAAATGGTCTGTCTGCTCACGCTCTGTTTCACTTTATATTTGCATAATATTACTCTTGAATGTATTATTTCCGATATGCGTTGCATCAAGAACCTGGCCTTTCTTCCAGTGTTTGAGTCGGAAATAGGGGCACGGTGGATCAGAATCACTGCATATGGGGCGGTAAGCTTGTATTAAAAGCAGGAACATTGTTTCTACTTTTTGATAAATGTTTTGCGCTGTGGGTAGCCAATGCGGTTACTTCATGGGGCTGTAAAGTAGTCTTGTGTTCCTGTTTGTAGGGGCCAGATGACTGTTTTCAATACATTATACTATTTCTTTTTTATTACTTTAGAAGTTGCACTCCTATATTCTTCAAACATTTTCCCTCCATGTGGTGTCTATATTTGAAATTAAATGTAACTGATGCAAATGCAGTCTTCCAAAGGTTATATAATAAAGATGACTATGGAGTCGCTACTGTTAGCATTGAAATGCCTCCTTGATGCTGTGTCTACCTTCTTTTCCCGCGCGAAATAAAATAAAATAAGGGTTCGAGTGAAAAGATCTTCAGTGATCATTTCTGATTCCTCATATAAAGAATACATTGAAGGAGCCAACGCTATGGTGCAACGAATATTTATTGGTTTATTTGGTCTCGTTTCAACTCTGAAAGTGCGAACATTTTGTCGACTTTACAGTTCTAAAAATGCTTGCTCTTATATCTTAGCCAGAGATCTTAAGCTCTAAAGAGGTGTAAAACATTTTGAAACTGCTTCAATACTATGAAAGTCCCTTCTGTTGATGGTTTGCCTGTCCCTCAGTGTGCATCGTTCGCCTGTCCCTCAGTGTGCATGGTTTGCCTGTCCCTCAGTGTGCATGGTTTGCCTGTCCCTCAGTGTGCATCGTTTGCCTGTCCCTCAGTGTGCATGGTTCGCCTGTCCCTCAGTGTGCGCTGTTGGTCACGGGACGGCAGCCCTAATTTTGCTCTGTTGCATTATTGATGTTGATTGTTATAATGCCCTAATGGTTAAGCCCAGTAAAGCACGTGACAAAAATATGAAAATTACAGACGTTCAGCTGATGCTACATTGTAGTGAGATTTGAAATTGCTTAGTTGAGAATTAAAGGGGCCACGGTTCATCCAGTGACGCATCACTAAAAATCACTAACAATAGGCACTCTACAATGTTGCTTTGTTTGATGTAAAAACAAAGAGGAAACCAGCATTTGCAATGCAATAGGTCGCACATTATTAAAGTTTGAGCTATTGGTGTTGCATTATTTAGCAATGCCAATAGCTCAAACTTTATTAATTAGAGACCTATTGCATTGCAAATGCTTGTTAAACTTTGGAAGAGCAACATTGAGTTCTGAGGCTTTAAAAAGAAAGGATACGTTACTGCCAAAGAGTATTATATTAGCCTGCTCTTTTCAGTTCTGTGTCAGTTTTCAAGAAAGATCCTTAATTTGTAATTTGTGTGATTTTATGTAAAGTCTTTAAGCAATGTATTTATTGATCTTCACCAAATGAGAACCTAACTATTATGACTTAGTTTAGTCTCGTAATTGTCATACATTATGGGTGTGTCAGCCATCGGCAATTTCTGTTGTGACTAGATTTATCAGTTTCTTTCTGCAGTGATTGACATCTTTTTGAAACTGCCATTTTTTCAACAAAATTAATTAAGAATTTGATTTCATGGAAACAGAAACTGGGAAGCATGCCTTGATTTTTAAAAATTAATTTACTGATATCTTGACATTATCCCCTATCCAATTTACAGCATCACATTTAGGGTAAAAATACTTTATTAAACCAGTACACGTGATTCCTTTGGCAGAATTTTCTGAACGATGTATCTTGTCGACAAAGTAACTTGAAAGCAAATTGCATGTGTTCTTTCTGTTTTTGTTGTTGTTATTGTTTTGTTCAGTGGAAGGCAATAGTGATTAGGTATTTAAATTTACATGCTTTCATCAAGGAGTGGTCAGCCAGGGCAGTCGATACCCTTGAAGTTGCAAAGCCCAAAAGTCTTGCTGTTTTTAAAGAATCAATGGTATTCACATTATCATTTCCTTCCACTTTCCCAATGCAGGCTGCAGTACTGTACGCAATTTTTGGTGGTCCATTGGTCTACACAAAATTGCTTTCTATGTCAGGCTACATACCATAACTCGCTACTAGAGATCACATTGGCATAACTTTCTCCTTTTTTGAAAAATTGGCTCTTCAAGACAGGCGTGAGATACGTAAGATGTGGTAGGTAAAGTATTTTAGGTCTGGTAGATTTATGTGTACGGTAGTTAGTTATATTCTTGGTAAGTAGGTATGGTAGGTAAGTAGGTATATGTAGGTTTGCTATGTTAGGTTAGCTATGTAGATAGTTTAAGTATGATAGGTTTGGTGTGGTAGTTAACTCTGGAAAGTATGGTAGGTCAGCTGTAGTAGGTAAAGTAGAGGAACTATGTTGGGTGCAGGAGCTATGTATGGTAATTATGTCGGGTATAGTGGGTAAGATATGACGTTATTGTAGGTGCGATAGATCAGCTATAGGTTTGGTATGCAACTTCGGGTACAATAGGCAAGTTAAGTAGTAGTGCTTATGTATGGTGGTTGGGTATGGCAGGTTGATACAATAAGTCGGTATGTAGGTAGGTTTGTAATGGTAGTAAGGTATGCGTGGTAATAAGGTAGGAATGGTATTTACTTATGGTAGATAGTTGCAGCAGGTTGGTATGGTAAGATAGGTATGAGTAGTAGGTTAGGTATGGTTAGGTTTAGGTAATGGGTTAGGTTAGGTATGGTTAGGTTTTTGTGGTAGGTTAGTGATGATTAGATCAATCAGTTTAAGTAGGGTCGGTAGGTACTATAGATATGTTTGGTATGTATGGTGGTATGGCAGGTGAATTGTGGTAGGTTCTGTACTGTATGTAACTATGTTTGGTATAGAAGGAATGGTACTTTAGGTTAGTTAAAGTAGGTGAAATACAGTAGTAATGGTAGATACAGGGGTTATGTTAGTATGCATGGTAGTTATGTTGGGTAAGTATGGTATTTTCGATATGTATCGCAAGTAAATAACTGATATAAGTGGTATGTGGGTTTGGTAAGTACTGCAATACTTTTGAAAAGGAACATTTTGTTGCCCCTTTAAGAAAAACTAGGTTTGTGCTGTCATACGTTGGAGTTACTGTATTTTTTTGGTCACAAAATAAAAATGTGCAATGTAAATCAAATGAATGCTCAGTTATATTATAGACATAGACATTCAGATTGTAAGCAGTAAACGATCCTTCAGCAATTAAATTGTTGCTCCAGCTAAGTGACTACATCAAAGTTCACATGCTAGGACTTGCAGTCATCCTACAGGTAATTTTTTTCTCACGTGCAGTTTAACAAAGAGTCTTCGTGATGTAACCATCATCGAAATGCCATGGCCTTGACAAACCAGCCCGTCAAAGCAGTGGCAAACTATGAAAGTTAATTGCTTAGGTGGACTGACCCAAAGCTCATGGTTGCGAGAGCTACTAACTAGAAATGACAGCCCGACTCTTTCACCTTAACAGCTTGTGGGTATCCTGCCATTTATTGGCAGTATGGAAAACTGCTTCTAGTAGTATTAAAATAGAAGCCTTTATACTCTGGTATTGCCCCTTCAATCGTGCATCATATATAGTATGCCTGCACATATACATGCTCTCCTCAGTTCCCTTTTTCTACTGAAATGTGTGGATCCTGATCCGTCTTTTCTAGTGTGCATGTCACATACCTTTCTTTTTTGCAGTAATTACGCTCTGTTGTGTTCCTTTGGCCCTTTGACTTTAAGAGTTCGCTGAAATTGAGCATCTAGAAAACCTGGTATGGTCTTCTAGTGTACGTGTTGGCGTGTGTCATCTTTTGTATTTTGTAGTGTTGGCTAATGATCTTAATATCTGCCTGGATATTAACAAACGAATCAACATTCCAACAAGAAGCCAAGGATGGAGCCATTGGGTGTAGGCCCATTGAAGAATTAGGAAGCCATTTAAAACGCGAGAACTCTAACATACCGTGTTTTTTTTCTTTCGGATTTAGGAGGCAACAAGAACTACAGTGTGTAAATAATGTGTTTATATACATGCAGATCACATACTCTTGATTAATTCCAGCTAAACTTCGGTTAGTCAATGATGCACTCAGTAGATTCATGTAACCCGAGGTGTTGCATTGCTACTTGTTAGCTAGACAGGGAGGCGAGTCTGTGCTCTACTTTGGGGTGTGCCCAGCTCATGAACTCTGTTGTTTTTAGACGAGAACTTTTCATTTCGGGGTAGAGAATGGAGGGTTTCATGACATTTATATTTTAATGATGATATATTGCTGTGATCTGTGTTGGGTCTCTCATGGCCGTGCTCTTTTCCCCTTCGTTCTGCATTCATCACTTATTTTCCTTTCTACTGGGTTTTGAGGTTGTGTGTGTGCGTCTAAATATATTTTAAATGACGTTGTGTCGAAATGTTATCTCTAAATAAAATATATTGAAAGTTGAAATATGCAGCATCCCTATCCGTGTGCCACAATGCAGGGCCCTTTTGGCATCGTGCCTGCCTCCCAACTACAGTTTCGTTAGCCTGAGTCCTAGTCAGTTGTCCTCGCCATTCGTCTGTTTTGATCAACTGATTGCAACTTTCCATTCTCCACTGCTCTCATTCCTCATCTGTCAATGTACAGTGTGAGCTTCTCTGGATAAACTCGTGCAAAGAGGTTTTGAGAGTTGATGTGTATAGAATTTGTACTGCATTTTTTACTTGTTTCACCTATTTCCTCTGATATTCTGCCCACGTGGACTGAGAACTGTAATAGTTTTATTGATGACTCCATAAATGTTCTCGGGTGATCTTGTTAGTGTTATTAATTGTGGCATTAGAAATGTGGTTCCATTGTTTAATTCTGTCTTTTACTTTTAAGGATATAATTATTTTATAATGATGTTTTCTTTTTCTAGTGTTTCAGATGTGATTCAAATTTCTGAATGAGGATCTTGTTGCAATTCTATCAGTGCAAATATTGATAAAAGCTCACTGATAAAGACACTTACAGGGATCTATTTTTATTTGAGAAGCATATGTGGTCTGTTATTTTACATGCTCTTCTTTTAGTTTTTCATTAACGCCGATAAGAAATTGCAATTTGTCTCAAGGTCACAACATTGCAATAATATGAACAGATCCCTTAATTCTCTGCTGGTCTCCATCCTTCCTTGTGTCGAGCATTTCCACGCAGTCTCAATTCAGGATAGAAATGGAGCTCGACTTATGGAGGGTGGGAACAAAACAATTTTTCAAATAAAATGCATAACCAAAAATGCATTTAGCTGACCAGTGTGAGACCAGCAGAGAGGGAGGGGCGGCTAGTGCAGTTGTTGTAGTTACTTGTAAAGGCACTTCTGTTCAAGCAGAAAACATAAAACATGCTTGTAAATGCAGAGATCTGGAAGTTCGTACAAATGAGTGCAGCAAGACTAATCTAGAGAAGTCGATTGACTAATCTGTTTCCCTGGTAAAAATTTGAGGTTGACCCTCAATGACCCAGGACTACGTCACGATCTAAGCCAATACAGCCATGAGTATTTCAGGTAGTGATGCATCGCCGGCAATAATTGAACTCAATAATATGTGCACAGGGGTGGCTGGCTTGCAATGTCTGCAGAAACCTGTTATTTTACCCTGCCGCCCAAAAGATCAGTATCTTTATTACTGTAAAACATGTTCACACAGGATCCTGACACAAAAAGTAGTGTAATTCACTGGCAGTCATTCCTAACTCTGTAGATCATTGTAACATATGGACAGATAAAGGGCCAACATTAACAAACAAAATCACCCTGATACTGCTGACTGCAGCGCCTTGATCTTTTCTTTCACAAGTCCTTTACTCACAAAGGTTCTTTTCCACCCCAAGGGCACAAATATATGTCTAGTTCTTTAGACATACATAAGACTTTACTCCTGTGAAATGTATGGATCGCTTTATGTCCCTCTCTTTTTGTGATATAGTTAAACAGCATGTTGGTTAATCGGTGACAACAACACTAGCCAGCACCTGTATTGTTCGTTTGTAACCCATAGTTTAATTGTCAGCAAGGAAATAGATTATGTACCCAAAATACTTTTATGTTTAATGATTCATTTAAAGTGTCTGAAATGTATAATACGTCATGACTTTTCCTTTTTTGTATCATGATTAAACTGCTTTTATTTTGGGATTCACTGCAATTGTAAACTATAAAACATGTTGACTGGTTTTTGATGCTTTGTTGCAGTAACATCGCCTTACCATGACAACAGAGAAGAGTGTAGTGGCTGATGCCGAGAATCCTCCACAGCAACAGAAACGTGAGGGAGAGAAACAAGAGGAAACTACAGTAGCCAGAACCCAAGAAGTCCCGCCAGATGAGGAGCCCCAAAAAGCGGACGAGGAGCCAAAATTGAGGAAAAAAAAAGTCACAGGCAGTGTTTCAAACAAAGAGGACACACCCGCTCACGAAGACCAGAACAAGAGTAAAGACAGGCATTCGGAAGGCAAAGGGTTGTCTCGCCTTTTCTCATCTTTTCTCAAGAGGCCCAAGTCGCAGGTTGTGGAAGAAAAGGATTCTCAGTCAGCTAAAAAAGTTGACACAGAAGCGAAAGAAGACAACCTAGAAGAGGAGATATTGCTGAAAGCCCCTATTGCTGCTCCTGAACCAGAACTCAGGACTGACCCCTCTTTAGATCTCCACTCCTTAAGCAGTGCAGAGACTCAGGTAAGATGCTGAATACATCAGGAATGTGTTCCCTTTTTATGTGTTTGTTTATACACTCCAACTTGCAGTGTGGAATGAGTGTCGAGCAGAAAAATATTAACCAGTGTATTTTAGAATCTTCTATTGCAGACATTCATGTATATAACCGATATGCAAAAATGCCCCATGAGTGATGTTTAGTCTGTTAAAAAGGATTCTTTAGAAAAGATGTGATATTTCAAGTTTTGAGGGTGAAAGTTAACATAGGTTGCAAAAGATACTAGACCTTACATTTTCATTTGCGGGAATGTGTGGCAGAAAAATCTACATTAAAAAGAAGAGTGGCTTGTAGTGTGTAGGAGAATAGCTTATGTACATTTCTTCAGGTCCCATATAGGAACCTTCAAATAAGAAATTTATTATTTATTTATTTAAGTAGCTTATACAGCGCGCAGCTACCCCCGGAGGGGTGTCCCGGCGCTAAAAACAGAACATCAGGGAGGGAGGGGTGGGACCGGCTTCTGACAAGACAGGGATCATAATCTGGAAAACAGCCAGGTTTTTAATTTAGCAAGGAAGATGGATTCAGATGGGCGGAACCTGAGGTCGAGAGGGAGGCAGTTCCATAGTTTGGCAGTGATTACGCTGAACCCTCTGCCGCCCATTCTGGAACGTCGAAAGCGGGGTGTAATCAAAAGGCGTAAGTTGTTAGATCTCAGTAATCTGACAGATTGAGAAATTGACACTCGCTTTTTTAAGTAGCCAGGTCCGAGGTTGTTGATGGCTCGAAAGGAGAAAGAAGCAAGAACAAGTATGTTTCATCAAATGTTGGTCCCAAATAATAGGAGTTAATAAATCTGTAGAGAAAACGAATGTATGTAAATTAGTAAGGCACAGTTCTCAAGATTTATGGTCAGCCATGACTTGTGTTGTCCCTGAAGATTCTGCGTAACCAGTTTAATGAATCTGTATGGTTAAACTCCAGTATGGAGGCCCCTAAAGACTGTACGATGAGGTTTGGGTTTTATTTACTCTCTAAACAACAACCAATGTTCTTCTTTAAATGAATATAGGCAGATTTTACGGACCTGATAATCTACCCACAGTAATAATATTCACGTGGATTGTTGAACAGTTCTGTTGCAGCTGTTTTTTTCATCAGCGGCAGAAATTGGTTCCCTTCCATTATCACGGAAGAGAGGGATTGTGAAACCCAACCACAAACTGTGGTTCTACCTCGTCATTAAATTAACAGCTAATGAGCCAGAGTGACAACCGTGCCAAGGTCTATTCAGAACTAACACTAAACCATCTGAATGAATGGATAGTCGATTATTCTAATCCCTAAAGAAAAGAGGCTTCAGGGAATTTCTCCAGTGCTTTGCACTAGTCATTTGCACGAAAGCCAATAGAACAAGTAGGGAACTTATGCTGATATTTTGGTGACTTTCGTGCAGCTTTTGCTTTGGTAAATGGGAAGATTGCAGGGAGAAATGAGCAGAGATGAATATTTAAATAGGCCTTCTTTCACTTCTTTGAGCTCACCATCCCTCTAACTGGGCACCAGTGTAGTGGATCGATGTGTATTTCGAGGAGTTTTTCCATTGTGAATAACTTGAAGCAGGGTTGTGTCTTAGCACCAGCCCTGTTTGCCCCCTGTTTGGCTGATCTTTGTCGAAGGCTGTCTGAGACAGTCTTTCTCCCCGAAAATAGATGGTGTGCATGTCGACTGTTTATTGCATATGGATGACCTTGTCCTAATAAATTGCACATCGATTGGACTTAAACTAATATTGCCAGCTGTTCGTTTGTTATTATTTTAAACAATCCCTTGACCAGTAAATCCAGACAAAACCAAAATTGTAGTCTTTTGTAAAGGGAGCAGAATGAGTTCGTTATCTGGGCTGGCATCTTTGTGGTAGGTTCATGTGGGACAGAATTATTAGACTTAGACAACAAAGTCTCCTGGGATACCTTTGAAAAAAAAGTATATAGAATCATCAAACACTGTGATCCAGTCAGTTAGACTTCATTTCACTCTTCCTTCACAGTACGATCTTGCTAACATACGTCCTCTAAGATATCTCCACTCACTTTTGGTCAATCAGCATAACCTCCTTTCAGAATAGTGTAGCCAGGAGTTCTAAAGCAGCAAACATAGGTGGGCTTGTGATGTAGATTTGGGCCAACATCTCAAATTAAAGTATTAAAGATTGTGGCTATGTGGAATCCAGGTTGTCCATCTCCCTAACATGAAAATTCATTAGGTGTGGAGGATTGTTTTTCCATGCATCTCCCTCTTACCTGATCAAAAATGAGAACGGAGATTTTCAAATTCAGAATAGGATGTAATCCATTGTTATCGGTCCACGGTATGGGATCCCGAATACAAAGAATAAGGGGAAATGCTGGTGTGTCTTGATTGTTAAATGCACATGCTTTCATGTTCTACTGCATTCTTCTCTCACGGTAGCCCTGCAGTTTCAATTTTTTAAAAACATTACTTCTAAAATACAGTACAAAGGCTCTTTAGCTTTGAGTGTTTTGGTGGAGTAGAATTTTGTCTAGCTTTTAGTTTAGATCATTTTTACTACTATGAAGAAACAATGTACATTGACTTGAATTAATCAGTGAGTTGAGATCAAATCTTATCTAATTTTATTGTTTAATAGACAGTGGTCTCTGGTCTTAATAAACATTATTTTAAACCGTATCTGCACACAGTACAACACATTACATTTTCAGAAATATCAAGGATTGTAGTTGAACGGCTTGTGAAAGAATATCAAATTCACTTGAGCGAAGAGGATTTTATAGCAAGAGTTTACATGTAAAAGAGGTACAATTTTATGTGTTCCAGGGTAGGGGTGAATGTGTAGTACAAGGTTTTAGATACAAGCTCTCATGCTGAATTTTCAGTGGTAGAATGGTATTGGTATTACAGCACTCTGATGGAAGACCTGGAAAGAGCCAGATTTGCTATTAATACTTACTAGTCGCAGGCAGAGATGAACATTGGCTTCCTAAAATCCTACAGTTCTATTTTGGGAGAAACCAGAACAGATGCCTTCTTTGTAGTAAGTATTTATTGTCATGGAAAATGCATATAAAGAAATATGAAAATAAAAGTTGGAGGTGCTGGACAAGATAAACCTGAGGATTTAATTGGTAGGGGGTGCTTGGTCAAATAGCCAACATTATGAAAGACAATAGCAGCTCCAAGCCTATTTCAAGTCGAACACATTTGTATTATGAAAAATAGCAAAATAGTGATATCGCAGCACAGAGAGACAAGACTTTGCCGTTCCAAAGTGATTGAGCATATAATGTTAGCCCCTCTCTAGCATTCCTCACTGTCATACATTTACTTCACAGAAGCAGCAATAGGAAAGTTTGTGTGACAGAACCCGAAACTTAGACATTGAGAGTAAGCTGGTGCTCCCCTTTATCTTGAGAAGCATGGAAAAAGACTTTGAAACTAAGACACATGGAGGGAGCTCCCTTGCTGACAAAAGTAGATTCTGTAGTCTTGCTTTGGAGTGGCAAGTAAGAAAGTGAGGCTAGCACACATCAAAAGCAACAATGTCTTAACTATTAGATAAGTACAGCATAGGTATACAAAAGGCCTGTCTGTTACTGAGTGTGGACTTGTTATTGCATTATTAAATCATTACAAAACAGTAAAACAAGTTTAAAACATTAAAACTGCAAACCCTTTTGATCCACCTGCTTAAAGAACTAGTTAACAAAGGATTATTAAATAGTCAATATAACTATTCCTTTTTAAATTTCTTTTAAAGATGATCTAATCAGAAACTCCAATGGTAACACATTTCAGCTAAGATTAATCTTTCATGCTTGATCTTTGTTGTCAAATTCCAGACAATAACATTTTGTCACCTTGATTAATTCTTCCATTGCAGCTTCCCTGTTGACTAAATAAACTGTTTTCAAGTTACTATTTATGCTAGTGATTACCTTTTTATTTCTAATCTTAAGATTTGGTAACATCTGAGTTTTCAACATTTGTTTTTTCCTTTGATTAATATTGGGATAACTTTACTATTGTCTTTATTAAATTAATAAACACAGGAATTTAATTCTGTTCATTGCATTAGTTAATTGCTCCTTCTCTGGCGATTGCCATGGTGCAAATGAATTTGAGAGGTATGCTTAAGAGCTACTTAAGTTGGACAGCCAATTTATCTAGGTTCCATTACAAAACATACTTTGCCTATAAGCTGGCTTTAAATGGACAGGATTGAATGGGAAGTCGAGAACAATCAAGAAAAGTTTCCATATTACCAAGCCTGTCAAAACAGTAGCTGAATTGATGTTGGGTCTATTTAGTAGGGCTTTGGAGTAGGGAACTGGGGTCACAATCTGCTTGGAGGTTAACAGATAAAAGTAATCCTTTATAACCCTTCACAGGGAGCAATCAAGATATTAGTAGAAATACTGAGATGATTTTATTAAAATAAAATAAATAAAAAATGAATCTAGTAAATAAGTTAAATCAGTAATGCTCTTCCTGGCATTAATTTGTAGATTTAGATTTTAATTTCTTGATTTACTCACTGCTACCCTACCTTCCACACCAATTAATCATTGCCCGCAGCCACATAAAGTATCTTCAATGAAGCTCTTTTTTTTAAAAGTGAGACTCCCACGTACCCCATGTCAGCCTACATCCATTCTTGCTCCATCAGTCCATATGCAACTGGTCCGATCCTGTTCCTCTATTTCCTTTCTATAGCAAGAGGCAGAGATTGACTTTCCCTGGTTGCTTCCTTTTTTTGTAGTGAATCTAAATACCGTCCCAAGGTCAAGAGAAAGTCATTTGGATTCACACAGATCCAGATTCCAATTCACTCACGCTATTCAGTCCCTGTACGTGGGGAATATATACACAATAATTGTATTACTCAAATTCCACCAGACCTAAGAATGTAATATGAGACAGCTTTATTCATAGGCATAATAAGTCTAGTTAAAACATTCCAATCACAATAAAAAACAGTGAAATTCAATAATCCGTAAACATAACAATCATATATACTTTAAAAAACGCTCATACACAATACAGAACCTCAGGAATACAGTAAGAGCTAATTAACTGTTTCCGTGAAATAAATGTGTGGATCATAAAAACAGAAAAATCTACTTACAGTAACATCACATTATACACAAAAAACATACATAACGGCCTTCTTCATTTGCTGTTCTTCTTCCATGCAGGGGCGTTTGGCTTTTTGATTGGCAAAAAAAAAGAGAAATAAAACTTGCTTCCATTTTCCACGTGCTTTATGGCTTTTGGCAGTATTTGAGCACAGGCTGCAAATTTTAGTGTCTGACTTGCATCAGCCCTTCATTTTGTTCTTGGGAAACTACCAATCTATGAATTTGTCTCAAAATCAGATGCTACTCTAGTCTGTGTTTGAGAAAAAGTCCAAACTGCTGTTGATCCACTGTCTTCCGTTTAGAGGGATCCCTTTCCAGGGGTACTCCAATATTTACATCTTTTGAGGAGAAAGTGAAGTTGCAAGATTTGTAGCCCTGCAGGATCAGTTGACGTTTTTAAATTAAAATGTCAGTCCAAGGAGAATAGCAGGACTTGAGTTTCTAGGGTTAAGACATTTTACCACCGCCCTTTGAGTGCGTGAAAGTATTGAGATGATCCATGTCTATTTCCACAAATATTACCTACACAAGGAAATGGAGTATGTCCTGCACATGGAGCCTTTGGAAAAAATGCAATCTCGGTTACGCATGATGTTCATGGCATATTGTCATATTTGCTTGATCTGGCGATTACTGGGCTGCAATGTTTCGAGCATTTGGTAGCTTTTTCATGGCAGCAACAAAATAGGAGCTACAGGGGGATGTAAGGACAAGCCGCCCCCCCACTCTACGCACTGTAAATCAACACAAGGCCTGTCCCAACAGGAATACTCCTAAATCTGCAACTCCAACACTGAAGGGGTCTCATAAATTTATATAACTCCCTCATAGACTTTTTAGTCAAGGTGTTGTAGTGTATTTTAATTAAAACATATACCAAATAACATATCATCATAGACCTAAGCACACGAAAAAAAGGTATGGAGCAAAGAGAAAGCACCTCACGGTTGCAACACCAGGGGGACCGCTGGCTGGTACTCACCAGCAGGTCCACTTATCATTGGTAACTTTCTCTCTGATGAAAAGAAATGTGTGTGCTATATTAACCCAATGAAATCAAAACAAGATAGAAAACCTAAATGTGAGTGTAATATCTATACATGCTACTATAATGCATACCCCTTGGACCCTGTGAGAATATAAACAAAATAATCCTCACCATTTAAAAATTGGTAAAGCTTACTGGCTCGAAGTAACTTTATTCAGTGCTGTAAGCTATCTCAAATTAAAAATGGTTCCCATAGAACCATAATCAATCATTGTAAGCCAACATGTTTCGTTGCCAAAGAACAATTCTGGCAACTCCTTCAGGGCTAAAAATAGCCATACCCAGGGACAAGCGAAACACTAAGCCACGTGGGCACAGGTGAACGTTCTGCCTCCCAGCTGATCTGAAACCACAGGGAGTTACGATCGGAGTGTGTCCACCCCAGGTATTCGGACTGCGCAATAAGTGGGAGAAGTGATGGGGAACCCACTATCCTGTCTAACCGGACATGCAAGTCATGGACTGTTGAGTAATAGGAGTAGATTCTATCAGTCGGGTGGAGTGCGCACCACAAGTCCTGCATGGCCCAGTTTAAGAGCCAGTCCCTAAGCATTCGCGTTGGACAACGCCACTGTGGCACGGAGAAGGGGGAAAGATCGATCCAGCTGGACATTCAGAACCATATGAAAATCCCTGCCTAGCAACCAAGGGAGCCCAGCATAGGGGTGCAGGAGCTGCGTGAGCTGCGCTAGAAAAGACGGCTGATCCACATTAGGTGCATATAATGAACCCAACAACATCTCTTGACTATTCAATTTCCCCCGCACTAGTGTATACCTGCCCTCCCGATCCACCTCCACCTCTTCACAGATAAAGAAAAGCCCGCCCGCACGCAGATCAGTGTACCCCGCGCATGTGCTGAAAAGGTGGTGCCGTATATTTGCCCTCTCCAACGCCTGCGAAGTTTGTCAAGCTCCGTCTTGGTCATGTGGGTTTCCTGCAGAAGGACAACCCCTACGGAGTGTCGCTGTAGGTAGGAAAAGATGGAATAACGCTTTGACGGTGTGCGCATGCCATGTATGTTCCAGGCCACGATATTAGTGCGTGTCATCATAAATCCGGGTAATCCGGCGCGGGATAGGGCGGAGTGGCCGCACAGGGGGGTCTGAGCCAAGGTCTGAAGAGAGCATATCGGTGCGCTGCAATGCAAACAAACTAACAGCTGCAAACAGTGTAACAAATCGGGCGTATCCCCGAATGGGCATCCATCCAAACCTCAGAAACTACAATTAATGGTGAGCTATTCCAGCATATTGCCTGGTGGGGTGCGTGCGATAACAGAGACTTGACTGCACTATTCCCCCTCCCATGTCGCCCTTGTGTACGGGAGGTGCAGTAATGTGTCGTGAAGTAAACTAACTCGTAGGTCCAGTGCGAGTCGCAGTGGGCCCGTGGGTGTAGACGAATGTGGCATCAAACACCATATGCCCCGCCCACGCTCCGAGGATGCACGCAGCGCAATTCAGCAACATGTGTGCAGACACACAAGGCAGAGCAATTTGTGGCTTATGTGTGTTAACCATGTCCGAACTTAGCACTATGACTTAATGTTATATAATCTGTCAGTAGTCTGTGGAGCCACCATTGGCAGGTTTGAGTCATCCGAGATCACGGTGGATGGGGATGATGCGCCACTGGTTCCTGGAGCACTGCACATATAGGCCTCCATGCGGTCAATGCTATGCACTGTCCCAAGTGTTGCCACCGCCTCGAGCACCTCCTGTCGTTCCATTCTGATTTTCTCCGGGCTGGGCGCTACTGGGAACCGGTCTTGCAGGTTAATATGCCCCCCGCCGTCTACGCCGTCTGGATCTTCTCTCCGGCGGGCTGCTGGCATCTGAACCGGTAGGTCATGTTCCTGTCCACTGCCCCGACTTCTCCAGCCAGTCCCACACTTCCGTCGTGGAGTCGAAGAAGCGCGTCCCCTCTTTCGTGACCTCTCTCAGCCGGGCCGGGAACAGCAGGGAGTAAGGCAACTCCAGCTCCCTGAGTTGGCATTTCACTGTCATGTAGTTGCTTCTGCGCCGCTGCACAGTGGCTGTATAGTGCAGGAAGAACATAACTCTGCTGCTTCCCACATTCAGGTTGCCTGATTTCCGGGTTTCACGTAGGACCACGTCCCTGTCCCAATAATTGAGAAGTTTGAAGAGGAACGGGAGGGGTCTGGCCCTCGGCCTGGGCTTCTGCGCTGGCACTCTGTGCGCTTTCTCCACAACAAATTTCTGTGATAACGCCCGTTGGGGCAGGAGATCACGCAACCAGCGCTCAACTTACTGTTCCGGGTTTCTGCCCTCCTCTCCCTTCTGAAGGCCCACCACGAGGATATTATTGTGTCAGGAACGCCCTTCCGTGTCTTGTATCCGGTATTCAAGCGCATGGACCCGGTCAATCATATCTAGTAGTGCTGCGGTGTGACTCTGGGTAATGGGCTGAAGCTCTTGAAGCATTTGGTTATGTGCTGTAACTCTGTCGGCCAACTTACGATGATCAGCGTGGAGAAGGGTGAAATTCGGCGTGACATTGTCAATTCGCGTTTCTAGGGACTCCTTGCTCTGCTCCAGGGTGGTGCCAATCCTCTCCACCGCCGCACGCACAGAGTCCATCTTGCCCGATAGGGCCGCCGCTTGCGGTTCCATGTCTCCCCTTTGGCGCCCCTGTGGGGGTCCAGGCTCCCTGTGCGCGTCTGTACTTGCTGCGATTTGTCCCGCAGCCGGCCCATCGCAAGTTGTTGAGCTTTTGGCATCCGCAAGCTGTCCGCAAGTTGTGAGGGCGCAAGCAGCAGCAGCCCACCCCCCGAACCAGGGTCCCCCTCCGCCGACTAAGGAAAAGCTTGCCGTGCCACTCAGCTAACGGAGGATTCCGCAGGGCCCCCCCCCCCTCTGTGAGCGACGTCTCAGGTTCTGCGGCCCGTTCCTCGGGGACCTCGGTGTCTTGTCTCTAGAATAGGGGAGGAAACCATCCACTTTGCGCCCGCCACAGGCACAAGGGGGCTGTAACCCGCTATCTGTTTCGCCTATTCAGTGCAGGGATTCCCCGCTTCTCCTCGCTTGTTTTGGAGCACCTCACCGCTGTCCTTGCTACTCTGTTGCACTGCCCGACGGGGCCTCTCATGTCAGTCACTGGTAGTGCACGTTGGGACTAAGACCGGCACGGCTCGATCCCACCAAACACACCCGAGATGTGCCCACCTGAAGGTCATGGAATCCCTGGGCGCAACCGCCCTCTATCACCCCCACTGCACGGTGCACAACCACGACAGAGCTGCACCTACTAACGTTCCGGGCGGTCCATCTGCAATAGTATTATTTGTTAGCGCTCCAGAAGGGGCCGCGCTCTCTTGGCAGCTTCTCTCAGGCCCCGACTCTCAGAGCCCCACTAGGGTCCCACAGGCGCCCCACTCTCTATCACCGGGAGCGCCCTGTATGCAGGTCCGCAGCTTGTGCCAGGGGCTCACCACACTTGTTGCAGTCCCATTCAAAATGGCGCTTCTCCCAAAATGGCACCCACTCCCTGCCTCACCAGTCTGTAGGTCAGCAGTGTCTCAAGCCCTGATGGCAAACAGTCCCCCCAGCTTCTCCGTAGCCTCCTACTCCTCCGGGCACTCCAGGCACACCTTCTCTCAGTCCTCCTTGCCCTAGGTGGCCGCTCCTGGGCTGTATAGTCAGCCGCTGCTTACTTGCCAACGGGGGGGGGGGTCAACCACCCGCTTCGTTCTATGCCTCACTTTCGTTGCGCGCTAGCCCGCAGTTTATACGGCAATATTCCTGGGGCGCAGGCCAGACCGCTACCGCCCGCACCTCACTGCAAACTTGGGCTTGCGGCTCGCTCAGGCCTCACTCCTGTTGTGTAGCATTTTAGAATCCAAGCGTAATTTACCGATTCATGCCCTTATATAGCTATAATTCTAGAAATCATGGAGTTTCAAAGAACTACCATTCCCTTGGGGTTCTTTGATGATGTTATTATGTCCGACTTTACGTCAAACAAGGCCCCTTCAAGGTATAAATATGCCTACACTTGCCCTAGCAAAGACATACATTCTACTTTACGCAGAAAGGGTTAAACCTCTCTACGAATTAATCAAACCTGATTTCAAAAGTACTAATTGGACTCAAAAACGCACAGAAATTTTGCGTTCAGTGCAAACCGACATGTTAGCAACATTACATTTACAGACACGCGTAAACGTACGCAACCTTGTAATCAGAATAATCCTAGGAAGATGCAGATTTACCTACTTAACCTTTAATGAAGGTGAAAAAGTACCAATTGCTTACAATTTATACTTGTACACAAAAGCTGAAATGAAATTCCCTTCAACAGAAAAAAATCAGACAGCGGTTCAAACTGCAGTAGCAAAAGAGAGAGCTCTCGCACAGGGTAAACGCATAATGGTCGTTACTCCTGTACCTGCCTTAAAAGCAGTGACAAAAGCAAGCATTCCAAATGCTAAGGCTTTACATCCAAGATGGATACAATGGGTTAACTCTCTTGCTGCAACAGACGTTGAATACGTTTTTGACCCCTACTTGAAAACGCATGAATTTCTACAATACGAACAAGAATGTCCTCTGTCCACTGAGATTCTGCCTCTGGAACAGTACGAATGTATAATTTATACAGACGGATCAGCACAGCCCGCAATTGGGGGCAAACAAGCTTATAGTGCTGGGTACGCGATCGTTAAAGGTCGTTGGCGCAATAGTAAATTCTGACCTATGGTCACAAAAACACAATCTCTCGGAGACTGTACAGCTCAGCGAGCTGAACTACAGGCTTTCAAGATGGCGCTTGAAAATACCGATCTCGAATTCCCCACACTCATAGTGTGCGATTCGTATTACTGCTTTCAATATTACAATGAATACTTGCAGAACTGGGTTCAAAACGGTTTCAAAGATGCAAAAGGTGGCACAATCAAGCATAAGTTGCTTTGGGAACAAGTAGTTTAATTACAGAAAGAACTACAAAAGACTCACGTGATCCATACACTGAGTCATCTGCGTGATGGCGTTCACGTTGAAGGGAATTCATTGGCTGATGAGCCGCGAAGGCAGCTGCGCAAATGGCTTCTGTAGCTGCAATCACTCGTTCGAAAACAAAAATAGACAGCGAAATAATGCAGGCTGTTGCCGCGTCCAACAAAGACAGCGGTAAAACGTTACCAAAAGGCTTTCCACTCAAGTACTCATATATAACTGATGTGAGTAATGTTCCTTTTGCTCAAATCCCTGGAGTGGGGGATAGAGTAATTCCAAGCATGGAACATAGATTAGGACTAATCTTAGCAGCACGTGAAGGGCTCGCCTTTGCACACGCAGGTGTTACCGCCACAGTGTCATTATTAAAACAAAGATACTGGTGGCCGTGCATGAGGAAACAGACCAGAAACTATGTTGGAATGTGAAATTTGCCAGAAAATAAAGGTTTCAACAGTGAAACACCCGGCGCAGATGCCCCTTTAACTTTCAGATAAACCATTAGCTTACGTTTACCTGAAACACTGCGGTCCCTTACAGATTGATGGTAACTATAAATATATCATGGTCGCAGTGGATTCATGCTCAAGATTCATTTGGAGGTGGCCTCACCGCTCGTCTGACGCCCGAACTGTTATAAAAGATTTGCGAGTCTTTATCGGCACATACACAATCTGCACGCTACATTCTGACCAGGGTCCTGCATTTAGCCAAAAAGCTTACAAGGAGGCCATGGCCAATCTGGGCGTTGCTTTGCGGTATTCGAGTCCATTCCATCCTGAGGGAAATTCTGTAGTGGAAAGAAAAAAACGGAACATAAAGCAATCTTTTACAGCTAGGGTAGTAGGATCGGGTGACGAGTGGGTCAAACATCTAATAAGTGTCCAACGTAGTTTAAATAATCTGCCACGAAATTCTCTGGGTGGAATCACTCCATTCGAAATCCTTTTCTGTACTAGACTGCTTGTCCAGGACCTCGATCGTCACACTTCAGTGGTGGAACAAAAACCCTTTGATATAAAAGATCGTTTGGCTGTTTTGCAGGTCTTAAATTAGAAAAGGAGAAGTCAAAGCAACACAATACAGAAGCCAACGACCACTGAAGGAGAACCACCTGTCCCAGCAAGGCCTGTCTGGATTCTAAAGATTGGGGATCTAGTCAGAGAAAAGATCGCGGATAAGAAGGAATTTGAGCCTTCTTACAGAAAACCAGTACCTGTACTAGCAATCCACGGTTCAAGAACAGTGTTATTGCCGGCCCGATCAACCACCTCATGTGGCCGATAATAAGTAGTAGGCTCAGTGGACTACAAAGATGTAGCAGAAGACCAAATCTTGCTGCTATCCAAGATGTTCAGACTGAGAGACTAATAACATTCGAAGACTCTGCAGCACAAAACAAAGGACTAAGCAATAAAGCAATGGAACGTGTGCCTCTTGAGACCCAAATAACAGTTTGTCAAGAAACATCTGTATACAATGATCAAGCATCTGAATATACTAACATGACAAAGGATCCGGTAGCCCCAGTGATTTAAAAAAATCCTGATGCAATTCCTACAATTGACAGAACTGCCTCTGGTTATTTCATTAACTTTGATACGTTTTCTGAGGACCCCAGTGAGCCTCAAACGACACCAGCAAATAAAACTTTAAAGATCAAGTAACAGAACTTTTTCAGCAACTTGAAATAACTTATCTGGTTTCACCATGGGTTGAATTTTGGATTGTGCTAGGCGTACTTTTTCTCCTACTTTGGCTAATCCTGGTATTAACTTTGGGAATGCGGATAAATAGAAGATATAGTAAAATGGACACAGCAAGTAAGAATATCAACTTGCTCCTGAAGCCACACAAATCATCTCATCGTGAACAAAGACTTGACATCAGTGTACATTACAGCCGTTCCTATACCTGGGGGTATAGCATGGGATAGAACTGATTATGACATCTATGGTCCTGCAGAGCTGTTGAAGATTCCACATCAATTTAAGCACGTTTTCTGATGATTGGGACTTTGAGACTGGTAATAATATGATGTCAGATTTAGAGATGTCTGAAACATTTACAAAACATGAATACTTAAAAGGTTCATTAGATTATGCACAAATGTATTGTTATAATCATTATGGTCATCATTACTTGCACAAATCTGCAAACCCTAGAACTATTTATACTTTCAATCAATGGGAACATTGTCCAACGCCACCAAAAGGTAGCTCAAAAACATTCTATCAAACATTTCCATACTTCTCAGGTTTCAATACCACAAATACGGAAACGTTTTCCTTTAAAAATGTTAATAAGACAGGAATGAAAAGTATGTTAACCAATACAAAGCAAATTTATTCAGCTGCCTTTTATGCCCAGCTGTCCTCATTAGGCTTCAACTTAAACAAAAACTTAATGGGGCTCAAGAGACAGGCAGGTGCAGGTAATAGAAGCTTTATTTCGAGCCTGCATTATCCCTGAACAAATAATGTTTTTGAATGACACTGTTCAACAGACATCCTGCCTTGGCATGACCAAGATAAAAGATTTAAACAAACCTTCCATACCTACACCTACACCTGATAGTCAAAACACTTCAGAAGGAGGGGTCGACGTAAAAACTATTTTTCTTAAAAACAGAACTGATCCTGATTGGAAAAAATGGTTAATCTGGCCCATAGACACGAATAACTGTCAAGATAGATTCCTGAACAAGACACAAGGATTTACAGTAAGTAGGCCAGATCCAAGATATGTCCAGCGACAACATCATGGGATAGTAACAACATACAGTGTAGGAAAACTATGCCTTGAGTGGCTACAAAGATCTACACTGACAGAGGTTAAACAACAGTTATCTTTACTTAAAGATGGCATTGATTTAAGGGACTTCTTACTAGGTACTGTGAAGCAACGTCCTAAATGTTTCATATACGCAGGTTTATATGCCATTTATAATGAAGCTTGGAAAGCGACACGCAGAGACTGCAGAAAGAATACGAGAAATTGATCGTATTAATTTAGAGAAAGCACTCTCTGTAGTTGACAATGGGTTAACGACCCTGTCATCCAGAATTTATTCTTTGGACAGCATAATATCCTTTGCCATTGACATAATGGAACAGGACTTCTCATGCTACAGCATGGACAGTCACAATTACGTTCTATAATGCTTTTAGGCTGGACGTTGCAAAATCTTCGTTCTGGATATGTGCCATGGCGTCTAATCAACACCACATCATTGTTTTCTGTAGTTAACCTTACAGATAAACAAATCACTTTGGCAAAAAGAGGAGCAGACTATACGGTGCTGAGCATTGAAAAATTGGAAAGATTACCATTAACTGTTTCAGAAAAACCTGCAAAAGAATGGATAATACACAGGATAATCACTCTGCCTGTCACAATTTTCAATACTGTTTGAAACATATACCAGTTGCCGTGTATGTAAGGTTGGGTAAGGCATACATAAAGTCAACTTGGGAATTACCATACACATACAAATATTGGAGTTGGGGAAAAGAAGTATTTCTTAGTGGTACACAATGTAAAAGCGCACTAAGCGGTACACTTTTATGTCTGGGTATTAATTTACATGGAGCCTGTGATGGTTCTTCGACCAACTTATTCTGCCAACTGCAAGGTTCTCCAGCAGCAGTGATAGATCCAATTTTTAGGCAGCTTTCTAACGGGAGCTATATAATGTTGAATGACCACAGCTGTTGTGGAATGATGCCAGGAATAGCCTATCTCGTAACTGTGTCAGCCAGGGTCCCTTGTTGTATGCAAGTGTTGTTTCCTAAAGCTAAAACAGACGGGGAGTCGCAGTTATGGCCTTCACTGAATATCTCGTCTATTCGAATTGATACTTTAAGCAGAATGAAGGCCATTCTTTTACAAAAAACTGTGCCACTGACCTCGTCCAAAGAGACGTATGAACTACAAGTTGCAAAATCCTCTGCAGAGATACATGCCCTTTTATCCACAAACTCCCCAATACATTTCGTAGAAATGTTAGGTCGTATCTTCAACATGTCTGATACCAGTGGTATTGTACATGTATTTAAGACAGTTTTTTCAGGACTGTTTGCACCATTTGAAGCAGTCTTAGGCATTTTTTCAAACTTCGTGCACTCTGTGTTCGGCAGCCTGCCACTCATTTTGGGACTCTTAGCAGAAATACTATTCTTGTTCCTTCTGCTCCGATATGGCAACTCCGGTCAGCAACGACACCCAGATTACCATCGAGAACACTCTCCTGGCAATGAAGTGTCGTGAGCGCATGATACAGATTCTGGGCCTGGCTTGTCCACGAGACCTGAATACCTCTGGTTCCTATCATTCGGACCAATCTGGCAAGATTGCCTCTTACCTGTTCTACAATGCCTTCTATGTGGAGAAGAATGCATGTTGGACGTCTAAAACTTCCATCAGCACTGCCAACGGATATTGATGCGTTGCTTGTTGTCCCCAGCGGCTACCAATCCTGATGAAGGCATTCATTGAGATCTCACAAACTCAATCTGCTGACGGTGAGATACGTGGATTGGCAGGCACACAGGTGCCATCTCCATCTCCGACGAACATTGCTAATGCGGCTAGCGCTGACGGCGATGGTTCACATTTTTGTGCTATCGGTTTACTTAATGAAGTGGTCCAACTTTCACCTCCTGTGGTAGACGATTTCTTTGCCAGCTTAGAAGATTTAATGTTTTCTCCAAACAACGAGAATTACTTTTGAACTTAGCACAGAGTTCTATGGGACTCTGTATTCGACCTTCACTTTTCAAAACAAAACTTCCAACTTTAAAACTCTATTCTTCTGCGATTTGACTTTTTCCAAAATGGAACTTTTTTTAGGGGCACAAAGTAATCTGCTTAAAGTAGAACTATTCTTAGAGAACAAGAATTCTTTGAAACACTTCCAAGTGACAATATTTGACCTTGTCCACAACCTAAACAGTATATATATTCTGTCATGGAATACTGTATTTAAGAGCCATTTCATGAATGTTATTTCATGACTCATTCTGATAAGCATTTTTTTTTTTAAAACCTTTATTGTGCAGTAAGAAATATACAAATACGGGCCTACAACCATTCAGGCCGGCCACGACACAATATGAGCAGCCGATGACTCCGGAAGGATGGTCACCGGAATTAACCAACAATACAAAAGCAACTAAGTCAGACTAGAAAAGATAAATACGGCCATCGAGCAGGAGCAAAAAAGGTTAATTTTTTAAATAAGGAGTATCGCAGGATCAATTGCAGTGTATGAATATCCGAGTTCCCAGAGTGGGCCACGAAGCAACAGCAAAACATAAGGGCATCAATGCGGATAATTATCAGCAACAGTGTACACCATACAAGAAAAAGATGCCACATAGCAAAGCAGCGCCCACCGTGGCTCATCGCGTGTCCACTTATCACCCAGTTACACTTTTAAGACAGAACAGAGGAACCGGAATAGCGACAGTGAGTATAATCACCCGCCATACTACCTAAAAGAAAAAAGAGGGGAAAAGGGGAAGGAGAAAGGGAAGAAATAATGTAAACAAGAAAGAGAGAACGCCGCGCTGGAGCAAGCACCCCACAGTAATAAGCACGCAAAGAAGTAAGGATAGCACCAGCAAGGTGGGCATGCGAATCGTAAATGAAACGCGCGAAGCGCAAGAAAGAGAACAACGCGCCTCCAGTACCCACCCTCAAGCATACCAAGGGAGACAGGAACAGACGCGGCGCTCCGATAAAGGGATACAAAAGGGCCATAGGACTAAGGAAAAGAAAAAGAAAGAAGCCCCAACCCACCCAACCCACCCTGCACCCCTGCTGAAGGCTACGGCCTACCCCCCCTAGCAGCGTGCCTGGCGCCCTAAATCAGAACCCGAAATATAGAGAAGTCAGGAAGAAGAAAAGAATAGAGAGGCAAAAAATGGGGGGGGGGGGAAGAAATCAAGAGGGAGAGGGAGGGGACCATAAAATGAAACGTTTGGCCCCAGCCCCCCGCCCACCCACGGAATTACACAGCATCTAAACGAGATCGAGACAGTCTCGGGTATCATAAACTCACAAGGGGATCGTCCATATTATCATGAGTGGGGGTCGACCACAGCACAATCCGTTCACCAGTAGGTCTCAGGGTTATGTTTGGCTCACCCCTGGCCCTTCTTAGACATCATTATCACATATGAGGTAGCAGTGGGTAGCAAACACCGCAAGATGGAGAGGTCATCCAATCGGAACAAAACAAAGCAAGGATACAGACCAGGGGGCCTCGGTAACCAGCAACAAAACAGGAATCGTTCTCTGCAGTCCGGGTCTCTCAACAATGACAACAAGAGCAACAAAAACCAGGAGTTCAGTCTAGCCGAATAGGAAAGTAGAGGTTCCCCCGCAGAACAACAGGACAACCTCACCAAAGTAGATCGGAACAGCGGTCCACAACGCTCCTCGGACGTTCGGGCAGGAACAGGCCCCAACTTGGAACCCACGTCCCCACACTCCACACTCCAATCTGTCAGAAGAGCCGGGCCGCAGACTTGCAGACTGGTTGATGGACAGCGGCAGCACTCCTCGCAGCGTCACCACGAAGCCGATCCGCGGCCATGAAGAACGGTCTATCAAAGATGGCGGCGGACCGCATATCTTTCACTGGGGCACTGGGGGCCAAGGCAGCATGCAGGGACTGCAGGGCGTCAAGAACATCACCAATCGTGGGCTCATGCGACCAGGCCCCCACGCAATCCAGCCACACAAGTCCGCCGTCTCGAGGAAAGCCGTATCCCAAGTCGTCGGCCGCCATCTTGAGGGTTCAGCAGCGTCACCACCCTCCGCAACTCCCGGAACGGGCCCCCAAGCGAGGACCCCCCTGGAGTTCACACAGGCCCCACTAATGGCAGTCTTGGTGCAGAAAGATGTGCCACCAAATCGGGGGGTCCGCCTGCACCACCACTCGCGGGCATCACAAGCCGATTCCGGGCGCAGGGCTTCAGGATGACCGGACGAGGCAGCAACGGGGGGGACACTCCTTGCACAGTCGATCCCCATCCGCGGCGCACCGACCTCCACACGGGCCTCCCGGCCACCAGAACAGGCCCGGTCAGTATCCACCGGGACAATCGCACAACGGCTTCTCACCGTCGGCTCTCTCTCCCGTCAGGGGCCGCCGTCGACACCGCCACCCCGGCCGATCCAAGCAGGCGAGGTTCCGGTCTCCACACCTCGAAGGCCGGGCCGAGCAAGAGCACAGACTCGGAACCACAGCACGCAGGAGCCCCCAGATCAGACGGTGAGTAAAAGCAACGCTTTACGTTTCCGTTTCTTCCCGAGTGTGTCATCTCGGGGCAGGATATTTAACAGGATTTGCGTGTTGGGCAGGAAGGCTGACGGAGCCGAGCTACAGAGCGGCCATTGCGGTCGCGAGCTTGGCTCCTCCCCCTGATAAGCATTTTTTAATGTCACACTACATGCTTAGAATGAAAATATTGCTTTTTAAAATGCGTACAGCACAAATGCTCATTTTTCGTGTATACTGTGTGTGAATATCAACTCAAAGTGATTACAAAACTATAGGTTACAATAAACAACTATAGGTCAACAGGGAAAGGTACATTCAAAGGAAACCAGCACAAGAGTAAGTTCTTTATAAAATAAGTTTGGTTCATTTAATAACAATCATATTAAAAAGTAGACATCAACTGTCATACTAACATAAACATACATTTAATAATTAAAAGTAAGAAACAGATTACACAACATACTATACTTCAATACAAATAAGTTGACAAAAATTAAAAATAATAATCAGTGGCAATGATTATTGTTCGACGCGCGTTTCGGCGTTGCAGACAACGCCTTCTTCAGGAGCCACAATTTCTCATCTAAAGAAATACAAAATGTGCACATAATCAACATAACATTTATCACTGAAACTAATTTTAACAATTTTTAAAAAAACCAGGAATCATCCACTTCCTATACAATATTATTACAATCTAAAACGACAGTGCTAGTGCAGAACCTTGAAAACACTTTCCCTATGTTGCGAGTACAGTCCTAATAATACTCGACATAATGCAGAATAATATATCCATTTATTCATATATTTGAGCAGTTGACATTCAATTATACCAGGCCTACTAACCCCCAGTCTCCAATGAACCCAGAACAGTTCATAGTTTTCAAAATTACGAGGGATAGATTTTCATTGTGCTTATTATTTTAAAATAGGAACATATTCATCCACAAATTACTACAAGCCTAGGTTTGGCATCAAACTATATATTTATCCATGGGACCTATTTTAAACATGAACTAGTCATTGCTTATTTAGTCTATGCTATAGGATATCCAATGTTAATTATCCTACACATGTAATACAAAGTCGGATACCAAATGTGGTCAGATCCACATTGCTCTTACACCAGAAGGCCTTACTTATAGATTGGTTATTGGATCTCAACAATGGGGTATTGCTCTTACCAGAAAGATATTCTGTTGATCACTTATACCAGCTTCTACTCTAATAATGGCCAAGGTCTAGCCACCTTTTGCGAAGAGTTTTTCCCCACGAACAATTTCTAAATCTATAGTAAAAACATAATAATACATGTGGAAAAAATATACATGTAAGTGTGCTAACGGTTCTTCAATTATTTAAAAAAAGAGAAGAGAATACAGTTTCCACCGCACTATCCTTACCTAGAATATGTGGTAGTACTGCCTCTGTAGTAAATGAACGATCCCCTAGGAGGTAGCTGTATATTGCAGTTATTTGAATTGACATCGACTGCTCCTGATGTGAGCTTGTCTGTATATTCAGGATAGTGATACACTGTCTGCTATAAACATAATAAATTTGTATTATATACTTTAACCTATAGCACTCACAGCAATTGTCGTTATACAGTCTTCATTAATTTGATTGAATTCTTATTCCAAACGACCCCCTCGAATTACATGTCTTTGCCCTAAAAAACGGCATGCGTTTTCAAGCCGACTTACTAGTTCCTGTCTATTTAAAATCAAAACTCGATGACAAGAGCCTCCCTGTTCTCAGGCCCAGTGCATTTAAACGCTGACGCTTAACTTTAAATTTTGTCAATGCTATGTTAACACGCATACTTTCTATGTAACATGCGGGAGATTCACATCAACTACCAGATAGCGACTTACATGGGCTTGTATCAGTTCCCGACGATAAGCCTTATCTGAATTACTGGTAATTAACGTAAGGGCAAGGCAAGTCCTGACACAAGTTTCCTCAGCTGCTCTTACCTCTTAAAGAATGTCAGGCTTGTCCGCTCTGATGATTCTTTAAAGTCCACTAGCTGCAGGCAATACACTGCACCTTTTTTCAGCGTGAAAGCGGACAGATAAACCGCTCCAAGCAGAGTCTGCATAGGAAACAAACGCGTGCTTACCAGTAATTGACAAAATTTAAAGTTAAGCGTCAGCGTTTAAATGCACTGGGCCTGAGAACAGGGAGGCTCTTGTCATCGAGTTTTGATTTTAAATAGACAGGAACTAGTAAGTCGGCTTGAAAACGCATGCCGTTTTTTAGGGCAAAGACATGTAATTCGAGGGGGTCGTTTGGAATAAGAATTCAATCAAATTAATGAAGACTGTATAACGACAATTGCTGTGAGTGCTATAGGTTAAAGTATATAATACAAATTTATTATGTTTATAGCAGACAGTGTATCACTATCCTGAATATACAGACAAGCTCACATCAGGAGCAGTCGATGTCAATTCAAATAACTGCAATATACAGCTACCTCCTAGGGGATCGTTCATTTACTACAGAGGCAGTACTACCACATATTCTAGGTAAGGATAGTGCGGTGGAAACTGTATTCTCTTCTCTTTTTTTAAATAATTGAAGAACCGTTAGCACACTTACATGTATATTTTTTCCACATGTATTATTATGTTTTTACTATAGATTTAGAAATTGTTCGTGGGGAAAAACTCTTCGCAAAAGGTGGCTAGACCTTGGCCATTATTAGAGTAGAAGCTGGTATAAGTGATCAACAGAATATCTTTCTGGTAAGAGCAATACCCCATTGTTGAGATCCAATAACCAATCTATAAGTAAGGCCTTCTGGTGTAAGAGCAATGTGGATCTGACCACATTTGGTATCCGACTTTGTATTACATGTGTAGGATAATTAACATTGGATATCCTATAGCATAGACTAAATAAGCAATGACTAGTTCATGTTTAAAATAGGTCCCATGGATAAATATATAGTTTGATGCCAAACCTAGGCTTGTAGTAATTTGTGGATGAATATGTTCCTATTTTAAAATAATAAGCACAATGAAAATCTATCCCTCGTAATTTTGAAAACTATGAACTGTTCTGGGTTCATTGGAGACTGGGGGTTAGTAGGCCTGGTATAATTGAATGTCAACTGCTCAAATATATGAATAAATGGATATATTATTCTGCATTATGTCGAGTATTATTAGGACTGTACTCGCAACATAGGGAAAGTGTTTTCAAGGTTCTGCACTAGCACTGTCGTTTTAGATTGTAATAATATTGTATAGGAAGTGGATGATTCCTGGTTTTTTTAAAAATTGTTAAAATTAGTTTCAGTGATAAATGTTATGTTGATTATGTGCACATTTTGTATTTCTTTAGATGAGAAATTGTGGCTCCTGAAGAAGGCGTTGTCTGCAACGCCGAAACGCGCGTCGAACAATAATCATTGCCACTGATTATTATTTTTAATTTTTGTCAACTTATTTGTATTGAAGTATAGTATGTTGTGTAATCTGTTTCTTACTTTTAATTATTAAATGTATGTTTATGTTAGTATGACAGTTGATGTCTACTTTTTAATATGATTGTTATTAAATGAACCAAACTTATTTTATAAAGAACTTACTCTTGTGCTGGTTTCCTTTGAATGTACCTTTCCCTGTTGACCTATAGTTGTTTATTGTAACCTATAGTTTTGTAATCACTTTGAGTTGATATTCACACACAGTTTTTGTCCCTGCCCTAAGAACTATCTATTCTATTAGCAGGGGACCCTTGATATTCACATCATTTTTCGTGTATAACCATTTCAAATACATTTTATGTATTTTGGGAGGGATTTTTACACATCATGCTTTAGATATGTTTAAAATGTTTAAAATTTAGTAATATCGAACATAATAAAGTGGAGTGGATGTTGTGTAGCATTTTAGAATCCAAGCATAATTTACCGATTCATGCCCTTATATAGCTATAATTCACATTGCCCTTATGTTGACATTGAAATCATACCCATATTTAGACATAACCCATCCAGTCCAAATACAGGCATGGCTACTTCCACTAGTTCCAAAAAGCCACAGCGATTTCTTGGAAAACTAGGCTTCAGCAGTCAGGGACATCCCCTTGCTTGAATATTGATTTTTCCTAGAAATCATGGAGTTTTCAAAGAACTACCATTCACTTAGAGTTCTTTGACGTTATTATGTCCGACTTTACGGCAAACAAGGCACCTTCAAGGTATAAATATGCCTACACTTCCCTAGCAAAGACACGGTGGTTCAGAGCAGCTCGACTATCTACTTGCCCGACGCAGCTTGCTACAGCAAGTGCCGAAGGAAGCCGACCCTCCAGCTGACGCACCGACAGAGAAGCTGTCCTTTCTCCAGCTGAGAATCCAGCTCCAGTGTTTCCAAGATCCCCTCGCGGAGTGTTGGGAAATAGAGTCCCGAGACCGAGATACCGGACCTCCTTCATTCTAAAACAAAGGTACGGAGCTGATTAGACCCTAAGAGAAATCTTGGTTAGATTCTAGGCAAAGATAAACTAAACCTATGCTACACCTCACTTACATCTTCCCTCGTACTAGACTTAGGTTAGGTATATTGGGGTAGGCCCCCCCCCCTATTCCTCTGTTTCTTATAATGAAGGTTAATTATATTTCATGGGTTCAAAATGTTATTTGGGATGGAGCTAATGGGTAAGCAGGCTGACAGTTGACTGAAAGCAAGTCTTAGTAAAGTTAGAAAAAACTGTAAATGAAGTGTTTGATATGCTTATGTCTTTTCATCATAATTCTTATTTGATTTTCTGTAGCATTAGCATAACACGAGAAATGGCAAGCAAATTCAGTTCAATAAGCATCGTCTCACATTATTAACATTTGTCTTTTATCTCAAAGATGCAGTTATTGCTCATGTATGAACAAAACAGTATAAACATTGGTCCACAACGGCCCTATTTCACTGTTCACCTGATGTTTAAGAATAAGGGATTTTGACGTCTGTTTGTACTGGGTTGGTCTCTTATTTATGAATCTTATTGGTATTTACTTTAATCGCACGCTGCTGGAGTGAACAGTCTGCTGGATCCAATTCAAGAAATCCCTATATAGCCAATCATATTAAATTACAAATAGGCTATCAGTGGGGGGAAACAGCAGTTTTGTTTTGTATTGCATTTATTATTCTGTTCACCTGTAGCGATTTTTCTCGTTCTTTTCATTACTTTTCTATGTAGTATTACGCTTTAATTCCCAGCCCAGTTCTTCACCTCTGCTTCTCATCTCAAAATGTGTGGGCCTTTCATCGATTTCCAAAAGACTGCCATTTGTCTTTTGCTAGAATCATCGCAAGATCTTTGTATCTATAGCACTTTCTTTAGACGAGGCCTAACAGCCAGGTCTCGTTTCAATCAGTACATCTTTGAGTCCCTCCCAGTAGGGTACTGTAACCTATTTCTTTGGGAATGAGGTAGTGTTTTTTGTATGATGCAGAGTTTGAAAAATTCAAATGTAACAATTGTTGATGCTTTGGGTACATAAATAAAAATCCGATTCCAGTCCACCTTTTTTGTCTCTTTGATTATGCCAATTGCCAATTTTTCAGTAAATTCGTCCTGGTAATACTCTGCTCTTTCGAATGCAAGGTAAATATCAACATTATTTTTATCTCTTTTCCTGGTGTTAATATTTAATTACCTACATTTTTTTTTTCAAAAACCTTTATTGAGAAAAAGCAAAGCAGGCACAGTACACCGTGCAACGGCGCAGTGCAATATACAAAACAGAAAGCAGGTCAAGCGCACCATTATACATAGGTGTCAGCTGTCAGCACAGTAAATAAGCATGAAGAGAATGTCACAACTCCATCACATCAAGGTCCCTCCCTCATGGGGAAACACAAATTGATCGTTGTCGGCAATGAAGGGCTAAGGTGAAAGGGGCGGAAGCGCCAGCTGCAGGAGGGGGTGGGGAGGTGGGATGGGGGAGGAGAGGCAGTCACTGACCACAGCACCGGCGGCCACCGCAGACCCAAGGCCAGGGGGGAGCGCGGGAGAGGCTAGGTGTAGGGTGAGAACGGCAAAGGAGGTAGGTCATCAAAGGGCCCCAGAAGTCAACAGGTCGGGACCTAGCAGGCATTAAATCCCAGAACTCCGACAGTAGAGTCTGGCATCGAGAGGCGTCCTCCAACCAACTACCAACCTTGGGAGCCGGCCTGCGACCCCAACACATGGCCACCCTACGCCTAGCAAGGACCAGCAGCATCGCGATCAGGCAGCAGGAGCCGTCAGGGCAGAACTTGACAAACCCGAGAAGGCACAGAGGTGGATCGGGGCACACTATCGCTCCGGTAATATCAGAAATGGCAGAACACACTGCCCTCCAAAACTCCGAGACCCTAGGGCAAAGCCAAGCAAGATGAGCGAAATCCACCGCAGGAGCAGCACAGCGCACACCACTGTCTCCGGGAGTGAGCCCGAGCCTATGAAGCTGCACTGGGGTGTGGTAAAGCCTGTGCAAGTACTTAAAATGGATCAAACGAAGTCCGAAGTTTGGTGACAACTTCTTCGTCTGATTACTACAATAGAGCCAGTCAGCTGGCGAGATGTCGGTGCCTAGATCAGCACCCCATGCCTTCCACGCACGAACAGAGGAGACGGGGCGGACACTAGAGTGAGGGCAAATAGTTTGGTGACTAATTTGTGTGGGGGTGAGGAGGTATAGATGAGATCCAGAGATGGCATGTTGGCTGTGGGTTGAGGGAAGGTGGAATGCAGCTTCCGGCACGTGGCACGCAGCTGGTAAAATAGGAGCGTGTCCTGTGGCCCTGATGCGTCAGGGAGCCTAAAGAAGGTGTTCTCCGGATAGAGGTCAGCCACTGTTGTCAGGCTCAAGCGCGCCGCACTCCTGGCCATGCTGGAGGCCTGAAGTGAAGGAAAATCCGGGTGGTTAACAATGGGCACGGAGTTAGCAGAGAGCAAGGGGATGCCGGACAGCCGATGCAGGCCAGACCAGGCCCATCGAAGCGTCCCGACCGTGTCAACCTTGGCCCGAGGGCGCACCGCGGACGCAAACAAAGCTGTGGATAGAGGCCAGGGAGAAGCTAAATCCGTCTCAATGGCGAAGTGAGGCTGATAAGGGGAGGGGTGGATCCAAAAATGCAGGAAACTGGCCTGAGCGCACAGGGCATAAAGCTTGAAGTCAGGCGCGCACATTCCGCCGGCAGGCATGGGTAGAGTGAGGATATCGTAAGCTACTCTTGGTTTTTTACCCGCCCAGACCAATGAGATAATTAGGGAGCGTAATTTGCAGACAAAATGAGCGGTGAGGGGGATGGGGATATTTAAAAACAAGTAGAGGAATTTTGGAAGGACAACCATTTTGGCGATTGAGATACGGCCCGCCAAAGACAGCGGGAGCTCCATGATGGAATCCTGGATTCCAGCCAGTCTACCGTACAACCAAAGTTCGATCTCCACAGTTCATCCAGATCCCTACTGAGCCAGATGCCCAGATAGCGCATGGGGCCGGAAGCCCACACAAATGGAAAGTGAAGTGAGAATGTCACAGTGGCGTCAGTCAGTGGGAAAAGGACCGACTTGCTCCAGTTCACCTGGATGCCCGACAGCCCACCAAACTGAATTATCTCGCGGACAAGAGGGCTAAGGTTCTCTTAGGGATGACGGATATAGAGCAAAATGTCGTCCGCATACATTGAGACGAGCAAGGAACGGGACGAGAAACCAATACCCCTGTGGGTATGGTGCTGCCTCAGCCTGGCGGCCAGGGGCTCCATCGCTATAGCAAAAAGCATGGGCGATAGCAGACACCCCTGACGAGTGCCACGAGCGATGGTAATAGGGTCTGAGACTTGGCTGTTATTGCAGAGACGTGCCGAGGGGTTAGTGACATTGCGCATGAAGTGGTCACTGAAGCCCATACGCGGCAAGATGTAAAATAAGAAAGGCCACTCCAGCGTATCAAACGCCTTCGTGGTGTCCAGCAGGGCAGCAACGGCCGGAAGGTCGGGATTAATTTGTTGTCTATATTTATTTGAGACAGAGGGCGGCAGGAATCGTGACGGTCGGAAGGCTTATCGGGTTTAGGAAGAAGGGTTATCAGCACCTCGCGCATGGAAGGCGGGAAGGAGCCAGTGTCAAACGAGTCGTTATACATTGCACCTAGATGTGGTTCCTGGAGATCGGCAAACGTTTTGTAGAAAGTGGCAGGCTGGCCATCTAATCCAGGGGCCTTGTCTCCGGGTAAACTATTGATGGCTGCCAATATTTCTTCTCTGGAGAACGATTCATCCAGGAATGTACGGTGGTAGTCTTCCAACCTGACCAATGCGATGGAATCGAAATATTGATCAAAGTCCTCCCGTGGCAGGGGAGTGCCAGCGCAGTAGAGCTGTGAGTAAAAGTCGAGAAAGCGGGACTTAATGTAATCCGGGGAGGTGGTCCTGTCCGGACCACAGTCACACAAGGCTGTGACATAGGAAGCGGCACGCGGTGGGAAAAGAAGGTTGGCGAGAGTACGCTCCGGGCGGTTCCCCTCACCAAAACGTCCCTCCCGGCCCTCCCTGCCCAGAAACGACAGTTCGCGCCCAGCCTCGTCTGAGAATTCAGTGTGCTTCTGATGCAGTTGTGCCAATGTCTCAGGACTGAGGCTCGCAGCCTGGGCGGCGTCCAGGTCCCCGATCTTCTCCTCCAGCTTTGCCAAAGTGGCACGAATCCAGCGAAGGATGCCTGCATACTTAGAAATACACTCGCCACGAATGACGGCCATAAGCCCCTCCCATAGGGGAGCCTGCGTTGAGATCAAAGTAATGTGTGATCGCGGTCTGGATGTCTGCACAGAAGACCGAGTCCCGGAGGGTGTTAGGGGGAAGGCGCAAAGTGAAGGCCCGCCGCGGGGAATGAGGAGGGCGAAGACGGATCTGGACAGGCGCGTGGTCATAAAAGGTGCAAGCCATGTGCTTCACGTCGGAGAGCCAGGACAGAACGTCCGGGGAGGTCAGCCAAAAATCTGTACGCGACCAACAACCCAGCGCGTCAGTGAAGCAGGTGCCCTCCCGCACATCAGTAAAGGAATGCGCCAAATGTCGTAGAGACCATTATCGGTTAGAATAGATGAAAGAGCTACAGGAGCGCATGGATGTGATGAATGGGAACAAGACCGATCCAAAATCGCAGCTAGGGTAACATTAAAGTCCCCACTCCAAAGGACCGCCGCAGGGCCACAAGACGAGATGAGGTGCCAAACGTGGTTGAAGAAGTCCGCGTCGTCACAATTGGGGCTATAGACCACAGCAATCGTGACAGGTTGTGCCAGTAGCAAGCCGTGAAGAATCGCATATCTGCCTTCCGGGTCAAGGATCACCCTGTCAGTCTGCCAGGGAAGGCCCCGCCTTAACAGAATAGAGACGCCCCAATCACCTACATCATACATAGTAAGCTCCATCCCAACTCATCCTTCCTCCACCCCTTGCTAGTTGTCTTAGTTGTTCAGCTATTGAGCTGCATGTCAAGCACTTACCTGCAGATGACCAAAAGCTTGGACAAAGTCCTGTAAGTGTTTAATTTCACTAGACTCAAATCTCATACTGATTCAGTGCTATTATTTCCACATTTCTACCTTTGGCCCTTAGCTGAAACACGAATAGACCCAAGGGAGGCATGGTGAGGGTATATGCTGTTTTCAACCATGGTCTCTTTAACTTTCAATAGGTTTAATTGTTTTTAGAATCATGAATAACCTGAGGCAGGCATTCCCACCTAACATTACCCAATCGCACCCCCACCTCTCTCACCTTTCATCCCTGAACCCTTCCTACCCATCTAAGACACACTTCACTGGCAGATTGTTTTGTCTAATTGTTATTAATCAGTTAACCACATTAACTTTCCTGTAGAGGAGATCACGTCTGCATTATTTTAATCCCAGGATGCTCAATCATGTGAGGTCCCCATGATCACTATTTAGGTAGCTCAAAACTGATCCCTATTAGCTTATTGAATTTGTGGTTTCTATTGGTCGTATCATACACCAGTGGCTCATGCCCTAGCAGTGTCCACATTTTTTGTAGCCATTGATTGTAAGTCGGTATAATATCTTGTCCCACAATTATAATATAACCTGTTCCACAGCCAGGAGTAACTCGGATATCATTTTGCTTCTTGTAGAGTGTAATAGATGTACCCATTCGGCTGGTTTTACTGGAAGGATTGTCTCTGGATTTTTTCCCTTGCATAACCGCATTCAGTAACTCCCATCAGAAGTGCCAGATTTGGGCAGGACAGAGTATGTGTAGTATTGTGCCTAACCCGTTTTGATCTAGTTAAGTATTGAGGGATATAGAGGCATGGAAGGGCCTAACCTCAAGTATTGGTCCACCCATAACAGGGAGGGAGAATTGGACCTTGTAATACAATACTACGAGTATCTACGTGAGTGTTTGAAGGATCTGGTGGCTATAGTCTAACCAAGAATCTTGTAATATTGATTTAGCATAGATAATTCAGACTAATAGTCCAAAAACACCTGGTGTATCTCTTCCTGTGAGTACACCGTGTCCTTACTAGTGGCATGAATAATCGTAAAGTATGTATCCCTTAGTTCAGGCCTAGAAAGCCATGTCAATATCTTCTCTGTTCATCACCCTCTGCCCTAGACCTAGCTAAATAGTCCTTAGACTCAAAGCATCTCAACCTTTTAAAAGATGAGCAAGCTTATTCCACTCCAAGTCTGTCATACACGACCTGGTCCCTATTGTCCACATGCTCCAGGTTTCTCATTCTTATTCTTATTCACATATTTCTTGCTTTAAAACACACCTTACTCATCTCACTATCATTATACAGTGTCCTCTTATAACAACCTCTATTCTACCAATTCATTTGACGCCATCCCACTATTTACTTTGAGTAATGAATTATCTATTCTGATCATATCTCTAACTTTGCCCTGACTTGCAGCCTCCTTGTAGGCAAACTCTATTGGTGTGCCCTATTGAGGTGTCATGAATAAGGGATTATGATCAAAAAATCTTTTACACAGATATCCAGCTGGGTAGACTAGGGTATGTATGCATGTTGAGCATACTATCCTTTTTGATCTGATGTGTAGGCTGAGCATTGGTGAATACAAAGATTTTCCCTCACTTTTAGGGAAATGGCCTCCATGTATGTACCAGTCCCCAGTTAGTCAGAGTCGCTATTAGAATGGGCTTTCCTGATCACTACAGAGTTCGGAAAAGATCAATGAGATCTATCCACTTTTCCGATCCCTTCTACTAATTATAGGTGTATGAGGCCAAGATGCCAGGTGTTGATCTTTCATAGAATTCAGCTTGTTCAATGTTGAGACCATTAAATCTAGCTAGCGCCATTTGCTATTTATGTTGGTACCTACTATAGTGATTTTTTTTCCCATAGTTATTTAACTACATTAAAGGGACCCCTGCCCCTAGCCCTCCGGTCTAATACATATTAAGGTCCCTCTCGCATATGACAAAAAGCCTGTAAACAGTTGTCTCATCCAGCTTTTCTTTTAAACTACACACCTCCTCTCGTGTGAGATGTCTTCTGGAAATATACGATATGTGTTTCCCTCCTCTTTAGATATGGATGTTTTATTATAGCTTTTGGAGACATTACTGCTAATATTCCATTTGCAGCGAATAGGGGAACCCATATGGAACAGTCACATTGTTCAATGTCTCCACTTGTTGTGTATAGAAGAAAGGACCAATAGCCCTAGTAATAGTGCCAGCCTTTCCCCAGAGACATCAATAAGGACGTTAGTCTTCCATATGGCCAGCCAATGGTATAACCTCTTGACTCCAAACTAATTTTAGTGGATTAGGAGCAGAAGGGGATAAATAACATCCTCTGCCGCCTACCAGTCAGGGCCCCCATTGAAGATTAAAGTATATAAGAGGCATTTCAGTAACCGTTCAACACTTAAATGCCATGCCTTTGAAAAAACATACCAACTCTGATTTCAGTGTCTTCTAAGCCCCCTGTACCATGGTGGCAGAGAGTCCTAAATCATTTGCCCACCGTGGTAGAATATTTGTTTTGTCACTATCATTGCAAGAAGTATGTCAGTTTTCTAGTGTCAGAGGAATTTTCAAAAGTATTAATGTATTCACCTTAATGATGTTTTTCCTTCAATTCCATCGCTGCTGCGACTGCATAGTTGTTGTGATGGTTTTGTTGCCTGCCCATATCTCAGTCCTTTGCGGTTTAGGCATCTTCGGTTCTGCTATACAAGGCTTGAAATATCCATCCCCACTCTTCCTAAGGCTCAGTGAAAAAATATGATTTGTTTTCATGCACTTTTTTAGTAATTATTTGATATTAGATTATGTCATCTTGTGTCTATGCAATATGTTGTACGTCTTATGTTTGTCAAAACGACTTTTTAAATGCCAGAGTTCTTGATTATGGCCTCTTTAGTCTCGCTATGTATCTGCTTCATTCCTTTTCGTTCAATCACCAGTTCATTGTTCCAGAAACCCCAGGGTGATAGTATGTCGGCCTCTCATGACGGAATGGGGCAGAGGGGGTTAAAGCAGGCACCATTCAACATACTTTATTGCAGGCCTTTTATTAAGTTTATTTAGCTACCTCTAAATGTCCATCTCAGTAGAACATGTGACCATGCCACCTCAAGCCAATCGTTGCCATACAGGCATCCATGTGGGGATTAACTTGCTGTGAGGGGTCCCTCACATCTGTGGGGTAACTCTCATGGGACGACTGAAGGAGATGGAGACAGTACTCAGAGGACCTATTCAGCTTCATGAGTGGTGTTTGCACCTGCTGTGTCCCTTGTTGTGCTGCACTGCATTTACTTTACCTTTGGACCTCATCTCTGGATAATGTTGCCTTGCCCCAACATCTCTTCTTTGTTCCCATTGCTCTCCTCTGCTTTTCTGGTGGACCTCTGTGCTGTTGCCCTCCTTTTGTAGTCCTGGGTTACTGATGGTCTTGACAGCCTTCCTCCTGTATGATATTTTTTACATTCCTGGAGGGGCCACATCTTTCAACTTCAGCCTGGCCGTTGTGCCGCCATCTTGGTTCTGCATTTCTAATAAGGCTTTTCTGGCATCCATTCATCACCTCCTCCCATAACTACTACTTTGCTCTGTGTGCTGATCCTCTGCTGTTTAACCCTAGAATTATGCAAGTACAGTCTCTGTCGATGCAAAAATGTTAACTGGAACGGCTTGAAATGGGGCAGCAGATGATTAGCTCATGAAGTTTCAGTTTTCTTCATAAGCCACAGGCCATGATCCTCAATGATGTCATGATAACCGTTTTTATCGAGGATTCCAAGCCCTTTTTTCCTGGAAATTTTCCAAGACTGACTTTGAGGAACATTAAAAAATAAAAGCACAAGTCTGTGAAGGATACCAATGCAGGAAAGTTATGAGAGCTTAAAAGCTAGGTAACACCATTTGCTGCCCAGTTTGGTACCTAATATAACGAAATGTTCTTCATAGTTATTTTAACTCCAATAAGGGGATCCCAACCCCTTGTCCTTCCTTTTTGTGCCTGCGCTAAGAGTCTGTCCCTGCCTCTCTGGCACCTGCTAGCAAGCTGCTAGCTTCCCTGCAAGTGCCTGCCTGCCCACCCATTCCCCAGGCAGGCCCTGCTTGCACTCCCCCTTCTTGCCTCTTGCCCACAGCAATATAGCTTCTCCCCCCACTGTCACCCTATATGGGTAAGAGGTCCTCACCGCTTCAGTCTCTTGCACCTCCCTCTGCGGAGGCGACCGCCACTATCTTACTCCAGCACCCCATCCACTACAGCATGGCAACCGAAGCGCAACCACACAGCGAACGTGTGCAAAGAGCACGCCATGCACACGCTTAGACCACACCCAATTCCAGAACAAGCGCCGGGGCCCCAACCCCCATGGACCTCCACCGCTAAGACTTACTTAGAGCCCTGAATCCCACACTCCAGGACAACAACTGCACCCATGCCTCCCCCTGGACCACCGAAGGCCCTTTCTCCTGCTGGAGCTGCCGCTTCACCTGTGCCACCAAGGATACCACACGCCTCTCCAATCATCCACACCTTGGCCAACACACCCACCAAGACGACGCCAACACCCCTGTAAAGATCAACTGCCTGCTGATCAACGCATGTTCACTTGGAAAACGCAACGGAAATCTGGGACCCCATCACGCCCCATGCCTCAGACGTAGTCTTCATCACAGAAACTCTGCTGAACCCCGCAATCGCTCCCGTTATCGCCACAGCCGCTGCCAAAGGATACAATATTGCTCACATGGAGCAATCGAACAAACGGTGGAGGCATCGCCATAATCTACAAAGAGAACCGTGAGTGCTCAACATCCACAGACGACTCCACCCCCTTCATGGAGCACCTCCACTTCCTACTCCGAACTAACAGCAAAACCACTATCTGAGGCAGCCTTGCCTACAGACTTTTGGGACCCCGCTCTGCCTTTTGCAACGACATTCCAAACGCCATCACCCCTTTCACCATCAACTCAAATCAGTACATACTCCTAGGAGACCTCAACTTTCACCTTGAAAACACAAACATCGCCAACACTGCCAACCTCCTAGAAAGCATGGCTAACCTCCGACTAAACCAGCTTGTCACCAACCCCACCCATATTGCAGAACACACGCTCGACCCCATCTTCTCAGCCAGCAACACGGCAAAATACACCCACACAGAGGAGCTCACAGCAAGCTCTGACGAAGTCTCACCAAGGAAACCCACCAACCCCAAGAAATTAGCACGACTCCCCAACTGAAAACCATTAAACGCGACTACAGACAGAAGGAATAAAGATGGCATCACAGCAAGAGCCTCCAGGACTGAAAAAGTTTCAAGGACACCCTCAGTCGATTCCACCACCACCTCCTGAAAAACACAAAGAAGTGCAGTGTTAGAAAGTGGATTATTAGTAGTGGTGAATATGGATCTACCTCTGGCAATAAGGCTACTAACACAGCCTTGCGCTCAGAATAGGTCTCAGGAAATTAATCCCATACTCAGCCCTTCGTAGCTTGACTGCACGCAAGCAGGCTTAATTTCGGAGACCGGTATGCAAATCATTAAAAAAAAAAAAAAATTCAATAAGTAATTAAGACCCAACACACAAAAAAATTACATAAAAATGAAAAAATCCAATGTAGGGAACCGGAGATATGATTTTTTAAAGATGTAGCACTATATAGCACATAGAAACATATAGCGCCTTATGGGACATCTGGTTGCACTAGACCGGGACAAAGTCAAAGTGTCAGGTTGACCGCAATGGATCCATGCGTGGCTACCCTGCGGTAGTCCTCAGTCAAAGTTTTTACCCTCTGACTTACAAACTTTTCTGGAGCTTTTTATCCCGGGTCCCTCCAGTTTGGATCCCTGCGTGGCTACCCCTTGTGGTAGTCCTCAGTCAAAGTTTTTACCTTCTGACTTAGAAACTTTTCTGGAGCTTTTTATCCCGGGTCCCTCCAGTTTGGATTTGTTGAAGGTGCGCCGGCTTGCCTTGCAACAAGCTCCCGTTCAATCCTATGGAAGTCAGATCTCTGGAGCTTTCCAACGGGTAGAACCAGAGATCCAGGCCAGCTGGTGGTTGAAGGTGGGCGGGCGGCTTGAGTCTCGCAGTTGGTCCTTGTCAACTCCTCTACCATCAGACTTAGAAACTTTTAGGCAGTATTTTCTCGCTGGTTGCCTCTGCTCTTCATCATGCTGGATTTGGTGAGGGTTTGCCGGCTTGGGTTTCCACCAGCTTTTGGTCAAACTCTGGTAATCAGACCTCCAGTGACTTTCCGCGTGATGAACCTGGAGGGCAGGCTGATTCACAATTAAGGGTTGCCAGCTTGACTGGCCATGTCGAGTCGGTCCACTTATGGAGCTTTTTTCCAAAGTAGCTCCAAACCTCTTCAATATTTTTGAACAACTTCTTGAAGTTCCTTTGAGGGTTCCAAAGTGTCCAAGACTTGCTGTAAGGGTCTGGGAGCTCCAAGATGGTACTTGAAAGTTTGGGACTTCAATTCCCACAATCCACTAGGACAAACACTTATAAATCCACTGGAGTCACTCTAGGCAGGGGATTCTTGGTGGTGATGGTCCAGGGGAGCTGTTTTAACCTGTATCATGCAGTGAATTCACTCTTTAGTCCTTTTGAAGCAGGTTTGATCCCCAGCACTGTAGTTCCAGATTGTTCATTAGGTGCAGTCAGAGTGCTGGGTCTGGTTGGTGAACATCAAATTCCAGCATGGACCCTTCTGTACTTTCAAGCAGCAGATCTGAAAGGCTCTGCTCCTCTCAGATATTTTTCTCTGGGGTCAAACAGGAGGGCACCCCTGTCCAGTGAGGCACAGGGCAACACCCCAGAGTATTACCATTTCCTCCAAAGTGTTGTACAGTGGTCTCCCAGAAAGCACTATTTCTCCAAAATTCAATTTGGCTAGAGTGTTAGCAGAGAGGCAAGAGCTGGCTAAACCAAAATCCAGGATGGCTCATCTCCAGTCTCCCTCCTTCTGACATCTGCACATTCCTACCGTAAGCCTGCCATCTGACTGGGTTCAGAGGGGAATGGCATGATTTACAACCCCTCCCCCTTACTCTGGGATTCCTATGCATCAGAACCTTCTCCCCCCACAGTGGTTCTTCACCCCAGGTGCCACTTATCACTTCATAAAAGCAGCCGGGCTAATCCACTGACCAATCAGAGCAGACCACTAGAAGGCTCAATTGTGGCTTACAGACAACATCTCATACCTTATTTTCTGTACATTATATAATAAATTCAACAACCGCATGTTGTTCGATTTATCAAAACCATTCTTAAAAGTCCTTGAATTATATTTTTCTACAGAGCCTAGCGTTCGTTATTAATTAATAAGTGAATGCCATGCTAACTTATGTGGCTGGGGATCTGCAATGGGGAAATTGAACTGGGCAGTTTATCCAACACCAGGGCTTATAAAACATCTTTTATCAGGACCCTACCTATATCTACAGGACCATCCACCCCCACCCCTGGAACACCTAGGGGAAACTTTTGAGGTTTTGAATATGTAAAAATATTGCAGAACCTCACACAGTTATCCTAGCACAAAAGTTGATTTTGGGAAGCACTTTACTACAATGAGGGAAGCGAAATGTGCAATTTCACTATCCCCAGGGAATATAAAACCTATTTTATAAGGGTCCTCATAAGTATCTGACACCCTGCCCCTGGGACACCTAGGGGAAACCCTGGGGGTACCTAATATGCCAAAATATTGTAAGTGCCCCACACACCAAAGTCGAGATTGGGCACAATTTATATTTTAAAAGCAGTCCTGCAACATAGGGCTGTTTTCTAAACTGACCTCAGGCCTCAACAGTGCACACATGCAAGTGCAGAACAGGCTGCTGGCCTCTAAACTGCCATGACCTATTATATACTATAGACTTAAAGATCGTTTTAATCTCCCTACCCTATTATGTACTGGGGCCTTAAGGTTAGGACATGTCAATCATAGGGGTACCCTAACCCATAGTTTATGTAGGTGTTTTCACTGTATTCTAAGTGAGTTTTCAGCATAGCATGGGCCCTGAGCCTGGTTAGGCAGAGCCCAGGAACAGTCAGTCAGTTACCACCAGTACCAATCGGCAAAAAATGGGGTGCCCAGGGCACAAGGATGACTTTGCAACAGCCGCCATAGCCACTCGCATCAACGACCGCTCAAACAACAGCAAGGAACTGTTCAACGTAGTCAAGGAGTTCACCAATCCCTTGGCAACCGAAAACATCATTACATCCTTGCAAGCTCCCTGCGACACCCTCTATTTCACAACTAAATTAACACCATCTATCTAGACTTTGCACTCCAACCCCCTGCTGAGGACAACTTCAACCTTCTCACATGACTGACACCCACACCAGCTCATCTCGTGGCAATACCATCACTGAGAAAGTAACTGCATCCATCATGAGGTCCATCCACTCCAGAGCCCCAGCTGACCCCTGCCCCCACCACATTTTCAACCTCGACAATCTACCCATCAGCAAAGAACTCACCAAGGTCCTCAACTGCTCAATCACCACTGCCCACTTCCCCCAAAAATGAAAACATGCTGAAGTGAAGCCACTGCCGAAGAAACTATCCACTGGCCCAGGAGATCCCAAAAACTACCAACGCTTGCCCTTGCTGCTCCCCATCCCAGCCAAGGTCATCAAAAAAGTTATCAACATTCAGCTAACCAGACATCTGGAGAACCAAGACTTTCTGGACCCCTACCAAGCCAGCTTCAGAACAAACCACAGCACTGAGACCGCTCTAGTCGCAGCCACTGACGACATCAGACTACTGCTTGATCACAGAGAAACAGCAACCCTTATCATCCTCAACGTCTCAGCGGCATTCAAAACTGTATCCCAGCCCACACTGATCAACAGACTCCACCAGATCGGAATCCAAGGAGCAGCCCTCAAGGGGATCCCATCCCACCTCACAGGAAAAAGGCAGAAGAGCATCCTCCCTCCCTATTCCTTGCCCCCTAAGAAGATCACCTGCGGTGTAACTCAAGGCTCATCTCTCAGCTCAACCCTAGTCAACGTATACATGACACCCCTGGCCAACATAGTCAGGAGCCACAGACTCAACCTCATCTCCTCCCTGACAAGCAACCTAACCTCGACCAGTTTAAAAGATGCATGAAGTATGTGGCCATCTGGATGAACAACTGTCTTAAACTCAACACAGATAAGACAGAAGTACTCCTCTTCAGGTAAGGCAAGGAAACCCTATGGAACAACGAATGGTGGCCACCTGAGCTGGGCCCTACCCTAAACCCACCGAACACTCCTTTAACCTCGGCATCCTCCTCGACAGCCAGCCATCCATGAAGAAGCAGGTCAGCACTGTCTCCTCTGCTTTGTCACTCACCCTCCAAATGCTCAGGAAGGTTTTAAGTTGGCTTCCACCCAACACCCGGCGTACTGTCACACAAGCTCTCGTCACCAGCAGACTCTACTGAAGCAACTCCCTCTACGTAGGAATCACCGCCAACTCATGAGGAAACACCAGACCATCCAGAACACAGCAGCCAGACTCCTCCTCGACCTCCCCAGACAGACGCACATCACCCCTCACCCCAGAAAACTTAATGGCCTACCAGTTGCAAAGGATGCCAGTTGAAACTGCTCACCCATGCTTAAGTGGCACTACACAACAAATGACCAGAATACATCACCAAACAAGCGAATTTCCACCAACCTACCAAGGAACTCCGTTCTAGATCCCTCTCCCTGGCAGCCACCCAACGCATCTGCTGGGCAAATAGCGGAGGCTGCTCCTTCTGCCACCTGGCGGCTAGGACCTGGAATCCCACTGGCCCCCTGCAGCTCAGAGCCTCACGATCGCTCTAACGGTTCAGGAAAGACCTCAACACTTGGATGTTTATCCAATAAGTACAGGCAATATGATCCAGTAAGAGGACCCCACAGCGCCTTGTGACACTCACGGGTGAAGCAGCTGCGCTCTACAAATCCTGATTTTGTTGATTGATTGAACAAAGAGTGCCCCATGTTGTAAGGAAATGCCTTTTTTGCAAGAGGAGGGGAGAGTATTAATGCCAGAGCTACTTTGTTTCACAGGACCAATATCAACAGCAGTACCAGGAAGAAATGGTTTGCATGCCCTCCGCATTACTCACTGATTTGAAATTCATGTCAGATTATAGGAAGCGTTTGCCTCCATCTTCTGCTCCCACAGCACCAGCGCCTCCACCAACGCCAACTGCGTCCATCCCTCCAACTACTACATGGCAAAATCTACTCTTGCTACCTACTTCTGTACGACATTCACCGCAGGCTATTTTGCTCCAAGCCCCAGCGACTTCTGATGATGATCATGAGGATTGTGTGATCCGAGACCCACACCAAGAATCGGACGGTTATCTCATTCTCACCCCATCATCTCCCTTGTCAATCTCTGTGGATTCTCCACCCGAGGATATTGGTGGGTTTCACAATTTACTAGAGAGAGCCGCAAAGCTCTTCGACTTTCCTATGCCTTCTATGCAAACAGACGGCTTCCTTTACAATTTTAAGGAACTATTTAGGAAAACTGTAAGAGCTGTGTCCATTGTAAGTTGCATCTGGGAGGAGGGCTTGAAAGTCATGAAGACTCTGGCCACAGTGATTGCAGTCCTCTCTCACCTAGAGAAAAAGTACCAGACTCCAGAGGATGCTCCTGCTTGTCTGACTGGTCACCGAAGCCTGATTTAGTCCTTTCTCAGGCAGCACAATGCAGGTCGAAAAATCCATTGGCACCCATCATAGCACCTTCGGACAAAGAAGGCAGATGTCTTGACAATGTTGAGAAGAGGTTCTCCCCAATTCTTCGCAGGTCTTGAGAGATATGACCACCAGATGTTGTCCGATCTTGCCCCGTTCCTGGATCAATTACCTCACAAGAGTAAATCAGAGGCCCAAATGATCCTCCAGTAAGGAGAGCGCATGTCATCGGACGTGATTGACTGTGCAATGGACATTGCCGCAACTACCTTTAGACTAAAGGCAGGTGCAGCTGTTTTTCACCGCCAGGGCTGGCTTAGTGCTACATCCTTCTACCCTGAGGTCCAAAACAAAATTCTCAACCTTTCTTTTGACGGAAAAGGCCTCGTAGATGAGGCACTTCACGCTAAGAAGACGGAAACCAACACGGCTAAGTTGTTGGAGGCTGCAGTTTTGTAAGGTGCCCTTTTGAGGATCCCGAGGGAGAGGACTTCATCTTAAAAGGGATGTTACCAGCAATATCAGTACCCCTCCTACTCCTCTTCATCACAGCCCTATCGTCCCTAGTATGCCCAGCAGCATTCACGGCCAGCGGCTTACAACCTGTCTACAGCAAGAGGAAGAGCAGGACGTCAGATTAAGGATTCAGCTATTCGTCAATGACCACCTTCAGGCTCCGGCTATTCCTCATTCTTCATTTATCAAGTTAGTGGGCAAAATATCTGCATACCTTAATCGTTGGCAGGCTATAACTATGGACCAATTAATTCTCTACCTCATTCAATTTGGCAGTACTCTAGTATTTCTTCAAATTCCACCTCCCTGTCTACTTCTACCAACTGTTCCAAAACATCTACACCTTTTCCGTTTAGAGGTTCTTACAGTGTTAGAAAAAGGAGCAATAGAACCAGTTCCTGCATCACAATGAGTGAAAGGATTCTATTCCCTCTTCTTTATGCTCCTCAAATAGTTCAGGCAATGGCGTCCTATTCTGGACTTGAAAAACCTCAACATTTACCTAAAGAAACAGTCCTTCTGAATGGTCTCCATGCAGTAGAGTTTCTTTTGAGCATGTCCACCCTCGACCTGAGGAACGCATATTTCCATATCCCCATTCACCCATCTCACACAAAGTTTTTGTTTCACAATAGTCAGGAGCCATTATCAATTCAGAGTCCTCCCTTTTGGCCTCAAATCTGCCCCTTTATTGGCATGTGCTTGTTGCAGTATTCCAGGCCTTGGGATGTCCTCAAAAGCAGTCCAAGATTTGGCAGAGATGGGCGGATTACCAGGAATTAGCTCTAGAACCTGTACACAGTGCCGAACAACAAATAGGCACCGAAATTAGATAATATGGCCAGGACACACATGCTTCTACTAGGACCTCAAGTAGCGCAAATGTGTAAGATCTTCGACTTTATGTTGGGGAGGAGGTGGGGCTGTCAAGGGCTTACTGTGGCCATGTTTGTTTACCATGTTTTACTTTGTTCCCTTTTCTGGGTGTACAGTAACATAATTTATCCTGACTAATACTGTGTTTGGATATGACCCTGATGGGTCACGTTGCTAACAAAAACTCAATAAAATCTGTGGTGAAAAAAAAAATCTGCCCCTCGGATATCCTGTGGCAGCCTTTCTCAGAAAACAAAGACACCAAGTATTCCCGTAGTTGGACAATTGGTTGGTCAAGGCTCCATCTCTGTGCGCAGCTCAAGCATCCACAGTATCCTGCCAACACTTTTCAGGGAAGTAGGCCTTACCCTGAATCCAGTAAAGTCAGTCTTACATCCTTCAAAGACTATTACCTTCCTAGGAGCAGCGCTCAACACAACGTTCAACAGAGCATTTCCATCCGTCGGGAGGCAATTAAAACTAATCTCGCTAGCAGAAATCACACAAAAACTAGAGGGATGATGTCTTCCTACATCCCTCTAGTTCCATTCTGCCGGCTAAGGATGCCTCCTCTCTAAGAGGAACTAGAGAAGCAGGGGCTACAAGCTGGGGGAACTTTCGACTATCTGATCACCATCACACCAGCCATGGTCCAAACCATCTCATGGTGGGCACACCGAAAAAATATTTCAGTCGGTCTTGCCTTTCTAATCCCATAATCTCTTTTGGTGATCACTACCAAGCCTCCCTCAACGGATGGGGAGCTTTCCTTCAAGACTTGTAGGTCAAGCAGGACAGCACGGGATCATGCCTCTTTTCCTGAGAAGCGCAGTGCATCTGGGAATAGGCAATTCGCAAACAATCTGTTCCTAAGGGCAGAACAGCTTCCCAGCAACCAGAAAACATCAGTAGATGCTCTAAGCAGACTAAAGTCGTTGTGTCCTGAATGGGAACTGTACCAGGCTACTCTCAACAGCATCTTCCTCCAGTGGAGAAAGCCTCGTCTCGATCTTTTTGCAACGCCATAGAACAAGAAATGCTAGTTCTTCGCAAGCTGGCATCACCATCAGGGATCATGGGGAATGCTTATTCGACGGCATGGTCAGGCATGCTTGCCTTTCCTCCAGGTGCTCTCCTACTAAGGCTGCTCATGAAGATGAAAGCTGATTCCTGCAGGATGATCCTCATAAATCCCTCCTGGCTGCGGCAACGTTTATGGAACTCCTCCTACTCTCAGATAAACATCACATTCTCTTGAAACAGATTCCATCGTCTTAATGATGTCCCAGGACCAAGTGCTGCGTCTAGATCCCAAATCTCTTCATTTATCGTCTTCGTTCCTGAACAAAATGAGTTTGCCCATCTGAACCTATCGTCTGAATGCAGAGAAATACTGTCCAGTGCTCGTGTGAGCAGTACTAACCAGACCTTTCGGCTGAAGTGGAAGCGTTTGTGCATTTGGGCCAACAGTCTAAAGTGCATCTTTTCTGTTCTTCACCTTAAGAGATTCTCCCTTATCTCCTGCACTTGGCTATATGAGGGTTGGTTCATGCCTCCATCAAGGTCCACTTAGCTGCTAACTCACTCTTTAGGAGATCTTTTACCTTACCTTCATTATGGCCATCTAGAAACTTTAACAATTCCTCAAGGGAAGCAGATAGGGGAAATCAGTTGCCAAACCGGTTTTCCCAGGGGTATGTAGCCCTGTGGTAGCCACACCCTGGGGGTGAACTAGGGAGCTCTGCATACCGCAAAAGGGGTCTAGTCATCTTGGGTGTGAGCAGAATGGTGCATTCTGGGATAGCCAAATGCCACACTCCACAAGGAGGGGTCACCGGATGGGAGGGAATCTGAGACACCCAAGCCTAAGGACACTTTCCAAGCATGAGGAGGGCCCCCTGGCACCCAGACCTCAGATCTCAACAAACTTGCAAAAAGGACTGCACTGCTGCCCCAGGGGGGCAGCAAAGAGAGGCTGCACTGTCTGAGACTGCAACTTCTACACCTGGTAGCTAAAAAAGAGAGGGACGGTCTGCTGTGCCCTGCTTTGGGAGAAGCTGTTTCCAGAACTCAGTCAAGCCAAGTGAACTCCAAGGACCAGCTTTCTGGCTCCCTATTTGCAGCACAGGCTCCCAAAAGCTGAAGAAGCCTCCTGGGGCAAGTTGGTAGCGCAGTGTCTTCATGTCACTAACTCCGCCGTGCAGCACCGACAACCAAGACCCCACACACAGAGTTTCACCCAAGTTCTTTGAGCCTGGAGTGCTGTTGGTGAGATGCTTATTCTCTCAGAAGGTGAGTTATTGACCAGGAAGGTTTTGCCCGTGACCACGTCATTATTGAACTGGACTTTGGCAAGACCAGAGAGGACTTCGTGGGATGTCAACCCTGCAACCAGGACCCCATCACCATCTTTGTGGACCGAGGAATCCCTTCAGGAAGACCCTGCTGACAACATTGCATCACAGGATCCTTAGAGCATCTTCAGCATCCTCCATCCCATGCATCAGGACCACTCAATAGGAATGCATAGCAACGTGGATAAAGTACCTGGAACTGCTGACGTACTACTGCTTCTGTGAATATAACTGTTCTTGAGGGCCTAACTGTCCCCCTGACTAGCTCTCTGCTGGAGTTGGTTGCCATAAGTACTCGTAACCAACCGCATTGACACTTACCAAACAAAGTCTTACTTGAAAAAGTTTCTAAGTGTCCAGTCTTTGACTTTGCCAAGGCTTTTTCGCTTTTGAGTGAAATTGCTTTGATTTATTATTGCATGTAAAATTTATCTATGGAATCCTCCTTTGGATCTTTTTGATTCTAGTGTCTAAATTCTTATAAAAATACAGTCTATTTTGATAAATTGGTGTTGGATTTCTTGATAGTCGTGTCGATTTCGTCTCAAATTGTTTTGGTGCTCTTTAAATGCTTAACACTAGGGTAAGCCTTGCTGCTCATTGCTGCCGCTACCCAGGGTTGGGCAGAGTGTTCTACAGACGAAATCTACTGGACCTAAAGGGATTGGTAAGTGTATTACACGATGAGGTTGCACATCCGCACCTTCTAATACACCAACCATGAGTTATTGTGGTGGCTGTTTCATTTGCTCCTCCTGCTTGGGACAATATCTCTCTATTGATCTATATCTAGGTCTGGCCTCTGTCATACACAAGCATATTGAATCATTTGTGATCATCTATTGAACCATTTATAGTCTTTAATTCAGAATCGTTGTTTCCTATTTACTGTTCCTCTTTCATGCCTAATTTCTAACCGTTTCATCTAAATTAAGAAATTCTGTACTCATTTTTCACTTTTGTGCTTTTTTCTGTTTTTTTGCAGAGGAGAGCTTACCTATCCTTGATATTTCCAGAGCTTTACATTATATATTCAAAAGAGAAAATGTTCAGATTGTCTAGACTTTAATTTATCACCTATGGCAGGTTTACCCATAAAAATAAATCTTCAGAAGCAACCATTGCTCCGTGAGTAGATTATCGGTCAAAATGGTATGTAATTTGTTTAGGTCTGATTTCTCAAAATAAATGTAACTTGATTGGAGCAGATCAATGTGATCATTACAAAAATATGTAGAACTTCAATTTTTGCCACTCTCCTTACTTTTTGTTTTGTCTTTCCATTCTGCTGTTCCTCTCTTCCAGCTGTTAGGGAATGCAAGAACGCCAGGCAGGACCAAAACCTTTCATCATTTGTGTGGAATCCTGGTTTAGGAGAGTCCTGTCACCGGCTTCTGTTCCAATGCTATGCGTGGTGACCTTGCACCTGCTCCTGGCTTTTCTAGCACCTGGTGCTGACCCCACTCATGTGTTGGCATTCTCCTAAGCTTTGCTGTCCAGGCTGTGGCCCTCTTATGCTCCATCTGGAGCACCTTGATCCCCTAAGGAATCTGGAGTCTGTTGTATGCCCTCCGCTGTGGTAGTCACCCTGGCACCAGACTGATGACTGGCTCCATCCCATCTTTTACTTCTTCCACTTTGCCGCTGGAGGCGTTGCTGACCTTGTTTTGACATTGGTGCTCATGAAGGCCCAGGCCCTCACTCTGTTTTTCAGGTGTCGGGTGTTCTATTGGTCGGAGTAGATCAGAGCTTTTGGGCTGCACCTGGCTAGGATTCTCCTTATGCCTTGTGATCATGACCCCTGAGTCCTAGACACTCTGCTCTCTTCTTTTTTGGTTTCTCTGCTAGCTCCATTATGGCTTTGGGAAACAATGTGTAAGTAGACAGATAATGATAAGGAAACATTTTGCACCTCTTCTCCTTTGTCCCAGGAGATTTATCGTTCCTTCCATTCTACCCAGTGAATTTAGTGAAGGGAGGGGGTTAGGGGAAGTGGTTTGACAATTGAGTTAATTTTGAAAGAGACTCAAACCTTAGCTGCCAGACATATTTTTGTTGTTGTTTTAATGAATGAGACTGTGTACATTTGTGGAGGTTTAGAATTTTACAAAACCCATGACAGTGGTGAAAACATATTTGTCAAGTCGGGGGCCTCCATTACAGAGCCCTTGCTACCCTTGAATAAGACACTGATGGAATTGATTAAATGTATTTGGAATAGATCAGCTTTTGCTATGGCAGTCAGTGGTAATTTGCTCAGTGTTATCACCTTATTACTAGTGACCCTGATTCTTTGTGTTCTAACTCTTGGTCTGATGCTTTCTTAAATCAGTTCAGTCACATGTCAACAGAAAGTAGTTTGATTCATCAGGTGGTTTGTCCTACTCTTGTGATGCTGTATGCCTTCCATCATGCTGCTCCAATGGTCTCTGGAACGAGGCACAGATGGTAATCCTGCTTATTTCTGGACATGTGTGCGGCTGTTGCTGAAGCCTGTGATGGTTTTGGAGCTACTAAGCAACACCTTGTACATTACACTAGTATAGTTAAGTCAATTGCCAGTTTAATTGACTTTTCTTTATCTATTTGCTGTAGTGCTAGGTTTGGTGTCTCTGGTGTCCTGAGGGCTGTCAAGGCTGAGTTGCTGGATGTTCCCTTCAATTGTTCCCAGCTGTTTAGAGCAGACCCTAGTGAGTTTATGAAGAGACACGGATGGGAGTACTTTACGGTCCAGATCGCTGATTTTTTATAAGCAGAAGCCGTAGAGGATGTACGGGCAGGCTGCTGGTTATTTCAGGGCTGGGCTGCATTTGTGTCACACTTCTGTTGAGTGTGTTTTTTTTTAACAACATATTTTATTTGGTTTTTCAATAAAGGGTCGGGCTGCAGCCCTACAGTGTCCTGTAGGAGAAAAAGGATTATTATCATGACAATTCCAGCATTTTTACCAATTTTCAATACCGGCCAAACATGCCGGTAATTCAAACGTAACAAACTACAGACAGTTTTTGATCTCAACACATGACTACAAATCATATTTTCACAGGGATCTGGTGACATACAATACGAGCCATGCTGATTAGAGTGCATGCGGGGGCCATGGGGCACCTTTTGAGTGTGTTTTGAGTTGTCATGCATTCACTAGTGTTGGTGGGGAGTGTCACAACTCTTTTTTGTGCCCATTTTTGTGCACCTTAACTTTTGCTTGTTGTTCTTTAAACGGTATTCCTTCTGCTACTCGCAAAATTGGTTTCAAAATCTTGTGCCTCCCATTCCTAAGGATCGTGTTCTAGTTCTGGTGTGAGTTTCAAACCTTCTTGGACAGGCGTGAACCATGGTCTGCATTTTCTTTTCTTGCAATTCTGTCATTTGTATGGTACGCTTGTTCTGGTAGTTATTCGGGGTGGACTTCCATGTGATCCCAGTTCAAATTTTGGGCCCAGATTTTGCTATTCTTCTGCCATTGTGGTTTCTGATTGTTGAGGCCTGTTTTTCCAGATGATACCTGTTGGCATTTGGTGGTGTTATTTGAGCATACCTTTGTTATTATCTGTTTCATGCTCCACATGTTTGGCTGTAGCCTGAGGAGTAGAAATAAGGGCCTACAATCCCCAGGACCTGTTAGATGTAGGATGTGCTGCTTGCCATTCTGGCCCCTCCCCTCTTGTCAACCTCTTTCTTCCATTCTCTTGAGTTGTTCTGTGGCTCTTTTGACTTTCCTTAAAAGGGGGGGGGGAAGGGGGGGGCTCATAGTTTTACTTAATGGCTGCTACAGTCTGTTGTGGCACTGTGGGTCAAGGCAGAGTGGATTATTGCTTCCGGGCCTGTGTGTGCTTTAGCAGCAGTTTTCTTTGGGTTCTGGTGCTAGTCATTCTTGATTGATACTTCCAACGTGGAAAAGATTACCTTAAAAGGTTTTCATCTGCTCTGTTATAATATGTTTACATTGCAGAAGTGTGGTGCATTGAACCCATGGAGTCCAATCCATTCTGACCTAGTCAGAAGTGCCACCTTTGTATAATAGGTTGACTCTTTGTTTCTCATTTCTCTATGCAATTTCCCCCGGTCCTAACAGGTGATGTGGGATGCCTGAAAATAGGCTGCTCTTAACTATTTATTCAAACGAGTCATGTGGATGGCAGCCCGCCACTGTCCTTGATGACCCAGCTTTCCCTTGGATTTGCTTGCCATTTAATGCTTTTGTAGTTTTCGATTTCTTTACTTTTTTCTGTGGTTTGCCATTGTTTTGGTTATCGGGGCGTCTTCCTTTACCCATTAATACACGCTGGTGGATGCCTTTTTCAGTGTGCTGTGGTGGAATTGATTGTCTTGGTTCGGTAGTGCAGATTTAACAGGCCCTGTCTATGCTCATCCTTGTACCTCCTCCAGCAGCTTGATGTTTGTGTTTCTGGCACTTTTTCACTGTTGCAGTTTGGGTTTCTATTTGTGGCCCTTGCTTTCTTTCTAATGATAGCCTTTGTTGGCTATTCATTAGACAGATGTTTTGTCTCTTTGGGTTGGGGCATTGATGTGCAACTGATAGTTACTGGTCTCTGTTGATACGTCAGGACAGCTGTGTAGTCTTGATCTGTGCCCCGAAGTGGGGATTGTGTGTGGATGGTTGGTTTAATTTACCCATACCCTTATCCTTCTTATAATTTAAGAGCTGGGATCTTAGCAATTCTGCTTTCTGTTGGTCCTGTTTTGGTAGGCATTCTTGTCTAGGACTCTTATTCTCTTCCCTACCCTTTCCTTTTTGTAGTTAGTTGGTATTGTCCTAGGTGTGCGAGGGTACGTTCCTTGATTTAGGATTTTGCCTCATAGCTTTGCTGTTGCCATTTGAGTCCAGGTCAATTTGTCATGTGTTTAGTGTGTATCAGGATATACTTTCCATCTACAAGTGACTTGGGATGAATAATCTTCTTGCTTTCTCCTCTGAACTGCCTACATTGGTTACTCCTTTGGTATTGCTTCATGAGGTGAGGGATCTGCCGGGTGGAATATTCATAAGATTAAATAGTTACTTTCTATAATCTCTGTAATCTTTCTGATGGATAATCTACCTGCATGTGGATTTCTCACTGACCTGCCCGCTTCTCCACTGTGCACTTGGTTCTGTGTCTTGCATTTCAACCACTGAAGTAAGTTTTTCAGATAAATTAGTTTACAGCATAAAGAGGAGAAGCAGATAGTACTCCATTTTCCTGCTCTGGCACTAGTACATTTAGTGTTAAAATGTATCTTTTGGGAAAATGTACTAATTTCCTTACTTCTTCTCCCTTCCCCTGTTCCTCAAGCTAAGTATAGATCTCCAAAGTAACTTTTCTCATATCACCTTAAAGAATGGAATCAGTAATACTACAGTAGTTGTTCAGCATATTAGAGGATTGGTGTGGAAACAAGCATCAATACCTCTTAGTACTATTGTGCGCTTCTTGAGCTGAACGTTACTGTCTAGGTCTGAGGAAGCGGCTGGAGCTCTGATGCTCTTAAGAGGATTCCCTTGTCCCTTCATCTTACGGCCATTTTCCGCTTCTTCTCATAGGCCATACAAGTCTACCCACTTCTGACGGGGGAGGGCTGGAGGTATGGTGCAGGTAGTGGCAGTCTGGCAAGATTTGTGTGGGCCTCTGAACTGTGGCTGCTTCAGTGCGGCTGTGGTCTCCACTCTGACAAGCCCTCAGTTGCACTACTGGTCTTTACTAGATTTGAAATTCTGCCTTGGTTCAGGAAGCTGGCCTGTGGACCTTTTAACGTTCCAGTGGCTAACTGTTCTATAGGAGTCTAATTTGATCTACATCCCTAGTCACCCTCAACAAATTGCTATGAAATGGTGAAACAGGAAGCAGGGGGGGGGGGCATTTCCTTCTTTTTCAGATTTAGAAGAGACTTGTTTTACTGTAGGTCTAAAATTCTAGTCCAATTAATATTTAAATATGATATAAACAGTAGTGGATGTTGGCTGGTGCAAAGACGGAGGAATGTTGGACTTAGGTTATCGGTTTCATATTGTAGGGGAGGGTCCCTGAAGTACCATTCAGTAATTATATCCTCCCAACACATCATCTCCTTCCACTTGTCTGCCCAGTTACCTGTTGCCATGTGCTGAGGCTCTGCCTAATTATTTTGTGCAAAATATATCTGAGCCCATCGCAATACTGCTGCACACCCTCCAATGGCTAGTGTTGCTGAAATTCTTATGGCTTTATTAAACTTTTGTCATACTAGCTCCCTTCTAACTAATAATTCACGGTCGACATACTATGATTTTGATACTGGCCTAGATTTTTAATGCCTGAAGGTCTATTTAGAAGACCCTTTCTCAGGTGGGTGGACAAGAAATAGAGAAATCTTCCTTTAATCTTGATGCAGAGTACATGGCGCTTATGGATCCTTGCGCCTCTCCCTCTCTGCCCTTACCCACCACCATCTTGAATTCCACCACTAATGCACCCGCTACTAACGCAGAGATACAGGACACCGATGTTCAGGAGGCTGGGCTAATGGCCACCCCACCGTCTTTACCAGTGCCTGCACTTGTGAGAACAATGTGGAACAATGCTGGACTCAATTGCAAATGCTAATGCTCAACTCCTACCTTACCCGTAGTGCATCGAAATGAAACAATGCCACCGTAAACCTCTTATTCCGTTAAATTTAATCAATAGTTTTTCAAAATTTACATATATAAATCACCAACACTCAAGTACAGTCAATTTAAAAGTTTAGAAAAACATCCAATCTCCCTTAAACCACAGACTCTCTATTGGGACATCCATTCACCCCTACAACCTTCTCTTATACACACTCTCAGACAACCACTCTCTCTGTCAGACTGAATGATACAATCATACATTCAATACACTCCCGTCACAAACCAGCATACCCATACCCATCTTGCAAAATTTCCAATTTATACAATTACAAGTGAAGATTCAAAAAGAAGTTCAATATACAACAGGGCCAAACATATAACAATTAGCTAAATCAAACACTTTTAATTTTTATAGACATTTTATATCTCCTTGATTGGCCACAAAAAGGTCGACGCGTTTCAAACCCCTTCACATACGGGGTTCTCATCAGGACCAAAAAGCTGGAAGACACAAAAGAAAGTTGTTGTTGGACTCAATTGCTAAGGCCATAACCTCTCAGTCTGAAAAAAAATTGACTCCCAAACGCTGACCTTAATGGACATGATCACCTATTTAAGGACTGTTGGTAGAAGAAAGGGCATTATAGAGGAAGTGTTCATTGACTTAAAAAGAATCCAACCTCAAAAATGGGTAATTGTGTAATTGCAACTGTAATTGTTCAGCAGTCGCATGAAAGCTTGGTGAAGTTTCAGCTGTAACTGAGTTCATCTTGATTGATTATAGGAACAACTTTGGTTACAGTCCAAGAGAACAGGCTCTGACCAGGCCTGTAATTGCTGAGATTGACTGCTCGATATCAGTGCATGAAGATTTGAGGTCTAATAAAAATTTGGCTTGGACGGTGAACTTTTCAGAGTTTTCTGCACTCCGTGGAGCTCACGAGTGCAGAAAACTCCTCTTCGCAATGTGCAGCTGAATTTTTCCCCTGATCGCGAACGAGCGGTAAGTTCACGATCGTGAACAGTAAGTCCGCGAGCTGCCGCTCGGGAACAATTTCTACCCGAGCTGCAGGAATACCAGCAGAAACTGCAGTTTGCACTGCACTCCGCACCTTGCGGAACTTCGAAGAGATTTTTGTAACTTCCCGGAGTTCCGCGTAGCAAAACTACGCAAACAACTCCCATGCCTAATAAAAATATGTTCCTAACTGATTGCTTCACTAAAGCTGAATCTGATTGCGAGGAGGAACCCCGTATAAACATAAAGGCAAGGGTAAAAATGCCCCTGCAATAAATAAGAGTAATGTTTTGGCATAAAACAGGGAGAATAAAAGGCGCCTCCAAGCCAAAAAAGATGATCCATCTGATTACTCTACTAATATAGTTCCGCATGTGAAGCCAGCCTACAAGCCTTGTAAAGATCTAGTATTAGCTAATGTGAGCTTATTATGCAATAAGAACTGAAAGCTGCGTACACAAACCCAACGCATCAAATACCAGTGCTTAAGGAGACAGAAAAAGATACATTCCTACGTCTCTGAGGCTGTTCCTAACAAAACAAATCTCGAGAACTTCACTTTGCAATTAATACATGTAAAGGACTTACCAAAATTCGAACTTTGCCATTGGGAAGAAACCAGACCATCAGAGCATGGTGGCCCAAAGGGGAGGCCACTGTCAACTGGTAGTAGCTTATAAATCTGTGCTAAAAAGAAAAGTCAATTTTTTTCCCCGATTATGGACGCAGGAGCCTTTGAACCTTTTTACCTTGGGCCAACACATTTTGACAAGACTCTTACTCAACTTCTAGGACCAAATGGATCTTCCTCTATTTCCCTGTGTTCGTTTAAAATTGTTTTTTTTTTAAGCAAAGACCAATGGAAATGGAAGGAACATACATGAATGGATTTAGTCCATGAAAGATTTCCGGATCGCAATGAGCCTAGGGATGTGTTAAATGTTAAGATCTATCCTGGAAGTTGTTCAAGGAAATCTCTCATCAGGCTTGCTAGACCCTCATCTGGGTTGCTAATCGCATACAAACCATCATCTGAATACTCTATCTACTCTGTTCTCTTTAATCCCTTTACATTTGTAGGAGCTCCAACGATTTCCTGAATAGAAGAAACCTCTTGCAATGACTTAAAGCCTTACCGGGCCTGGATAGTATCTCTTCACACGGCCTTTTGTTGGTACGATTCTTGGACCAAAAATGGGTATGAATAAAGAAATCACAGAAATTCTATGGTCCACTCTGTCCATTGTAAAAGCAATCTTCAGCTCAGAAATATTGCAATATACGAGCTCCATAGCAGGTGCCCTATTTGTTCACCTTTCCTTCGCAGTCAGTTTGCCTAATGATTTTATGCTCTAATAACATGAGGCATTAAAGCACAACCCCAACCAAGGAACCTAACCCCACAACCTTAGCACCCACAAGAGGTGAAACATTCAAATATCCAGCTGTCTGCACCCAGATCCCATTTAGATCCATCAAGGGCCCCAGTATAGAAATCGAAACCTTGCTTCCTGATTCAGTATGAAGATCGTGAAACCTTACTGTGGGCTCTAAGATCATCAACACATCACCAAAGAAATGAGCTGCCTTGTCAACCGAGTGCAAGGGCATGGTTCACACAAGACTGGCTAGCTATAGGTACAGCTACATTCCTCCCAACACTTTTTGTATATTTCATGTACTTTCCCAAGTGACATGATATGCCCAGAATTGGGTCCCAGGCACACTGTCACTGGAACCAAGCTGTACGCAGCAGGTGAGCCTGTAACTAGTACGAAACCTGCCCTGGGTTGCTTGTGTTCCAGTTCAGGGAGGACCTGCCCTGGCAGTTTGGGCTGGACTGTTCCCATGAGGAGCAGTGCCAAGACTGGGTCCAACTGAGATGGCATGGTGAGCAAAAGAACAATTAGTTGGGATGTTACTCCGAGCGATTGCCAGTGTTTAGACATACTGCAAGCATTCCACCCATCACCTTTTGTGTGTTTAATAGCTACAGGCAAGCCACAGACTAACTATGCAATAAGACACCTCAGGCATAGGACTCAATCATCAAAATGTGCCAGGCCAGAAGAAAAGATGAGGATGAGCAGCTTGGTAAGCTACAACATCTCTGGCCTAAGACAACAATTCGAAAACAAGGGTGGGATTATGTACATCAAAACATTTGAAATTGGTTCTTTTCAGGCTACCTGAGCCCTAGAAGAGATAAACATGGGTATACTGCTTAATGTGTACGTGCTGTAAAATCAGGACAGGGTCAACATGAGCATGGTTTTGCAATCTGGATCTCCCCAAGTCTTGCAGTATGGGTTACGTTAAACACTACTCATAATACCAATTTGTAGCACATATCCCTCTGAATTGAGTTTTAGAGACTGGAATTGTTCAGCATTTTCTTACCCACTGGAAATTCTAGTCGGTCTGCAACCCTGAAAAACATAGAAATCACATTAACCTGACATGATGGAACAACCAGCAGAAGTGAAATACGCAATATTTATAAAGACAAATACAAAAAAGTATATTGGAAAGTGTGTAGTGATTTCAACACAAGACCATGCTACTGAAAGCAGACTATCAACCCCACCCCCCCCTTAAAAAATGTGAACCTCAAAACAATGGACAAAAACACAGAAAACCTATATATATCAAACAAATACACGAAATCTTAAATATATTATTTGAGCCACTAACAAAAAAGTGAAAATAAAGATATTAATGCTATTATTCAAGTCACTGAAAAAAAAAGTGAAACTCAAGATATTAATGGGAACATTAGAGTTTTTCAATATGTAGATTTTGAAGCAATATGCTAGACACTGGCATATTACTGTTTTTTCCCTCTCCAAATGCATGCTATCTCTTTTTTGGCAAATTCCAATGATGCTTCAGTTGAGAACAGGAATCGTTCTTCCTACTTTCCGTTTGCTGTATTTGTGCTGCTCTCATGAATCAAGATAAGGATACCAATTTAATTGTTAGCTTTCATTTTCAAATTCCTTCACATTTACAGGTCATTTTTAAAACTTTTGATTGTCAATGTTTCTTTTTATTTATGTGTGGTATGTTAGATAATTTTTAAATTTTCTAAGCAGTGGCGTCTTCCCTGAGTAGGTGTTGTGGACCCCCAGGGGTCTGAAGAATACAGGTTAAGAACCTCTGTCCTAAACAATACTCCTTAGCTGTGTGTGCCAAGAAGACCATACTGCCTTCAGGCACTTATTTCTAATAATGTATTGGCTTCATGTTTGGTGGACATATTCCGTCTTCTCCCTCACAACACTGTTTGATTTTGTAATTTATTGCCACTGTTTGGGTGGGAGTGAGAAAGTAATTACTTGATGTATCTTTTTTGGTTAAAATCAATCCTTGCTTTTCCATCTCGTTGAAGTCCACCATTCATCTCAGATACTAGGTTGTGAAAAACCCATAGCAAATGATTGGGAACACTTGGGTAATGAGAGGGTAGGGGCAAGGCCTTAGTACATGAATGAACGCTTATGTCTCACCGAAAGTTCTGTAAAGTGACAGCTTTCTTTTGGTGAATGCCAATTCCCCATTGGAAGCAATGGTGGTGAGCACACACCAAGAAGAACAAATTCATTGAGGTACTTTTTTTTTTTGTCTTGGGTAGTATGTGGGTTGTCAAGTGACTGATGCACCTATGTAATTTCTACAATTGTTGCCCTCTCTCTATTGCAGCCAGCTCAGGAGGACCGGGAAGACAACCAGTTCTTTGACCAAGACTTTGAGGCGAAAGAAGACAAAGAAGGGACAGAGGACTGTGCAAAGGGAGATAACACTGAGACAAAGACTGGTACAGAGGTGAAAACTACCCAAAAGTCAGTCAAAAAATCCAAAGGCATGCGCTGCAAAGTCACCCTACTAGATGACACACTGTTGGAGTGTGATGTGGAGGTAATTTGAAAAATCTGCATGCTTACTAGTTGAAAACTCTTAGGTTAATGTATATGTGTGTACACACACACTCACTCTTTCTCACTGGCACACTCTCCCTCTCCCTCTCCCTCTCCCTCTCCCTCTCCCTCTCCCCCTCTCCCTCTCCCCGTCCCCCTCACCCTCACCCTCACCCTCTCCCTCTCTCCCTCCCTCTCTCCCTCCCCTCCTCTCTCCCCCCCCTCTCTCTCTCTCTCCCCCCTCTCTCTCTCTCTCTCTAACAGCTACCCTTCATTGCATTCATTGAGGCGTACATTACAGTCCTTCTCCACTGCATGGCTGTCGTTGTTGTGTTCTTGTGTGAAGCTTTATCACTGTACTGCTCATGAAACATGTTTTTTGTTATTAAGCAGTATTTTACCTTGCTGTAAAAGCACTCGTAGAGCTCCAGAGATATACCAAGAGCCAGGGATTTATGAGATTCTGCTGCTGCAGCATTTTCCGACCTAATTGTGGATTTACTGCACTTTTAACATTACCTACCATCTGCTCAATAATGAATTTGTGCCTAGCTTAATGAAGGTAAGTTTCAATTCTATTAAGTACACGGAGGCAGGGATTATGCTTTCCTTCTTCACTTTGAAATATCCTAAAACAGAGCAGCCATTAAAGCATTATAAAACTACTTTTCCATTGAAATATCGGGAAAAACAAAAAAAAAAACCACAAGAGCTCTTAAGTCCTTTACCCTCTGTAGTAAGGTCTCACCAAAGTCCTTCGTTGCAACCTGCTCTCCCTCTTTCTTAGTGCGAATCATGCCATGAGTTTCTTCTCATGCGTCTTGTTTAGCTCCATTATTTGATGCAAAGACATGCTGCGTTAGTGACCGTTCCACAATATCCTCTAACCCAAAGTACATTGTCAACCAATGTGAAAGACCCAACTTTGCAATAGACGTTAAAAAAGTGAATCATTAAAGGTAAAACAAACTTACTCCAAAACAGGGTGGGTTTGCATCGGACTTGATCACTGGGTGGGATAATCCTTGCCTCTGTGTCTATAATAGAAATAAAACTTACCTTCACTAAGCTAGGCAAATTTTCATTCTATGTCCGGAGTGGAGGTGAGGATTATGATATGTTCGAAGCTTACTCCCACACCAATTGAGCCACATCCATCACTGGCTTAAAATAGAATCTCTAAAAAGTAGAGTCTGAAGACCAGTCTGCTGCACGCATGAGATCCTCTAAGCATGCCACCAGACAAGAAGCTTCTGAAGCCATTACTCACCTTGCTGAGTGTGCTCCAAATACGTTGGTGTCAATTCTAGCTTCTTTGCATCACCCATCAGGCTATCGTAGGTGAGGATACCACTTTGTACGGTTTTCTCAATGCATTGAGAAGCTGTCTTTCGCCCAGAGGATAAACCTTCAGTCATTTGCTCATATTCCTTGATGCACTGAACCACCACAGTTTTGGAGATTCTGTAAAGGCTGGATAAAAAATTGTGCAAGTATTGGTTTTTGCACATATACTTGCTGTGAAAATTTCCCCCTCTGGGAAAAACACCCTAGCCATTAAATCTAAGGCTCACGCGTCTTAAACTCTCCTGCATGAGACAAGACGGAGTAACATTGCCAACTTGGCTGAAACTTCTTTCCGGGACAGAATTAGATTGATTAACTTTCCAAAGCACTGCATAGCGTGGTTCTGGTGGAAGAGAGCCACAAATCCCTCTAAGCATCCTACAAACAAAAGGATGCTCGCCAATCGGGGACACCATTGAGGGGAGCTTGCCCGCTAAATCGCACAGTGGAAAGCGTTAACTGCATGATATGCCAACCCATCCTCTGCTAGGGTCAGGATCCACACCCTGTCGCAGGCACAGACTCTCCCATTTCGTCCACAATGAATTGTAACTTTTGGTGGTGCTGTCTGCCCAAGCTCTGGAGAGGAGGTACTCAGCGTGGCACAAAAGGCCTGGGAGTTTCCAGCATTGCCTGGGATCCACCAAGTCATCAGATGCAAGGATCCCTCTGCTACCATCCAATGCAGTTTGAGATCCAGACTAAGCCGAATTCGAGGAAAGTGGGGGAGTCGGATTGGAGAATCCCAGGAAAGTTTCAGAAGCACTGGAAACCTTAATTGAGACTTCCATATAGGTGATATCATGAACACCTCTGCGTTTGCATGCATACCTGAGCCGACTCCGCAGGTGGCGGGAGTTCCAATACACTATTTGGTTTGCTTGGCCTGGGAGGTACTCTGCCATGACTGAGACCTGATTCTCCAGGCAGGAATTCCTGAACTCCTTTGCCATGCCCACCATGGCTCGGTACCTGTTGGCCCCCTCTCCCACTCAGGTGATTGATATAGCTCACCGCTGAGACCTTGCCCATCTTTCAGGGGACAGAAGACTGAATCTGGTCCTTCGTCCAACACTGAACAGCGAAGGACTCTGCCAGGAGCTCCAAACAATTTATATGTAAGTTCTGTTCTACTGGTGACCAGCTTTCTCCTCCGGAGAAATCCTCACACCTGGCACCCCACCCGCTGGCATCCGATTCTGTCACCAGATCGGTAGTGGAACCAAAGATTCCTCTCCCGTTCCAGGCCTCCATATGGGTGAGCCACCACTCTGTTTCCTCTCTGGCTTCGTCTGACCACGGAATTAACTGCAAATGTGTTAGACCCTTTTTCATGTGCTGTGCCTTGAGGTGCTGCAGGGCCAGTTAGTGAAGAGGGCCTGGAGAAATTGCTAGACTCGATGGAGAGGAGTTCCACTATGCGGGCGATATATCGGAGTGATTTGTAAGGTTTGGCCAACGTTTGGAGGAGCTCGCACCTGATCTTTGCCATCTTCTGAGATAGAATGCTCAGGTATGAAGATGTGGAGTCTATGACGAGCCCTGGAGTTGCACTACCAGTTTCTTGGGGCATTGGGCCAGGAGGCGCATGTAGTCTACATAAACGATAAGCCAAATTCCCTGCGCTCTGAAGATTCATACTGTTTGCTTAAGGACCTTTATGAAGGGGAGAGTGATGAATTAGAAGGTCTGGGAGGGGCACATGAACTGCAGAAAATAGCGATGAGGGGAAAAAACTGGAACCTCTAGTACAGATCCTCCAGGTTGAGGCGCACCATCCAATTGGACGGAAGCAGGACATCCCCGAGGAGGTGAAGTCTTCCCATTTCGAAGTGGCGGTATAGCAGTACCCGTTGAAGTCCCTAAGGTGGATAATAGGTCGGTGGCCCTCGTCGGTCTTGTCAACCAGAAAAAGGTTGCTGAGAAAATCGTTGGGATGCACCACTGACTGACAGATGGCTCCCTTCTGAAGAAGAGCTAAAACCTACTCATCTATGAGTGCTCCGTTGTGGGTGGGAAAGCAAATGGGCCTGGGGGAGCCGTAAACTACTGTGTGGAACCCATGCACACTCTGTAAGACCCATGCGTCTGAGTTAATCAACGCCTAGGCTGGTAGAAACAGTGGCAGCTGCCCCCTACCTTTATCTCAGCAGAAGGAAGGACTCTTAACGTTTCTGGCATTGTGCCTGCTTGCCCTTTGAATTCTCTGTGACCACAGAAGTGCTATCTTCTTTTCTGGTAGAAGTTGGTGAAGCGCAAGTTAGTCTGGTATTGGCCTCGTCCAGAGCCTCGACCCCTGGGGGGTGTTGGTTAGGAGAAACAGCCGCTGCCACAACTGTTCCTTCACAAAGGGATCCCCAAATAACCCCCTTTCGGCAATCGCTCCCACTTCAGAACAGGCAGGGTCCCCCAGTTTGGGGTCTACCTTGATCAGAAGGGAGTGGCACCTCTCTGTGGCTAGAGCCCAGTTTGCATTCCCCATGAAAATGATAGCGCACTCTGCCCAGTTTGAAATGATGTCGGAGGCGATGAGAGAACCTGATGCCTTGGCCTCCTCTGCCATATCTAGTATTTTGGTCATAGGGCGTATTGCGTCCTGCAATTTGTCTTGGCATGAACGACAAGATCTTTCGATGCCCTTCTTCAGGTCTTTGAAGAACTTCACTAGAAATGTGACCTTCTTGGCACTGATATTTATTCATTTATTTATTTGAGACGTTTTATATAGCGCAAACATGACCCATCAGGCTATCCGAGTGCTGTACATATAGCAGTCAAGTCATACATAGAGGGGGAAAAGAGAAAATAACAGGCAAGAAGGAATAAGCAAGGAGTGATACAAATACAATATATCAATCAAGCTGAGGGACTTCAGGACTACTCGTGAAGGACTCTTCATCAGAAGCATCTTGACTTCTTTTATGAAGGAGATAGTCGAGGGGTTTGTCCTTTATTCTGCTTTCATTCACAATATTTTGTTAATCCAGTATTGGATCTTTCATGGATTCACATGATTGAATGAGATTTAAAAGCAGTTAAGAAGCACATTGTATGTTACTTTTGTTTTTAAATGTAGGGTATGAATCTTTAGATTTATAATATCCAAAAAGAATATAAAGCTATATGGCAATATGTATATAAAGATATGAAAATAAATTTTAATAGGAAAAGAGTAGAAACAAGAAATGTGCAAAAAAGAATGGAGGGGTGAAAAAGAAATCTCAGTCACTGGAAAAGATGTTGCAGTACCACTTGACCAATGCTGTTTAATTGCGAACTACAGAATCTAATTAGTAATGCCTGGTGAAGGTATGTGCATTCTTCCAAGTAACCGCACAGCAGATGCCCTGGCTTTGCACGTCAGCAAACAGTGCAGTTGCAGCTGAAACAGTTCTGGTAGCGTGAGTGTGTTCAGCTTTCTATAGTGGCTTTACTACTGCTTGATGGCAATAGTGAATGGCGCTCGAAATCCAACGAGCAAATACTGTTTGGAAACAACCCTTTTGAGGAGCACTGTAGGCCACAAAGAGTTGATTAGACTTGCCAAAGCCTCTATTCTTTTGCAAATAGAACTTGAAGCATCTCTTCACATCCAACAAATGAAGGGCTCTCTCCACTGGAGTCATAGGATCTGGAAATAATGGATATCTGGGGTGAGGGCCACTTTCCCGTTCAGGGTAGGAAGAGTGCACTCCGGCCCAAAGGTAGTTGTGGGCATCTTTTTCTAACGGCTTGCGAAGCTGATTCGCCACGTACTTTGCCACTTTTTCAGCTGAGAACCACTCTGCTGGATGATGTCATCCGGGTCCAGCATATCCGGATCACCCTATGGCCTGGGGGGCCAGTCTGAAGCTTGGTGCCAAGTTCTGGAGGAGCCTGCCTCTTCCTCCGAATTCCTGAGGAAGTAGTCTTGTTGATCTGTGGCATCTGGGTGGAGTGGGTCGGGATAGGCTTTCGAAGATCCAGCAGGATCTTCTTGAGAAGATTTGGACAAAAATGCGTGCTTGAAATGCTCTAACACGTACTTATTTACTCCTCTACATTTTCTCTTTGGGGGTGTGGACCCCACAGATGGGGCATCCTATGGGGGCAATTTTTGTGCATACTTTGGCAATCTGATCTTAGAGGCGCTATTCCATGGGCCCCATGAGGTCATTCACTGTCCTGTAAATCAAGTTGTTAACCGCCTCGTAAAAGTCTTCATCCAACTAGAGGAATGACAATGAGTCCTCTTCCTCATAGGTAGGTAGCCTGTGAGGGTTGCATCACCATCCTGCCAAGAATGACAAATCTATATATAGGCATCCGGCAAGTAGAAAAGTCTAAGGCCGGAATGTGTGGGCTAAGGAAGCCCTTTCAATACACATGCAAGTTTGTAAAGTTATGGGGCTGGGAGAGAGCCAAGCGATATATGTGGGCTGAAGGCACACAATTATGCAGGCACAAGCCCTAGGGGCACAGACACACTGTATGATTTGGAGGGTAAATAAGCATCCCAGGACTGTGTCCCATCACTGGCCTTCAGAGGCCCTAAAATCACTTAAAGACCCCGCAAGGTGTACAATGTAATGGCACAATACATACCACAAGGGCGTGCCAAATCAGGAGATAACAGAAACATGGACACAGTGCTGAGCTGTACGTTACCCTGAACAGCAGGGACAAGGCTCAGTCAGTTTCAGGCTCTGTTGGCCCGCGTCTAACTCCCTATATTCAGGAGACACTTACCGCGGAGCCAGAGTGCCTCGCCTGTCACAGCGCCCTCTGGGCTGGCGTACCACACCACATCCAATAAGTGGGCCTCAGTCACATACTGAGCGCAGAAGCAAACCAAATTATCACTTGCTAGCTGTGTATAAACAGTCTTCGTATAGAGAGAAAAGCAAAACACCACTTAACTGGCTTCTGAGCAGCGAAGAAAGAGAGCATCCAGGCAGCAACAAAGAACCATGTTAGGACCATGCTGCATAGACTAAAGAAGGACTTGTGAACTCTTGTGTTTTTTTGTTTTTCCCTGGTATTCATGGGAAAAGTAGTTATATAATGCCTTAATGGCTTCTTTGTTATATGACATGTTATTAAAGCGAAGGAAAGCTTAATCCTCACCTCCGGTCCTGACATAGATAGACTTTGCTGATTTTTACAGATCAAAAATGTGTTAATAGCTCAAACTGGTGAAACAAAACTTACAAAAAGGTACAGACATGGTGGTGTACAATTGCAGACTATTTGCAAAGGTTATCTTCTAATCCTTTAGCTTCCTATTGTTGTGTTTGGGTAATAAAATGATACTTTTGAGGTGAAACCTTTGCTCTGCAGTATTAATGTGTGCTAAATTAGCAAAAGAATTCTATCACAATGTGCTTCCGAGCAGCATAATTTGGTCCTCCATTAGGGAATAATTCTAGTGGCCCTGAATATAGTTTTAGGTCCAACAGCTTTATTAGATGTTAGATTACAAATAACTTGTGATATCAGTGATACTTGATAGCGCCTTGGCATCACTCCCTCATTTCAATCAATGCCACTTTTCAAGGCATCATCTTTATGGGATTCTTCATTTTATTAGTCAAAGACAGGTGTTACCTTCTTTCCTTCTCAAATAGCAGGTTGGCTTTAACATGTATTGCTATAATTTTGCTTTTTAATCCATCTGATTCTTCTTTTGGAATGATCAAAGCTAACACTTTGACAGAATGCTGGCTAAATTAATAATTTTCGTATTAGTAACTGGAAGGGATCTCCAAATTCAAAGACCACACTTCCAGCATACCAAAGCCTTCTTGCTTCAAGGTGAAAGCTTGTCTGATAGTTTAGTATTTTCCCCCTGATCCCAGTCCAGCTGAAAATGATCCCAAGTTCAGACAGCATAGATTCTCAATGGGTCGGATTGGCCTATTGTACTACTTTCCCTTCTTTACCTGGATAAATCTGACTTGCAGCTCTAGTCTATTAAATTACATTTAGTGGCTGCTTATTTAAAGTGGATTTCTCTGTCATCTGTTTTTACTGTGTCTGTGATTAAATATTTCCTAGCAACCATTAAGTAAATTTTCCCCATTCAGCTTGAAAACTTTAGTCCAATGGGAACTGAGCATATTTCTTTCAAAATAGGCAGGGTCTCCTTACAAACCTACCCAAAAAGTGTATCTGCTTCCCCACACATAGAAATGTGTTTTTCTAGCTGTTGTTTTATTTGCCAGAAGAGTGAGTAAGCTACACGGTCTTTTCAGAGACAACCTAATGCACGTGTCCAGAGAAGTTACGTTTCTCTCAAGACTCCCCCCTTTTTAGACTTCCAAAAGTTCTCCAATTTCTATATAAATCCAGATTTTTCCTACTTTCCCCCCCGACAAGTCCCAACAGAAATTAGATACAAAGAGTGCTCTTTATAGATCATCTCCTGTGTTATAGCTTATGAGAGTGCCAGTAGGCTCTTACCAGGTATACCTATGGCCTACTGCAGGAGGGAGAAAGCCAACACCACTACTCTGATGAGCATCTTCCAGTTCCTCAATTTGTAGTGTCTCCACCTGGAAATAAGTCCATACCTTGCAAAGCAATACTGCATACATACAGACTCAATAACAGATTCCCTATTTGTTTAAGCTATCCTGTGCAGTTAATTTCCCTAATGATTTTATGCTTTTGATTCCATGATATTTTATTCTGTCATTCTCTGAGAAAATCCCATGACGGAGAAGGATAAGTTAGTACTTTGTTCTCCATCATGAGTGTTTATGAATTTATATAAATCTTGAACACTTC